>NC_092046.1:10166354-10766354 GCF_003086295.3 Arachis hypogaea | reverse complement strand
TCAGGTGCACCTCAATTTAAACGAAATACACCGAAAGATAAACCAAATACATCGCAATTATTTCTTGATTACATCACACATTGTGAGTTCAAAAAGATATGTAACTCAATCAAACATGCATAAAATGACACGAGAAGTACTGCAACAAAATTCTACGAGTTAGTTACAACAAAAAGAGGACAAAACATCAAGTGCACCTCAATTCATATGAAATACACTGAAAGACAAACAAAATACACTGCTATTATTTTTTTTATTACATCATACAATGTGAGTTCAAAAACACATGTAACTTAATCAAACATGCATAAAATGACACCAGAAGCACTACAACACAATTCTATGGGTAATTACAACAAATTCATGAATAAAATTCCTGAAAATGAAAAACAACATATGCAAATCACTAAAATATGTACAAAATAACATCAGAAGCACAAGAACAATATTCTGTTCTCTAGCTACAGTAAAAAGAGGACAATAGCGCCAAGTACATATCAATTCACATAAAATACACCGGAAATTGTTACTGATTACTATAGACAAACTTAGTTCGAAAGTTGTTACACCTCAAACATGCACAAAAACATATTCAAATCCCTCAAACAGATGCAAATATAGGTTAAACTATACGAGAAATACTATGTAACATTTTTACACTGACCCAACACAGTTATCACCAAATGAACAGTATAATAAGAATAGTAATATGTACTTTAACGCAAGAACAAAAAATGAATCTACTAAATAAACATAAGGAAAAGTATAGGTAGACAATGAAAATACTAAACAATGTGAACAATGGATATATTGGATGTTCAATTCAATAGGTATGCGGATGATTGATTATATTGATTTTTAATTGGATGGTTATTTCTTTTGATTCGGTTTACTCATGCACAGTTAATAATGACTGAATGTTCAATTTACTAGGTGTGCGGATGGTTATCCTAATGTTAGAGTTTATGAGGTGATTTGTGGTGGAGTGTTTTTTTATTTTATTGGGTCAATACTAGAGCCATTGTTCACATTGTTCACAAAAGTCAGTGTCTACCTAGCAAAACCCTAAACATAAATATGACTATCTAGTGTTTTGCGATCGAAATGAGAAAGAGAAACGTGAGAAAACTGGACGTTTAGTGAACAGTACTTTCAATAATCTTTCGTCTTCTGTTTTTGTGTTTCTTGGTGAAGATTTCGAACTTAGCTTTGAAATTTCTTTAAGTTTTTGTGACGATTTTGAGAGATTTTGAGTATCGTTTGAATTTTGAGCGTCATAGTTTTGATCGAGGAAGAAAAAGCGTTTTTCATAATAACGTTCGCGCTATTTAACAGTTGCGAGAGCGCGTGTTTACACGCACTTTAATCTGAGATTGGTTTTTATTGGGTTTGGACTAATTTGGTTAAATTTGATTACAAAAAAAACTTGTATGTATAACCAGACTGTTATCAATATTCACCATCATTTTCAACATTTATCCACCATGACTCTCCTTTAACCCATTGAGAGTTAGCATCATCGTGCAAATCGCAAGATTGAAAATCTTAAGATTTCAGAATTTAAGCCAGAACTTATGAAGGGATTAGTGAAAACAGTCTCTAGTTCTTTACTTAGGGTTCACAACATAATTAGTTGTTGCCATAGAAATTAAAAGTACTATAACTTTTTTTTTTTGTTTTTCATGATGTCCTCTAACTCGACAGGTCAAGGACTAATGAGTTGACCACTCGACCAACTCAAGTTGGTTTAAAAGTACTATAGCCAGTAAACGTACAACGTACGTACATACGCTCTTTGGTGGAGGCCTAGTGCGTCACAAATATTGTCGTAGCCCATTCTCAATAACGGCGATCCAATTTTATCCCATACTCTTAGTAGAGGCCAAATATGTCATTAGGCTGTTGTCTTTTCCACTTTATACAATAATTATTTGGTCATTTACTCACTCATTGACCTAAGAATTTCACCTTTCTTAATTAATTTCTTAACCTAATCCCGTTGGTAGAAGGCACCCATAATAAGATATTCAAAACAATTTATTTTTTTCCACAAGAACCCATGGGAAAAAGCTACATTTCAATTACTTGCTTTGAAAACAACCGATGTTAACAATCAGTCGTGATATGGTGGTAACTTTTTATCTCTTTCTTCAATCATGTGGCTGCGACTTCGATCTTTAAATCTTGGAAACAAAGCTAGTTTTGTACTTTTGTTACATTTCCAGAAAGTTCCTGTGACAATTGTACTGGTTATGGTGACAAATGCTCTGGTCTACCCTCTATTGTTTTCCTAAATAATCATCTGTTTAAAAAATACATTAGTTTTATTTAATAATCGATCCCTTTTATTGCGAAATGTTACAGAGGTAAATATAAATAAAAAATAAATAAAAAATACTGACCAACTAAAATTTCTCTTTATTTTATGATTTCTAATTTTGTATAAAAAAAAATATTTAGTTTTCACAACGTAATCTTAAAGTGTAATATTCAAAATCAAGAAGTGTGAATTCAATTTCGAATCCATATAGCGATTATTGTTGAATGATGAATAATAACGACACTAAGTCAATAGGGAAAATGTTGTTTCCGTATAAGTCAACAAGGAGCGACCATGATTTAAAGAGCGTGTAGCGTAGGTGAGGTGACAGACACAGTGGCATATTCGTAATTACCTTCTACAACCCCGCCCAATATACTAACTCGGACAATCAAAACACACTCCCATTCTCTCTCTTCTCTCTCTTTCTCTCGCATAATCCACGCACTGTGTCCGTGTCTGTGACAAGAGTGTACTGCTTAGATCTGAAAACCAAAGAAACTCTCAAAGCGACGATCCAACTGGGTAAGCAAACCAACACAACTCTTTCAGCTTCCACCGCCTTCACCTCATTCTTCTTCTTTTTCTTCTCTCACAATGTGTTCCACTTCTTGCTCCTGATCTATTTACTAATACCACTTGTTTCCCTTTCTATCACTTTCTCATTGCAAGTTTTCTATGCATTCTGCCTTTGCAACATTATTTTACTGTTATTGCTGTTATCGATTTTGTTATTGATTGTGTTTTCAGTGGAATTTCACTGTAGCTTCATGTTCAGGATTTTTTTTTTTACTTGCAAAATGTTGTTGTGCTTGGTTCTTTGTAGTTATTGTGAGTCAAAAGTGTCTTGTTGATTTTAGTTCTTAGGATGAATTTGATGCTTCCGCTTCTACTATACTTTGTTGAATATGATCCTTCTCGTTTCTCTTTCCATTCTGAGACTAACTATCTCTTTTTTCTTATATTTTATTCTTTCAATTTTTCTTCCGTCACTGGAGAAAATAGCTTTAATGAGTCAAAAGCATTTTAATTTTTAAGGTTGAGAAAATAGGTTTTGCTTGCTCATTCCTGTCCCGTTCTGTTTGTTCTTTTGTTGTGATTATTTCTGCATTGTGTTTAGTTCGGTATTACATTATATATTATGATTCAATGCTAAATGATGTGCATAGTTGCTACATCTGCCAAGAGATCTTAGCATATGTAGTTCATTGAATTCGACAGCAACACATATCTACATATATAAATTGGACATTTTGGCATATCAAGTTTTTTTTTTTTTTTTAATTAAATAAAGAGATATTTGAATTTCTTATGTTTGAGGGAAGAGGAAAGAAATTCCATATGTTTCTCTTTATTTGTTTATTGATTTATTTTTTCTGTTCTGTGCAGACTAGGGTGTGCTGGAACTTCAATGGCAGTGACAGATTCACAAAATCCTCTTCTTGGAGAAGACACCTGTGGTTCCTTGTTAAATAAGCTGCAGGTAACTTTATTAAAGCTATCATTCGTGTGACAGCCGTTGTGCATGGTCTATGTGTTATTTGAGATTATTTTCTTTTGCTGCAGGAAATATGGGATGAAGTTGGAGAGAGCGATGAGGAGCGAGACAAGATGCTTCTTCAAATAGAGCAAGAGTGCTTGGATGTGTACAAGAGAAAGGTTGAACAGGCTGCTAAGTCAAGGGCACGCCTTCTTCAATCTTTATCTGATGCTAAGATTGAGCTTTGTAATCTTCTATCGGCTCTTGGAGAGAAGGGCTTTGCTGGAATGGTTAGTAACTACTTAAATATGCATTTATATTGGCATCAATAGAAACTGCAAATAGAATTGTTTTATATGTTTTTAGATATTAAAGTGGTAAACTGATTTCCCATGTGTATTTTTTGGCCCCCAGCCGGAAAAAACTTCGGGCACTATCAAGGAACAGCTTGCAGCTATAGCACCAATACTTGAAAAGTTATGGCAACAAAAGGATGAAAGAGTAAAGGAGTTTTCGGATGTGCAGTCGCAGATTGAAAAGATATGTGGAGAGATTGCTGGCGACTTGAGCCCTAGTGATCAGACAGGACCGCCCGCAGTTGATGAGTCTAATCTGTCCTTGAAGAAATTAGATGAATTTCAATCCCAACTACAAGAACTTCAAAAGGAAAAGGTATATAACGGTTATACATTTGAGAAATTCAATTATTCACTTACAAACAGGTTGAGAATTGGTTGCTTTCCCTTGCAGAGTGAGAGGTTGCACAAGGTTCACGAATTTGTGAGTACTGTGCATGATCTTTGTTCGGTCCTTGGTATGGATTTCTTGAGTACTGTGACTGAGGTTCATCCGAGCTTAGATGATTCTACCAGTGTTAACTCCAAAAGCATAAGCAACGGCACACTAGCTCGGTTGGCTAATACAGTATCAACACTGAATGAAGAAAAACAGAAAAGGCTACACAAGGTAATGAGTTTATAATGCCGTATGTTAGTTTTGTGATACTTTATTTAATGTACTGGTGTTTGTTACTTATATGGCTGCTAGTTATACAGGATTTTCATTCATGTTTACAAGGAAAAGCGGTGTGTTCAATCTTCGTTACTCTTTTTGTGATCTATATATTCACCCTTGCAGCTCCAAGAATTGGCTTCCCAGTTGGTTGATCTGTGGAATCTAATGGATACTCCTCCGGAGGAGAGAAGTCTATTTGACCATGTTACCTGCAATATGTCAACTTCTGTGGATGAAGTCACTGTTCCTGGTGCTCTTGCTTTGGATCTGATTGAGCAGGTATTGATGACCACCTGAAAGCTATGGATTCGGGCTCCAAATGTTATGGTTTCTGATTGTTTATTGTTTTGTTTTTAAGGCTGAAGTGGAAGTAGAGAGGCTCGATCAGCTGAAAGCCAGCAGGATGAAAGAAATTGCTTTCAAGAAGCAAGCAGAACTTGAAGAGATATTTGCCCGTGCTCATATTGAAATAGAGCCAGAAGCTGCTCGAGAGAAGATTATGTCGCTGATTGATTCTGGAAACATCGAACCAACTGAATTGCTGGCTGACATGGACAATCAAATAGCAAAGGCGAAAGAAGAAGCTTTAAGCCGAAAAGAAATATTGGACAAGGTTGAGAAGTGGATGTCAGCATGTGAGGAAGAGAGCTGGCTTGAAGACTATAATCGGGTACGAATAAGAACCTTTTTGTTGCTTTATCTGTCTCTCTCTGGTTGATGTTGCACTATTTTTTCTCAGTACTAAATTACTAATTTAAACTGAAATTCTTGAAACTAGCATCATTTGGTGAGAATTCCAGCTAATAATATATCATTAGCATAAAGCTATAATACTGACAAATATCACTATAACACAGAAATTACATTATAAGACATGCTAATGTTATTAGATTAACAGCTTTGACGTCAATTCATGCATCAAAAAGGATAAAATGAAACTTCAATGTTGTCTCTTGGAAATTACATACTGTCATCTCTCTATCATGTGATTCTTTTTCAAGAATACTTTGATAGTTTGACTTGCATATTCCCTTGTATTTTTTAATGAGTTTTGTTTTGCCTAATATAAGCGAGTAATCAACCATAATGTTTTTGTGCTAACCAATTTATCGTCACTAATGACTATTGTAGAACTGTATATCTTTGATGTTATGTTTTCATTTTCATTATTATTAATTAATATTTGGTATCATATCATTCATAGTTCATATGCTATGATGTAGCAATATGCCTTGTTCTGTTGCCACGTAGAAAACTAGAGTACCAGACAATGTTCTTTATATGGATTGTTAATTTGTTATTTTACCCATATGATTCTAACACTGCATTGCGAAGCAGGATGATAACAGGTATAATGCAAGCAGAGGTGCACACTTAAACCTGAAACGTGCAGAGAAAGCTAGGATACTAGTCAACAAAATTCCAGGTATTTGTAGGTCAAGACTTAACATCCATCAGAAATTATTCGTAATTTTATGCATCATCAGCATAGAAACCCTTACACTAATAGTAATAAAGAATGTGCTACATTATTGAAGTAACTTCAAGTTTTCCTTCAATTAAATATGTAATGTGGGCTTTGTATGATCAGAAACAATAAGATAACTTGGTCTAGATGAAATTCTGTGATACTGTTTTTTTATTGAAAATTGGGAATGAATATTGTCACTCCTATTTCAATAATGTCACTCCTTTATTTTTTTAACAAATTCATGCAAATATACAATGCAAAAAACATAATATGTGGAGTATCATTATCAAAAGTAGTAGCAATATCATCACTCTGGAAGAATACATTAATATTTTTATTATAACTATAAATTCTTTTGACTTATTTTATAGTATACAAGTCTTACATGGATTGCTGTTATTGTTGGTTGGTAGAAATGAATGCAATCAAACACAGAACTCTTTCTATTTACAACTGAGTGTATTGCATTTAACTCCTATTTGTTTGGTGAGTGATACTTCACTTGTTTCTTGGCATACATGAACCCAGAATAATTAAGTTTGGTTCTTTACACGAAAACATGCAGCTTTGGTTGACACATTGGTTGCTAGAACTCGAGCATGGGAAGAAGTTCATGACATGTCATTCGCATACGACGGTGTTCCTCTTCTTGCTATGTTAGATGAATACGCCATGCTCAGGCATGAAAGGGAAGAGGAAAAACGAAGGATGAGGGTAAGTTTTTCTAGTGAGATAATTGATTAGTCATTTGGTCAAAGTAAACTATCAGATTTCCCTATTTCTGTCACCATTATATTTGTTGAATTATGAACTTTTAGCTCTCCCAAAAAGTTGGTTAGTAACTAGTAACACAAATGGAATGAGTATTTGACCACCCATACCTTGACATGTTGTAGGACCAAAAGAAGTATCATGAACAGCAAAACACAGAACAGGATTCTCCTTTTGGCACAAAACCCAGCCCTGCTCGGCCGGTTGGCAGCAAGAAGGTAGTTGGCCCTCGTGCTAACGGAGGAGCTAACGGCACTCCTAACCGACGACTCTCTCTGAATGCCCATCAGAATGGAAGCAAGTCTACATCAAAAGATGGGAAAAGGGATAGACAATCTGCTCCCCTGAACTATGTTTCCATATCAAAAGAAGATGCTGCTTCCCATGTTTCTGGTTCTGAACCAGTCCCCGCATCACCCTAATAATAGAGATGTATTTTCAACCATAGTTTTCATCTTTGTAGCATTATCACTTCACTAGTTATTGCTGTAGGAATATAATCTTTCAGTTACAAGCAACTAGAGAGGAACTGTTCTGAGATGTGTATGTTGTATCTGTCATTTAAAGGTTTTCTTAATACATGTTGCTTTATCCTTTGGTGCTGGTTCGTAAAAGAGTTGGATGCATGGTGGTATTATTGCATGAACTTTACAAAGCAAAGTCCTTACTCAATTATAGAAGATACAAGTTCTTAACATTGGAAAATGTTTAGCAATACTCTCAAGTTTTAAATGAGGAATGTTAGGGAATTAATTTTTTTATTAATTCTTAAGTTTTAACTTTAATTCATGAGTAATCTACTCATTAAATTTTTAAAATATACAATTTGACCGAGTTATCAAATATTTTTTATATTTATCTTTTTTATAATTTGGTTTTAATCTAATAAAATTTTAAAATAATCTATTATAATTTCTGACAATCAAACAAAGGGTCGTCTCTCTTTTCTTGAACGGGAAACAAGTGAACAGCACATTTTTTAAATGTATTTATTTCTATTTCATAGGCTAATATCATTCGCTGGGATACATAATCCACGTAAAAGGGAGTTCAACAGTACTTTAATAGTAAAGAAACATATATGGAAACTTAATTAGTATATAATACAAAATAAATACACATAACATTTTGCCCCCTTTTTCTTCTAAGTGAATTGTAAATTATGATTGAACAAAAGAAAGGGATGCAACTATGTGATAGAACTGAAGTTGTTCTAACAAGTCTTTGCCATGGCAGGTAGCTCTGTGCTCCACTCTAAGAAAGAGCTCGTGGCTAAGGTCTTCTCCGATGTGGGCGTCAACAAGGACGCCGGAGACACTCCGGCAGGTGTTGGCCAGGGCCTTTCCGACTTGGCTGGCGTTGTCCGGTTGGTCAACCACAAGAGGGCTTCCTCCTTTGAAAACCTCCAGCTTGTGGATGGCGAATGACCCGTCGCCTTCAACCACCTCCTTGAAGTCTTGTAGGCTTGGTGCATAAACTGGAATGTTGAAACTGTCACGTTTCTCACTGCTAATTAACCCCTGCATGTGGTGCTCATCAACAATCAAAATCACTGTCCATACTATTATTTCAATCCACATATCATCATTTGCTTTTATTATGAGGTGAATTATATGGTAAATGTTAGGATTTGGTTGAATTAGTCCCACATTGCTTAGGATAGCAAATGGAGTGGGTGGCCTAGGCTATAAATATGAGGCTAAGTTCTCCATTTGTTTTTGCACCAGTCAGAAACACTTTAAGCTTGTATCTGATTTTTCTTTTCCTCTGTACTCTTTGATTAGAGAGTGTTGTGAGGTGTAGTTAGATATTTGCTTTGAAAGAGTGTGGGTGTACTGGGGTGCCGGTGAGAGAAAGAAGTCTATGTGTTGTAACAATTTTCACATAGTGATATTCTCTGGTTGTCATTTGACAACGGCCGTGGTTTTTTCTCCGGTAATTGGAGTTTCCACGTTAAATTCTTGTGTTGTGATTGTGTCTATTTTATTTCTCTGTCAAAGGTGTTTTCTCAAGGGGGAATTGTGTCTTATTCCCAACAAGTGGTATCAGAGCTTCGGTTCGGTGGGATTTATTCTTAGTATGCTCTGTGGTTGCAGCCTAGTCTAATCTCTTTGGTTGCTGTTGTTGTTGCTGGAAGGCAGTGTGACTCTGTGAGAGTGCAGTTTGGAAAAGGTTCTGGCTAAGGAAAGACTTGGTATTTAAGTGTGTCCATTGTGACCCACCTCTCTTTCCTGGGGACCCTTCCTAGTGCACGGTCTACAGTTGAGTTATAATATTCCAGTATACGGTTGCAACAATGTCAGGATATTCAAGTGCTGTGAAGCTTGAAATAGAGAAATTTGATGGAAGAATCAATTTTGGCTTGTGGCAAGTACAAGTCAAGGATGTGTTGATACAATCAGGTTTGCACAAGGCGTTGAAGGAGAAGATCTCTGGTTGCTCTCTCTATGAGAGAAGATGATGTTCTCTAGAAGACAAGAAGTATCCTCATGGTATTACCGCACTGCCATGGATAAGGATGAGTTGTGGCAATCAGGTCCACAATTGCACACGGGCATTGGTTGGCGTTGAGATGCAAGGTGTGTGGCGGAGTTAGGTCGATGGCTGAAGAACTTCCAGGAAAAGCCAATTTGGAAGTTGCACCATGAATTTTCAGCAAGGTTTCGATCTGTACCAAGGCGAAATGCTTGGAGTGGTCTAATTCCAAGTGAGTATACTTTCATGGTGGAGTATGATAGTTCTCTGAACTATGATTGTCGGTATAGACAATGGCAGCAAAGAATTGTCGGTGTTGACAATGGAAGCTGAAGATGTGTGACTATTTCAATCAAGGTGGAGATTGTTAGGATTTGGTTGAATTAGTCCCACATTGCTTAGGATAGCAAATGGAGTGGGTGGCCTAGGCTATAAATATGAGGCTAAGTTCTCCATTTGTTTTTGCACCAGTCAGAAACACTTTAAGCTTGTATCTGATTTTTCTTTTCCTCTGTACTCTTTGATTAGAGAGTGTTGTGAGGTGTAGTTAGATATTTGCTTTGAAAGAGTGTGGGTGTACTGGGGTGCCGGTGAGAGAAAGAAGTCTATGTGTTGTAACAATTTTCACATAGTGATATTCTCTGGTTGTCATTTGACAACGGCCGTGGTTTTTTCTCCGGTAATTGGAGTTTCCACGTTAAATTCTTGTGTTGTGATTGTGTCTATTTTATTTCTCTGTCAAAGGTGTTTTCTCAAGGGGGAATTGTGTCTTATTCCCAACAGTAAAGATATAAGTTTACAGATTTTTTTTTATAGGATGAAAGAGAGATTAAAAAAGCTAGGATCCACATTTTGAATAACAATAAAATAAACAAAAATAACTATAAAAAAAATTTATACTCTCTATATAACTTTAATTTGTATAATAAAATGCTCCTTATTATTATTATTATTATTGGTTGTAAATTAAAAGCGTGAAGGGCAAGTAGCCAACAATTGACCATTCTGAAACCTAGTGGGAAATATTATTCTTCACATCATGCAACTCAATTATTAATCGTCACTGGTTGTAATTGAAAAAGTATAGATAAACAATTCCTAACCAATAAATTTTAAATAATTGTAATTAATATCTATTAATTTTATATTTTTTAAAGAATAAAATCAAAGATAATTAATTAATATAAAGTGCAGTTCAAAAATATTTGTTAGTCGAGATTGGTTTTAATAATGTAAAGAGAGGTTGTGTTAACCCAAAACAACCGAGTTAGTAAATAAATGGTCCTTTTTGAGGTTTGAAAAAAAAAAACACTTTGTCATCGCGGATGCTCGATTTACATAATTAAGTTCATCACTAGCTACAGAAATTCAGGGTCGTCCTATTCTTATTGTGGGCCAAAAAAGTACATGAATTATTATCCTTTAAGTTAAATTAGTACTATGTGCGTATGCTAGGACAAAGGTTTAAGTATAAGGGTCTCATTACATTCCGTACTATCTTGATTAACATGTTACGGTACAAGTTCAAGTAAGTAATTGGTGCGTGCATTAGTATTTGTTATTAGTGATTGTGGGTCCTCTACTCTAAAATCATTATTAGATCGATATAAATAGATAGAAAAAATTTAATGTATCCAATAGAAATGTGGGTCCTCTACTCTAAAATCAATATATTAGTATGGATTCTTTTTTAATTAATTTTTTTAAATGCTATAAATAAAAGATTAGTACATGTCTAAGATATGTTATTTACTCTTAATTCTTATATCTCTTAGATCTTAGTATCTTACTTACTTGAGCATTAAAATTTTTTGTACGTACACTTTCACCTATTTGAAAATGTCAACCTAAAACAAGAAAATCCATAGTAACTTTGTGTTTCGATTTTATAAATTCGTGTTTCTACTAATATGAGAGGTAATTCTAAGTTCTAAGTTCTAACTTTAGTTTTGGAACAATTTTATTATCATTAACCGTGCAAAAGAAATAAATAATAATCAAAGCTTTGTTAATCAAATTTTCAATTCGACAGATATTTTAAAATTATAAATGTTATTTGTACACAAAAATCAGTTATTAAAATCAGCCACTAATATATTTGTGTATAAATATACGTGTGATTTAATTTATTTTTAATGTATATTTATATTCCAATATATATTTTATACTGGTGACTCATTTTAGTATACACGTAGCATAACTTATTTAAAATAGATGTTAAAAAACTACAAACATATATATCCAACTTGTCTATCTTGATGATATGATGATAGATGATGATTACATGTGTTCTAAACATCCAAAACCTAATCGTTTGTCAATATCATGGAACTTAGCCAGCAGCCAACACTTAATTATTATTTATTATTTTTGCCCGGCATGATGATGAAATTGAGGGTGGGCAACAGACATATGAGATCAACTTATTTTAATGATGACAATAAGATAAGTTTTTGTATCACCTACAGTATAATTCTTGATCATTATTTTAGTCATTATTGTTAAGCAGGTGTTCAGTGTTCTATTTCTAAAAACACTTAATAGAATGTTTAGTATAAGAAGTTCTAATTAAATGATTAAATATTTCAAAGTCTTTTTTAATATAAAATTATTCAAAATTTACTATTTCGAGAAAGAATATTCAATGTTTCTCAAAGATTATTAATATATTTGTTGGAAAAACATTTAAAAATGAAAGGTTTTAATAAAATAAAATAATAAATTTTTAGATTAAACCTCTAACATCGGACGTATACTATTTGATTGACTAATTTTAGTGACTTTATTCTAAATGATTTTTCACAATATCTAACGTTTTTTTTTTCTCTTCTAATGATCTTATGAATTAGCTTATTGTATACTTTTTCTTTCGGTTAAAACTTATATAGTTTTGTCAGTGACTAGACATGTGAGTGTTTTGTAAGTTAAATAAATTAAAATAGTTTTATATATGGCATCTCATATCTTTTAAAGATAAGATGTTTAGATGATTTATAAATATAAAATATTTTTTAATTCTATAAATTAGTTTTTAGAGTTAAATTAATTGAAGTTCACATCATTTCAATTCTAATTATATACGTGAATAAAATTAGTATTCATATGATTCAAATTAATCTATATCACGAATTATATATTTATTTTGAGTCACATTTGTTATATGCAGTAGCTATTTTAATTCATTAGAATCTACCTACACTAAATTAAACAACTCAGAAATACACCTAAATAAACACATGATTAACGAAGCCTTTATAAATTGTTTTGGGTTTGGCAATGAGAAAAACATGCTCTAATAAGTAGTGTGGAAGTGCAACACACTGTTGCATAGAGAGCGAGGCATAAAAATGTAGTGTAGGAGTAGAACAGAGAATAATTACCTGAAGGACAAGATCATCCCAAGCATCCTGAAAGTGGGTCCCAAAGAGGAGACCAGCACCACCCTGGTCGGTGGGGTCCAGAGATGTTCTGCCCAAGCAAACCAAGAACATGGACCCACCTCTCTTCATCTCCACAGATCTTGACCTCAGGAACGCTGCCAAGTCTGTTTGGAACTGTTTCTTGTATGCAATGGCTGTTATCTCATTGGCTCCATGGATGAACACTCTCCCTTTGTTGTATGCACTTGACCTCTTCTCCGTTACTGCTTCTGGCACCTGCATGCATCGTTCACCAAACCACCACCAAATTCAAAATATCATTTCACCACTAAATCAATCTTACATATTTATATACGACAAAACCCTCAACAATAGTATAATTTATTGTTTTTTACTATAATTTTTAGTTTATATTTTAAAAATTATTAGTTAATTATCAATAAAAATAATATATTTTTTAATATTTTTAATTTATTTTAATATTTATTTTATATTTAAATATATATTTTAGAATAGCTAATTTTTAGTATACACCTAATATAATTACTTTATTTATATATAATAACTTAATAAGTTACTAAAAAGGTTGTATATATCTATCAATTTTTATAAAATTTTTTATATAATATTAAAAATAATTGATAAATTTTAAAAAATAAAAAAAGTGTACAGAGAAAAAAGATGTACAGAAAAAATAATGTATTTTTTTATCATAAAACTTTGTTACATGGTGAAAATTTTTTGTCAACATATAGTTAAACTAAACATATAAATATTTTTAATACAAATACACAAATATATATTATTTAAAAACAAGATACACATATTTATACAATTTATATGTACACATATATTTTAAAATAAAGTATTTAAAAGAATCCATTTAATTTTGAGCTCAAAATACACATAATTTTCAACACGTAAAAATACAAATATTATTTTGTTTAAACTACACCAACATTTTAACATATAAAAAACGTACACATATTTTTGAACATACAATATATCTGAATAAATATGTATATACTTGTATATTTAAAAAAAAATATCTCAAAAAAATTTCAGATTCAACAATTTTAATTTATATTAACTAATTCTTTTAGTCAATAGTCTAATATTTTTATTTTAATATTTTAGTATCATATTTTTAATCAATATTTTTAAATATTATAGATTAATTACTAATTAAAAATAATAAATTATGCTCATCTTATAATATTATTAAGACAAAATATTAACGAGAACATATGGCCAACCAAATCAACCGTGGTCAAAATATATAAAAAATTTCTCTAATTAATTTAAATGGAGCCGCCTTTGTCAGCACATTACTACTAATAATCAGTATTATGTGTCTCTTTTGGTAATCAAATCAAGCCGGCCTCAAGATAGATAGAGATATATATAAGTTTGAGACTGGAGTTAAAGAAACATTATATTATGTTCTTGCATTATTGTTGCTATTATATGCATGAATTGAGAACCAATCCAAATATACGTCACTACTCACGATGTCCCTGAAAATAAGGTCATATTTTCAAATCTACTGTTGTGACCCTATGGTGCTGTTGCATCAACTATACTTTAAATTTGACCATAATTTAGGACTTGTCCTTCAAAATAAATTCTTTACGCATGTAACGGGTTCCCATTATATTATCCTCGGGAAGTGGCAAACTATTCATATTAATTATGTCGTAGAAATCAAATTACTGCATTGACTCACAGGTGAAGAGTTTTCTTTAGAAAAGTCATCACAAAAAGGAGAGATGAAGAATGCTTCAATTCCTTGATATTCAATTTCAGTTACTAATTAACTATTTATATTCAAAGTATTCTGTATTATTGAATGGCCCGAATAATATATAAAAGTATATACAGATATTAAAAAAATTAAAATAATAAAAATATAATATCTTATAATAAATATATAGATATGTTAAATAATTCTAATGAATGTTAATATATTCTAATAAGTGCTATATTGTTAGTCTAGAATAAAGATATGAAGAGTGCTAGAAATCAATAAATTTTGTGATTTATATCTATCAATTAGTTATTATTAGTATTTTTAATGGTACGAGATTATATCTAATAATATAAAATTACTTACTTTTTTTTGCTGGTTAATTGTTGGCTAAATTTTAATAAAAGTGATTATCTTAAACTTTCTTTAAAGGGTATTTCAAATTAAAAGAAGTTTGAACATCTAATTAATTTGTCGTATCATTTTTGGAGAAAATAATTTGTCTACTAATTTTGGAGAGCACCAAAACAATGACAAGAATGACTTTAAATACACCATACATTAACTAACAAACAGAAAAAAACGAAGTAGAAACCACAGTAACAAAACATGTTAAAGATGAATGAACTTTAAATATTTAAATTTTATTATAAAAAATAAAAAAATTCAACAAAAATTAGACATGAAGTAATAGATATTAGAAAAATAACGAAAAAATAAAGAACAGAGTACCTGAGATAACCAATGTAAAGAGAAGGCAGAGTGGAAAACATTGATGGACCTGGCCGGAAAAAGCCTCCGGTAGAAAGAACCAGGGACTCCGGCGGCAAAGTAAGAACGGTGGTTTTTGGCGGCGAGGCACTCTTCCATGCTGACTCCATAGTTAGGCATGGGTGGAAGGAGCTGAAAGAGAGTGTTGAAGTCATTGCTAGGAAGATCTGAGAAGAAAGCTGAGAATTCGGGTGGATCCAATCCCAAACCCTCATAGCGCTTCATAATGTGCTTTATCATCACATCCACAACGTTTATTGTGTTGATCCCACATGAACAACCCAAATCCACCACCACAAATGGCATCTCTCTTGATGCTTCTACTTCAACTCTGTCTAGGGTTTCTTTTAGAAGGTGAAGCATTGACTTCGCATGCATGGCCTGCATATATTATCATATTTTTCATTTAAGTTGGTGAGTTAGAAACATATGACTACTACTTTCTTGCTACATAATATTTTTCATTTTAAAATTTTAATAAAGCTAAATAAATATATCAAAATGATAGATATAGTTGATGGAAAAAAACAAACGTATTTTTGTTTGGTGTAGGTGATGAGAAATTAAAGATCTAGTAGTCAATGGTGATGTTGATGGAGTTAGCAAGTGAGGTAGAAAATTATGAAAGAAAATAGATTAGAGTAGGGTACGTACCTGTGCTTGGGAATTGTTGACATAGCTGGCTTCTCCTTTGCCTCCTTTCATGCTAAGCAACTTCTCTAGCTCCATAGTGGACACTACAACATTGTCTCCCATAGCGGGCAACATCTATAATATATATAAGAAGCGAAAAAGATGATGATCAACTATAGAAACTAATAAATAAAAGGAAGAAGAGGCTATGTATGTGTGTGTGTAGATGGTGATGATATTTTTGATGAAATGGGGGAGGAAGAGGGTTGATATATATAGACAAAGGAGGGGAGACAAGAGTAGTACGTATCTCAATAATTATAGCTGCTACTTATATATATTTATTTATATACTCTTTGCCGCTATGTATACAAAGGACAAGAAAGGAGCAACAATTATTATGGATTAGTTACCAATTCAAAAATATATGTGTTTTCACAAAAAGTTGAATCATAAAATATGGGCCTCACATGCATCAACGAAGGACCAAGATTGGCGCCGGATTTTTATTTTTACAATTACTAAGCAATTCGTGTGTAGCCCGTGTAGATATCTGTGCCATGTACAATGAATTTTTTTATATATATACTTCGTTAAAAAATTTTAATTCATTATAATATATATTATTGAATCATGATTAAAAACAGATAAATGAATATGTATAAGAAATTAATTTGTACAGAACTTTTTAAATGACAACGGTGTGTGAATTTTTCAATTACTTCTTTATCAATTATTTATTATCTATTATCCATTATTTACAACATATATAATGGAAATTGTAAAAAGAAATAATTATATACAACCATTTCTTTTAGATCTTTTAAAGAATTTTTTTTTGATCATATACAATCAGGGAAACTTTATGTAGCAACAATCTTCCATAGATAATTCCCTTCAGGTGGTGGTTTCAACCAAAGTATCATTTCTAACGAGTATATATAAAATCTTAGGAGAATTTTTAAAAAAATGAGAATACTATGAAAATTAAAAAAAATAATTAGAACTTGTTTTATTTAATATTTATTAATTTTAATTAATTTTAGTTAATTCTTTTTTATTATCAAATATTTATGTAAAAAGAAATGCTATTGAGATAAAACGCGAATCCAAGATCTTGTAATGCCTTTTATCTTATGGCGAATTCCTCAATGTGCAGCTAGCTCGTTATACACAATTATTAAACAACCACAAAATTTATATGGTAACTTTTAGTTTACCTTTATCTCAGCACATTAGATATATTGTATAACTGCACAATTACTAAATCATACACAATGACTAAAAATCATTTTAAGATCCTAACTTCTCTCTACAAACCACTCCATTTTATTCGGTAAAGTATTAAAAGACTCATGTATTAATATATTTTTTTTTAACAAAAGAGCTCGATACAATAAGTAGAGCAAAAAAATAAAAAAGTTAAAAAAATCGTAAAAAAAATCATCAATTATTTTTGGTGCTCCTCCTTCTAATAGTGTACTCCTAATTTTGTACTCTTAATTATGTGCTAGTGAAAATATCTCAAATCACTCCAATCTTACTAAAACTATATCAATCCGATTGTAAGATCGCTAAGCGGAAGTCCACCAGTTGCATATCTTCTTGTATACAATTCTTATTAAAACTCTGTTAAACATCCTTTTTTTTCCTCTACTTGTACAATCTCGTTGAAGTCTCCCATAGAGACTGACATAATCCTGCAATATAACTCAGTTCTTCTCACACAGTAAATTTCGCTTCTCTTGTATGAGTTCCATACACTAAAGAAAGCATAATTGAAATTATTTTTAGCAATACCCCTTCAACACACAACCAAAGCTTCCTTTATAACAACGACTCATTTTAAACATTATTTCATCCCAAATTAACAGTAAACCACTTGAAGCACACTCCGACTCAATATATTCTCATCACGCAGCATCACACCCCCAAATTCTTATTACATCAAACTTTGTCACTACCAGTCACTTAATCTCAAACAAGCCTAACATATTCAATTTAAATTTATTTCTTGAGATTTTGACCATGCTCAAATTTTCATCACCCATCAACCCCCTAACATCCAAGAACAAAATTATTTTAAAAATTATTACACACCTTTTTTTAATTTTTATTTTTTGGCTTGTAGCGCCTTACTTTCTCTTTCTGTTTTGCCAATCTTCTTTTTTGAGCAATTTTTTCATTCTTTGCTTGGAGAATAGACATAATATCATCTTCTTCAATGTATAAAATTGCACCTGATTCCAATGCGAAGTCCCAAGTTTTTATATTTTTAAGAATCTGCTCCTCCAAAATACTGTCTCTGTTCTCCTTACTTCCTTCATCTTGTCCGAACCACCATCATCAACAACCCTCTTTTTAGCTACTTCATCGTATTCTGATAATTCCTCCAGTCCCTTTGTCAATGTTGTTCCCTTTGCACTGGAACCCATGCCACTATCATTCACAATGTCATCTCTGTTACCCGTTCCTTCGTCAACGTCTTCCGCACCATCGTTATTAACATATACACCCAACCCACCAGTCCCTTCATTCAATGTCACCTCCGGGAGAGTAGCAGTTTGGTTCTCTACCACCAACTCTTCCTCGATCTCATGACCCAACATAGGTGGCGTCAGGATTGCGCATTTCCCTTGCCACGTTGAGCCTCCTCTGCCGTGATCAGCCTTTAGCTTTCCTCCTTCAACACAGATTCGGTCTCCCTTGGTTATTTTCGCACAGTCTCCAATGTAAGTTTTGCAGATGCAGCTTCCTGCACACTTGCCGTAGACCCTTCTCTAGCGTGCCCATCCCTATCGTGAAAATCGTGCTCCATTTCTATCAAGCCTAATCTGGATTCTAGACTTAACTCAACATCACCGAACTGATTGATTGAGGAGATCGGGCTCAAGGATCCTTTTCTACTTTTTTGGGACATCCTTGAATTGTTGGGTCTAACACCAAGCCTACAAAGAACCTTCTTTTTCTTATTCTTTTTGTCCATCCTTACCAGCCAATTAAAGTTACCTTCATAAACCCATGTAACTGTATTTTCAGAATCAGCTTCATAATTAATATAATCACATTCCACACAATCCGCTCTCCCTTCAATTCCTTTATAAATTGGTTGATATGTTACCATTTTTATCTGATTTTTGTTTTGAGTGATCATTAATCCACTCATTCAAAATAATTTCAGGAATTACCAACCTGCCCTTATCTTCTTCGTCTTCCCTCAACTCCCCAATCACCACATCGGCTGCCTGGTCGTTGAAAACTGTCGGTTTTGTAGCCTGTGCACTCCTTAAACTCGTACCCGCACACTCCTTTTCTGCAACTGTTCTTCGTTGTTAACATCTATAGTCACATTTTTTATTAATTTCTTCATAATAATTCAAACTAAAAGCCTCCTATCCCACTTCTTTCACTAGCACATTGAATCCACTTATATTTATTATGATATGGACCCATTCATTAATCATATCCATGATACAAGTATCAATTTGCACTCGTCCAACACTAAAAGACATATACGATTCTGTCACTTTGTCACAACCGACTACTTCTCCCCATTGGTCTGCTAACATACTAAAGGTATCTGCTGACCACGCGTGTAACGAAACTCCGTAGCATTCTAACCACACTCTTCAAGTTTCACGTCGCTCCGTCTCATCCCATCTCCATATACTATGGAAGAATTGCAAGAGACTATACATTTTAAACGTATATGCTTCTTCTGCATTCAATACAGAATCAAAAGTCAAAAGAACTTTATACACTCCTACTTCCCATACTTGGACAACTTGAGGCATTTTTTTTCCAATCATCTTCTTCAAGGAACTAAAATCAATTGCCTTAGTCGTACCGCCGACCAGACTTCTCTGTAGCTAGTCCAAATTCTTTTTCACCATCGATACTTTTACTTTTTTCGTCCACCCATTTTCATGCGGGTCTGATTCTTTTTGGTTCCTTATTAGTTTCTCTACCTATCTTTGATTATCTTCTCCCTGAAGCTGAGAATTTGTCTTGTTCCGACTATCACCTCCTTCTATGTGTTAATATTTTAACTCTACTCTATGACTATAAGAAGGTTAGTGAAGATTTGTCCAAAGATACGTAAAAAATAAAATTTCTAATTTGCTAATATATTTCTCTTTTTTAGTTTATTATTTATTACAGTAGCCATTTATAACTTTAATTGAAAAAATTCTTCTGTTATTTTTTTTATCTCACATTAAATTTTGTATCACTTTTTTAAAATACAATTATCTCAATTTAAAAAAAATAACTAAAAATCTAAAATTTAAAAATAAAATCTTTAAGATCGAAGAAATATGATTAATATAATTTATTAGTTATAGACTCATAGTTAATATGGTCAAATCAAATAAATAATTAATTATAACAGTCTTAAAAAGTATTAATTAAAATATATAAAACAAAAATATTAATGTAAATTAAAATAAAATCAATTTATTTATTTTAATAAAATTAAATAATTAATATAATTAATTAATTATAGTTAATTTGATTAAATAAAACATTAAATAATTTAATATTTATTGTAGTTAAATCAAATAAATAATTAATTAATTAACGTATTTAAATATATTTTTAAAAATATGTTACGTTAGTTATATTATTAATTAAAAAATTTTATTTTAATAATATATAATAGATGTAACTGAAATTATTAACTAATTAATGATACGTATAATAAGGGAACAAACGATGCATGCATTTTGATAGTTAAATGGTTAAAAGAAAAGCGATAATTATGGACCTAATTTTGCAGCATACAATTATACATAAACTGATTATTATTATTATTATTATTATTATTATTATTATTATTATTATTATTATTATTATTATTATTCTCTGCGGTGTGCAACCTATAATTAATTGGATAAGCCTATATAACGAGTCTCTGATCTTGAGGATATTTTGTAAGACTGAAAAAAAATATCAAGTTTTAGGCCAAACACGCCAACGTGCCGCACATCAGTTTGCATACGTTTTTTTTTTTTAATTATTTTTTAAAAAATATTATATAATCAATTATATATAAATTAACATTAAATTATTTATGTTAAAATTTGTCAATAATTTTAATATTTTATTTCATATTTTTATTAATTATTATTATATTTTTTATTTATATTTTAAAGAACCAATCATCAATAATCTATAATATGTTACATTATGACACCAAGCATTTAATGCCAGTTACCTCTCTCTTCTCATCTAATTTTTAGAGAAGTATTGTGTAATTAATTATACACAAATTAATATTTAATAATTAATTATGTTAAAATTTGTCAATAATTTTAATATTTTTTATTTTTTTTGTAATTATTATAATTTTTTTTATATCTTTATGGATCAATAATTTTAATATTTTATTTTTTATTTTTTTAAAAACTTTTACAATTTTTCTTATATTTATGTAAATGTTATATATAATATTTTGTTTTACACAGTCGAAGCAAACATTTAGAGATAGATTTGTATTTTGTCCGAGACAAGGTCGTAGCTAGGGATGTAAATAGGCTATGTAAAGTCGGGTTCGTTTTTATCCAGATCCGACCTTAAATAATGATAGGGTCTATTTTTGAAACTTTTAACTAGTCTTAAATCCGGTGAAATCATACTACTTTCGGATCACACTAAAATCGGGTCTAAATCGATGAACTTTGTACTTTGATAAACTTTACGAACAAAAATTATGATACACTTTTTTATAAAGAAGAAAAAGATATATTTGTTACCGAGAAGTTGATATCTATTTTTAAACTTGAATTTGTCCATAAATTCTAATTTGATACTTGTTTGATCTATTTTCTAATTCAATTAAGTGTGATTAAAAATAAAATAATAAGCTTATAATTAATATAACATAATATTGGAATTAATTTAAAACATATATACTTTTTTTAGTTTTTTTAGGATATACATGGAGCCGGATGAAGTTAAGTTCGCCTTGACCTAGACCCAGCCCTAAATAATGATCAAATTTATTTTTGAGGCTCTTATCCGACTTTAGACCCAATGAAATCACATTAAATTAACCTCTAAAGTATTCGGATCTGGACTGAACTTTCGAATCGGATCAGACCACCCTAGTTGTAGCAGAAAAAAAAAAAACAACTATATATAATTCATATTTTTACTAATTCTTAAGTAGCTGATGTCATAATTAAACTATTATCAGCAGCTCCCTTTTATATATTTTGCATGTGCCAAACTTAGAATAATTATAAACACCAAATTTAGTTTGAGGGGGCTATAGACAGTACTAGTAGTAATATAACTGATCTAACTGATTTAGACGAAGAGAAGTTAGAATCTTAAATTAGTTAGGATCGACTTCTTGTATTAGTTTGTTCTTAATTTCCTTGTGGCTTAAGGCAATGTACACACTCTATATATGTGCTGTTATAGGCCAAAGTTAAAATTTGGATATGAAATTCTTTTTGTGTTATTCCCAAAGACGGGATGTATATATAGTGTTAAAAAATTCAAAAAAGCATATAGTATTAATATATTTAGTTATATAAGTATACATAACAAGGTATAATAATAAAAAATAAATTTAACAAAGATCATAACACACAAATAAATATATATACAACAAACAAATAAATAATTACATATAAATCAGTAATTAAATTATAACAGTAAAAATTAATTATATTCATTATTAATTATTTATAATAAAAATAATAACATTAAAATGTATCAAGAAATAATTCTTAAGTTTATAAGAGTTATAAAAAGTTATATTGTTATAAATACTGTCTAAGTCATAATATAATCATCTCTTTTTAAGATTTATTTTGATTTTGTTATTAAATTTATGCTAAAAAAAATTATAGTTAATATTTATTAATAAACATAACAAACACATCATGCTATACATATGTTCTAACTACTAAAATATATGTATAGCATGATGAATTTGTAATATTGATTAATAAATATTTGTCACAAATAAAATATGAATTAAAAAATAGATATATGTAATATATAATTTTCTTAGATGTTTTTATTCTTTCAAACATTTAATATTATTTTTTATCTTTCAAAATAAAAAAATTAACATCAAATATAAAATTTTAATTAAAAAATGGACCAAATTTTGTTTTAATATTAAAATTAAATTTAATATTGTAATACAATTTTAAGTTTATCTAATAACTGTCTTGACTCTTGAGGTTGTTCAAAGTCCAAAGCATGCGTAATATTATATTGTAATACAATTTTAAATTTATCTAATAACCAATTCGACGTTGTTCAAAGTTCAAAGCATGACGTTGTTCAAAGTCCAAAACATGCGTAATATTATATTGTAATACAATTTTAACAATTTTAAGTTTATCTAATAACCGCCTCGACGTGGTTCAAAGTCCAAAGCATGACGTTGTTCAAAGTCCAAAGCATGCGTAATATTATATTGTAATACAATTTTAAGTTTATCTACTAACCGTCTCGACGTGGTTCAAAGTCCAAACCATGCGTGATATTCGGCGACCGGCGTGAAACTATGTTGGATCTTCTTTTACCTTTTTCTGCAACAACTAACTACCCTTATAATTGCACAATGCTTATACTTCTTGCCTTTAATTGGCAACACATTATAATATTTGCCCATATCCACAATTAGCCATGCAAATTCTAGAGGTCATAGCTTGTAGCCGCAACCTTTGTCCTTTTTCTTATGATGCTTTCCATTCCTTTAACTTCAGTAAATTATAAAATTTGATAAAAAATGGTTGAGAACATAATGTGTATGTACATCCTTTGTGCTTCGTAAATGTTATAAGAAAAAAAAAATATAAAAATACCACACGGAAGAAAATTATCAGGCAATGTGTGCACACTGTATGTCCTCAGTTTGGATGAATAAAAGTGTCGACAAATTATTTTTCCAAGACGAGGACATTTATTGTTAGTCTTCATGTAGAGTTTATTTTCTCCTTTTTTTTTTTTAACTTGAAATATTGATATATAATAAACATATTTATTGCATGTATCTTGCACTAAAATTATTTTTATTTGGAAGAATGAAATTAAAGTAACAAGAATTAAATTATAAATATTTTGGTTACAGAAATTTTGATGAGCTATCTCAAGAAAGCCCCCTCCCCCCTCTTCAAAATTAATCAAATAGAATTATACGGGTAGTTTTTCTATCTAAATAATATGATGATATTGTGTTAATTTAAACCCTCATTATTATTAAATTGGATATAACCTTATTAGAGATGTAATAATTTATATGTTTTTTTATTAGTTTAAGTTTTTATAAAAAATAATTTTATAACATGATAACAAAATTTCTTTAACAAAAAATCTTATAATTCGATTCTTATCTACCCTAAAAAAATAAAAAATAATTTAAACAAAAGACAAACAAAACAAGTTTATGTAAAATTTACGCAAAAAAAAAAAAAAAAAAAAAAACTCTTATGTAAAGAGCGCATTAAAAATATTTATAATTATTAATGTGTCTTTTTCTACTCATTTAATATTCAACAAACCTAATTAAGGTGGAAATGAGTCCATATATCTCAGCTAACAGTAGATACAGTGTAAATCGAAATTTAACATGATATTTGATTAGTGGGTCAAGAATAATCATCACCACTTATTTTACTTGGTGGAATTGAAATAATTATGCTTGGGGTGAGATCCATACCGGAGGTTACTAAATGAGGGCATCCAAGCCAAAAGAGAATGTAAATTAAAACCTTTAACAAATAAGAGAAAACTCATCAGAAGAGTGTTCATAAAAATGGTGGTATGGTCAAAAAGATAGTATTCATTATTTACCTTTATTTTCCGTATAAGCTTATGCAATGTGTAATGTCTATATTTTTTGCTTGAATGAACCCCCCCGGGTTCAGGTAATGAACTATGGACATGGAGACAAATGGATGAGGGGGCCTTATAAATTTGAATAATATAATTATATACTGTAACATGTTGCCCCATGTTTGGTGCTTTAATTTATTACCTCCATGGATCTTTTTCCCAACAATATCTAAGTTATATAGTTTCACATATAACTTTAATGATTAATATTCATGTAACGAAGTTATGCTTGCTGTTTCATGTTCAAGACTATGTATGTCTATGAACAACTTTGGTTTGTCTATATTAATCAAAAGGTGACAGAAAACAGTTTGAGAAGCACAATTGTGTCGCCAATTTTTGTAGTCCAATTCTACCTACCTCTCTCTCTTCCCTTGTATAAAAACATCAGTTTATCACACGAAAATAAAGTAAAAAAATCAATCATCTTTCAATACACAAAATAAAATCATCCATTAAATCAATTATTCGAATAAAATATATATTAAAATATAAAATACATATTAAAAATGAGTTAAACAATATATATATACACATCGTCATTAATATAAGACTAATTTATTATGGACAAAATAATTTTGAAAACTATATATATTATGAACTTATATATAGAAATGATGAATATGAATATTTGTCTAACAAACATAAGCAAGATTTTTTCTTAAAGAGTAGTAAACTATTAATATGTACTTGAAAAATTTTCACGCTCACAAAAAAATCCGAAAAAACACGAAAGACAAATAATCCAATAAAATATAAAATTTAACCAAATATCCAAACGTAAAAGTATGACATCACATGAAATGAAAAACGCTGATCTGACAATAGGAAGTATTAAGATGACAAATTCAAATAGCTCAATTATTACCTAAATTTAATAATTATTTTATTTGAGTGACATAGTAAATTTTTTTTTCCAATTTAATTTTTTGAACACTAACTTCTCCATTTTAAATGATTTTTTTTTTATTATTTACTCCCACTTTAAAGATAAACTAAGAGTGTATATGTAAATTAAGACTTTTAGTAAAAAATTTTAAAGGCTACGCTATTTTTGTGTTACTTTATCATGTGTACACTTTTTATGATTTTGTTCTATTTTATCTTATCTTTTGAGAACATAGATTACTAGGTTGTGTTGAGTACCTAGTCATGGAATGAAATCCAACCTCAAAATTCATATTTATATTTTTTTAAAATAAAGGTTCAGATAAACTTCACATAATAGTTAGATGGTTGGAACTTGAAATTTAAAAAAAAATATATGTTAAATATAATAAATTAAAAAATTTAAAAATATTTATAAAGATATTCATAAATCAGTCACTCGTACAACTCTCAAAATAATGAATAATTTTAGATTCATATATATCTTCTTTATTTTCTTAAAATATTATTTGGAGCGTAAATATTTAGAACTAAATATACTTAAGTTTTTGAATTATAAATCGGTTATTCAAAAATTTTATTACAGCTAATTAACTTCTTTTAAATGAAAAAAAAAACATAATAATCTTAGATTGTGGATTTGTGGCGGCTTCTCCATTCGGTGATACGAGAAGTTCCAAGAGTAATATTCATTCATTATCATATGAATTTCTTTTATTATCTATTTCCATTTTAAATAATAAACTAAGAGTCTATATGTCATATAGAAATAAAGGCTTAATAAAAAATTTTAGATGTCCCAAAAGTAGAAAAATATTTTTGTGTTATTTTATAATGTGTATTTTAATTATAAGATTTTATGATTTTTTTTTATTTTTAATTATAAAAATCAAACCTCAAAACTTATATTTTTTTCAAATAAAAATTCAGATAAACTTTATTTAGCGAAGAGATGTTAAATATAATAGATTAAGAAATTTAAAAATATTTATAAAGATACACAACAATAATTTACTGACAAAATTCTTACCATAATGAATAACTAAAATCTATATATCTCTTTTATTTTTTTGAATTATTACTTATAGTTGAGTATACTTAGTTTTCTTGAGTTTTAGGTCGATCATGGAAAACGTTTATTAGAACTCATTAAAAGCTAATTAATTAACTTTTCTTAAATTAAAAAAAACATAATAATCTTGATTGTGAATTTTTTACTGATGATTCCAATAGTAATATTCACCCACGCTCATATGAATTTGTTTTATTGTCTACTCTCATTTTAAATAATAAATTAAGAGTGTGTATGTCATGTAAAAACGAAGACCTAGTAAAAATTTAAAAGGACACAGAAATAATATAATATTTTTATATTACTCCATTATGTGCGTCTAGTGATAAGATTTGATGATTTTGTTCTCTTCTTATAATGAAGAAAATTAAATCTCAAACTTAATTTTTTAAAAATAAAAATTTAGATAAACTTCATAAAGTAGTTGTATTGTTGGAACTTGAAATTTAAAAATAAAAAATATTAAATATAATAAATTCAAAAATATATATAAAAATACTCACAAATCATTTATTAATAAAACTCTTAAAAATAATGAATATTTTTAGATTCATATATATTTTCTTTGTTTACCTGAATAATTATTATTTTAAAGGACACAAAAGTAATACAATATTCTTATATTACTCCATCATGTGCAGTCAGTGATAAGATTTGATGATTTTGTTCTCTTTTTTTCTAGTGAAGAAAATTAAATCTCAAACTTAATTTAAAAAAAAAAGTTTAGATAAACTTTACAAAGTAGTTGTATTGTTGGAACTTGAAATTTAAAAATAAAAAAATATTAAATATAATAAATTCAAAAATATATACAAAGATACTCACAAATCATTTATTGATAAAACTCTTAAAAATAATAAATATTTTTAGATTCATATATATCTTCTTTGTTTTCCTGAATAATTATTATTTGGAGTGTAAATTTTTAAAATTAAGTATATTTGGTTTTCTTGAGTTATAAGTAGGTTATCCAAAAAAATTATTAGAACCAACTAAGAGCTAATTAACTTCCTTTAAATAAAAAAAATATAATAATCTTGACTGTGATTTCTTTGTGCAATGGTTTCAATAGTAATATTCGTTTATTCTTATATTAATTTTTTTCATTACATACTCCCATTCTAGATGATAAACTAAGAATGTATATGTCATGTATAAATAAAGACCTAGTAAAAAATTTCAAAGGCCCCAAAGGTAGCACAATGTTTTTGCGTTACTCTATCGATAAGATTTTATGATTTTGTTCTCTTTTATTTCTTAGTTATGGAAATCAAACCTCAAAACTTATAATCAGGAAGATCTAAAAAATAATAAATTCAAAAATTCAAAAATATTGATAAAAATACTCATGAATCAATTATTGACAGAAGTCTTATAATAATAAATAACTCTATATATATATATATATATATATATATATATATATATATATATAATATCTTATTTTCTCAAATTATTATTTAGAATATAAATATTTATAATTGAGTACAATATACTTAGTTTTTTTTTTTGTTGTAGGGTGGTTATTCGAAAAGTTTATTAAAACCAATTAAGAACTAATTAATTAATTTCTTGTGGCTTTTCCATGGACAATAGTAATATCCACTCACGTTTATATAATTTTTTTTTCTATTCTCATTCTAAATGATAAACTAAGAATATATATGTCATATAAAAACGAAGACATGGTATAAAATTTAAAAGGCAAAAAATAGTACAATATTTATATTACTCTATCATGTACACTCTAACGATAAGATTTAATGATTTTGTTCTCTTTTATCTTTTAATCGTAGAAATGAAATCTCAAAATTTATATTTTATAAATAAAAGTTCAGATAAACTTCAAATAATAGTTGAACCGTTGAAACTTGGGATTTAAAAATTAGAAAAATATTAAATATAATAGATAAAAAATTCAAAAAGATTTATAAAGATACTCAAAAATTATTTTGAGAGAACTCTTAAAATAATAAATAATTTAGATTCATATATTTTTTTTATTGTCTTGAATTATTATTTAGAGTGTAAATATTTATAACTAAGTATGCTTAGTTTTTTTTGAATTTTAGGTCGTTTATTCACATATACTGATACGAATGATTTCAATAGTAATATTCATCCATTCTCGTATGAATTTTTTTATTGTCTACTTTCATTTTAAATGATAAATTAAGAGTGTATATGTCAATAAAAATGAAGATCTAATAGAAAACTTTAAAAATTTGAAAAGTAGTACAATATTTTTTCTGTTATTTTATCATGTGTATTCTAATTATAAGATTTCATAATTTTGTTCTCTTTTATCTCTAATCAAAGAAATCAAACTTCAAAATTTATATTTCTATGTAAATAAAAATTCAGATAAACATCAAAAAGTAATTAGACGATTGAAACTTGAAATTTAAAAATAAAAAAATATTAAATATAATAGATTAAAAAATTTAAAAATAATTTTAAAGATATTCAAAAATTATTTACGGACAGCACTCTTCAAATAATGAATAATTTTATATCTATATATATATTTTTTATTTTCCTGAATTATTATTTCGAGTGTAAATTTTTAAAACTAAGTAATCTTAGTTTTCTTGAGTTATAAGTCGGTTATCCAAAAAAATTTATTAGAATAAATTCAAAACTAATTAACTTCTTTTAAATAAAAAATAATAATAATCTTGACTTTGTGCCTTTTCAAATGCTGATAGTTTCAACAGTAATATTTATGCATTCTTATAAGAATTTCTCTTATTATTTACTCCCATTTTAAATAATAAACTAAAAAGTGTATATGTCACGTAAAAATAAAGACCTAATAAAAAATTTTAAAAACCTCAAAAATATCAAAATATTTTTGTATTATTTTATCATGTGTATTCTAACAATAAGATTTTATAATTTTATTCTTTTATTTCTTAGTCATAAAAATCAAACCTCAAGACTTATAAACTTCAGAAAGTAGTTGGACCATTGAAATTTGAAATTTAAAAATCAGATAAATGTTAAATATAATAGATTAAAAAATTCAAAAATATTTATAAAGATACTCAAAATTCATTTACGGACATAACTCTTCAAATAATGAATAATTTTATATTCATATATATCTTTTTTATTTTTCTGAATTATTATTTGGAGGTAAATTTTTAAATTTAAATATACTTAGTTTTCTTGAATTATAAGTCAATTATCCAAGAAATTTTATTAGAACCAATTAAAAATTAATTAACTTCTCTTAAATAAAAAAAATAAATAAATAATCTTGACTGTCGCTTCTTCACAGTTTGATGGTTTTAATAGTAATATTTGTTTATTTTCATATAAATTTCTTTTATTGCTTAGTCCCATTTTAAATGATAAAATAAGAGTGTACATGTCACATAGGAATGAAGACCTACTAAAAAACTTTAAAAACTTAAAGGTAGCATAATGTTTTTGCGTTACTCTATCATGTGTATTCTAACGATAATATTTTATAATTTTGTTCTCTTTTTATCTCATGCATAGTCATGAAAGTTAAACCTCAAAACTTATGATTTTTGTAAATAAAAATTCAAATAAACTTCATGTAGCTGTTGGAATGTTAGGACTTAATTTAAAAATAAAAAAGATGTTAAATGTAATGAATTAAAAAAATTCAAAAGTATTTACAAAGATACTCACGAATAATTTAGGAAAGGAAATAATGATTAAGAAAGCGAAAATAAAAAAAAAGGATAGGTGGAGAACTTCAATAGAAGTTGTTCTAATAAACGGAATTGTTGACCTTTTCTTTTGTACTACGAAAATAATCCTTCTGTATAAATAAAATTCTTAAAAGGTTATACAGAAATATGTATATAAACTTCTTTATGTATTTGTAGTGAAATATTATTTCAATTAATTATTAAATATATTACTCAAAATTTCTATTTTTGAATCCTTATATCATCTATTGACAGAACTCTTACAATAATAAATAACTAAGATCTATATCTATCTCTTTTATTTTCTTAAATTATCATTTGGAGTGTAAATATTTATAATTGAGTATACTTAGTTATTTTGGATTTTAAGTCCGTTATCCGAAAACTAAAGTTTATCAGAATCAATTAAGAGATAATTAATTAACTTTTCTTAAATTAAAAAAAATTATAATAATCTCAAGTGTGGCTTTTTCAGGGATAGTTTCAACAGTAATATTTACTCACGTTTATATAAATTTCTTCTATTATCTACTCTCATTTTAAATGATAAATTAAGAGTGCATATATCATATAAAAATAAAGACCTAATAAAAAATTTAAAGGGCATCAAAAGTAGTACAATGTTTGTATTACTCTATTATGTGTACTCTAACGATAAGATTCCATTAAAAATCAAATCTCAAAATTCATATTTTTATAAATAAAAGTTAAGATAAACTTCAAATAGTGGTTGAATTATTGAAACTTGGGATTTAAAAATCAGAAAAATATTAAATATAATAGATAAATAAAAAAATTTAAAAATATTTATAAAGATGTTCAAAAATTATTTTGAGAGAACTCTTAAAATAATGAATAATTTATATTCATATATTTTTTTATTGTCTTGAATTATTATTTAGAGTGTAAATATTTATAACTAAATATGTTTAATTTTCTCAAATTTTAGGTCGGTTATCCAAAATATTTATTAGAACCAATTAAGAGCTAATTAATTTAACTTAAACAAAAAAAAGATAATAATCTTGATTATGGCTCTGATACTGATGGTTTTAACAGTAATATTCATCCATTTTCATATGAATTTCTTTTATTGTCTATTCTCATTTTAAATGATAAAATAAGAGTGTATACCTCATATAGAAATGAAGACCTAGTAAAAAACTTTAAAAGTGCAATGATAACACAATATTTTTTACGCTACTCTAGTATGTGTACTATGACGATAATATTTCATAATTTTGTTCTCTGTTAAGCTTTATCTCATAGTCATAAAATTAAACCTTAAAACTTAAAATTTTTGTAAATAAAAGTTCAGATAAACTTCATATAGTGGTTAAAATGTTGGGACTTGAATTTAAAATTAGGAAGATGTTAAATATAATAGATAAAAAAATTCAAAAATATTTATAAAAATGCTTACGCATAATTTCAGAAAGGAAATAATCATTAAAAAAGCGAGAATAAAAAAAAAGATAGATGCAGAGACTCAGTAGGAGCTGTTCTAATAAATAGAGTTGACGGATTTTTCTGTTGCGTGAGAGGAAAGATTCTTACTGTACAAATAAAATTCTCAAAAAACTCTACAGAAATGTGTACATAGACTTGTTTACGTATTTGTATTGAAATATTATTTCAATTGATTAATAAATATATATCACTTACTAACAGAACTCTTACAATAATAAATAACTAAGATTCATATATATCTCTTTTATTTTCTTGAATTATTATTTAGAGTATAAATATTTATAACTAAATATACATGGTTTCTTGGATTTTAGGTAAGTTATCCGAGAAGTCTATCATAATCAATTAAGAGCTAATTAATTAAATTTTCTTAAATAAAAAAAAATATAATAATCTCAAGTGTGGCTTTTCCACGGACAGTTTCAATAGTAATATTCATTCATGTCTATATAAATTTTTTCTATTATTTACTCTTATTTTAAATAATAAATTAAGAATGTATATACCATATAAAAATAAAGACCTAATAAAAAATTTAAAGGACATCAAAAGTAGTATAATATTTGTGTTACTCTATCATATGCATTCTAACGATAAGATTTAATTGAAAATTAAATCTCAAAATTATATTTTTATAAATAAAAATTCAGATAAACTTCAAATAGTGGTTGAATTATTGAAACTTGAGATTTAAAAATAAAAAAATATTAAATATAATAGATAAAAAAGTTCAAAAGTATTTTATAAAAATACTTAAAAATTAGTTTTTGAGAGAACTCTTAAAATAATGAATAATTTATATTCATATATTTTTTTTATCATCTTGAATTATTATTTAAAGTATAAATATTTATAACTAAGTATACTTAGTTTTCTCAAATTTTAGGTAGCTTTTATTCAAAAAATTTATTACAACCAATTAAGAGTTAATTAATTTAACTTAAATGAAAAAAAGACAATAATCTTGATTTCGGCTCTGACACTGATAGTTTTAATAGTAATATTCATTCAGTTTCATATAAATTTGTGTGTGTGTGTTTTTTGCCTATTTTCATTTTAAATGATAAAATAAGAGTATAATACTTCATATAAAAATGAAGACCTAGTAAAAAACTTTAAAAATTCAAAGGTAGCACAATGTTTTTACGTTACTCTATCATGTGTACTTTAACGATAATATTTCATAATTTTATTCTCTTTTATTTCATAGTTATGAAAATTAAACCTTAAAACTTATTATTTTTGTAAATAAAAGTGCAGATAAATTTCATGCAGCGGTTGGAATGTTGGAACTTGAATTTAAAAATCAGGAAGATGTTAAATATAATAGATTAAAAATATTCAAAAGTATTTATAGAGATACTCATGAATAATTTCGGAAAGTAAATAATTATTAAGAAATAAAGCGAGAATAAAAAAAGGAATAGATGCAGAGATTTCATGGGAGCTGTTCTAATAAATGGAGTTGACGACCTTTCTTTTCGCGCGCGGGGAAAAGAATCTTACTAATAGAACTCTTACAATAATAAATAACTAAGATTCATATATATCTCTTTTATTTTCTTGAATTATTATTTAGAGTGTAAATATTTATAATTAAGTATACTTGGTTTCTTGGGTTTTAGGTAAGTTATCGACACTTTTATCAGAATCAATTAAGAGCTAATTAATTAACTTTTTTTAAATTAAAAAAATATAATAATCTCAAGTGTGGCTTCTCTACGGATAGTTTCAATAGTTATATTCATTCATGTCTATATAAATTTCTTCTATTATCTACTCTCATTCTAAATAATAATTTAAGAATGTATATATCATATAAAAATAAAGACTTAAATAAAAAATTTGAAGGGCATCAAAGGTAGTACAATGTTTGTGTTACTCTATCACGTGCATTCTAACAATAAGTTTTCATTGAAAATCAAATCTCAATATTTATATTTTTATAAATAAAAGTTCAGATAAACTTCAAATAGTGGTTGAATTATTGAAACTTGAAATTTAAAAATAAAAAATATTAAATATAATAAATAAAAAATTCAAAAATATTTATAAAAATATTTAATAATTATTTTTTGAGAGAACTCTCAAAATAATGAATAATTTATATTCATATATGTTTTTTATTGTCTTGAATTATTATTTAAAGTATAAATATTTATAACTAATTATGCTTAGTTTTCTCAAAATTTAGGTAGCTTATTCAAAAAATTTATTAGAACCAATTAAGAGTTAATTAATTTAACTTAAATGAAAAAAGATAATAATCTTGATTATGGCTCTGATACTGATACTGATACTGATAGTTTTAATAGTAATATTTATCCATTCTCATATAATTTTTTTTGTCTATTTTCATTTTAAATAATAAAATAAGAGTGTAATATTTCATATAGAAATGAAGACCTACTAAAAAACTTTAAAAATCCAAAGGTAGCACAATATTTTTGCGTTACTCTAATGATAATATTTTATAATTTTATTCTCTTTTATTTCATAATTATGAAAATTAAACCTTAAAACTTATCACTTTTGTAAATAAAAGTGCAGATAAATTTCATGCCGCGGTTGAAATATTCGGACTTGAATTTAAAAATCAGGAAGATGTTAAATATAATAGATTAAAAATATTCAAAAGTATTTATAAAGATATTCATAAATAATTTCGGAAAATAAATAATCATTAAGAAATAAAGCGAGAATAAAAAAGAAATAGGTGCAGAGACTCAATGGGAGCTGTTCTAATAAATGGAGTTGACGACCTTTCTTTTCGCACGCGAGGAAAAGAATCTTACTAACACAACTCTTACAATAATAAGTAAGTAAGATTCATATATATCTCTTTTATTTTCTTGAATTATTATTTAGAGTGTAAATATTTATAATTAAGTATAAGTATATGTGTTTTCAAACAAAAAGTATTTCAAGTCACCAAAAAAAACAAAAATTATTTTTAGATCTTTCCAAATTTTTAGTGGGAGTATGTACTCCTCATCTAGCGCCCTGCTAGGGTTTCAATGCGCCGCTTCCATGGTTACACCTTTCTTTGTCTTTTCTTCGTCAAACTCTTTTCCATCTTCTTCTACTTTCTTTTCTTAATTTCTTTTCCACTTAGCTCCCTAATTTTCGTTTTCTCTCCCAATTCATTCCTCTTTTAATTCATTCCGTTTTCTAATTCACTCATTCCATATATCTTATGTCTCTTTGGAATCATTGAATACCAATTCTGATTCTCTCTACACCATGAGCAACAAATCAGAGACTCAGAACCCTCATATAATTGCTATGACGGTGGAGGGTGCCAGCCTTCAAGTGGCACCCAAAGAAATATGAAACTGCTCTCGTGGAATTGTCGGGGTTTGGGGAGACCCCTGACAATCCACAATCTTAAAGGGATTTGCAAATCCTACTCCCCCGAGGTTGGTTTTATCTGTGAAACAAAAAATCAATCTCGACAAGTTGAAGGAAAACTAAGATCTTGTGGTTTCAAGAAATGGTTTATTGTAGATCCTGATGGATTATCAGGGGGTTTGGCAATGGCATGGAGGGATGGTTGCACTGTTCAGATTTTACAGCATGGTAGATTTTTCATTGCGGCATCAGTTCTGACAGCTGGTTCTAATGATCCCTATGGTGTTCTAGGTGTTTATCTCAGTTCAAATGATCAACATAAAATGGCTCAATTTGCTGAATTAACTTCGGTCACCCAACAGTTCGATGGTAAGGTTGTGTTAATGGGGGATTTTAATGCCATTTCTAATCAATTGGAGAAAGAATGTGGGGGTGCTAAATCTCCTTCTTCTATTGAAACATTTAATAGTTTTATTGATGATAATTCCCTGATTGATATTGGTATGGTCGGAAGACTATTCACTTGGTCAAATAGACGGAGGGGTGATGAGTTGATACAGGAAAGACTGGACCGATTCCTGGTAGGAGTTGATTGGCAGCAACTCTATCCCAATGCAACGGTTCTTAGACGGTCAGAATCAGGCTCGGATCATGCCCCTCTTCTCCTAGACTCTAATCCGAGAACTGAGAGATCTAAACGCCAATTCAAATTCCAAGAAAGATGGTGTTCCAATGATGAAATAAGGCAGATTGTTAGAGATGTTTGGCATGAACAGATTGATGGTTCAGCCATGTATATCCTAGCTCAAAAAATAAAGCATTGTCGGCATAAGATTGTCAGATGGCAGCAAGAACACAGATCTAATTCGAAGGTGGAGATTGATTTACTACAGTCGGAATTAGAGGAACTTCGTTTAGCAGGAATTCATGGAGGCGACATCATTTCAGAAATAGAGGACAAACTTGAAAAAGCATTGCAAAATGAGGAATCTTATTGGAAAGATAAGTCTAGAGTCAAATGGCTCAAATCTGGCGATCAGAATACAGCTTTCTTCCATCAGAAATTTAGAAATCGAACTCGAAGGAATAGAATTTGGCAACTAACTGGCAGTGACGGTGAAGTGGCTACTTCAAATGTTGATATTGCTTCTGTGGCTGAATCTTATTTCAAGGACATCTTTTCCTCCACTTGTCATGAGAACCCTGAACCTCTGTTTACTGATTTTGAACCTAAAGTTACAGCTCACATGAACCGTAGGCTTCAAAGACCAGTGACTATGGAGGAAGTGAAACGTGCAACATTTAGCATTCATCCCCAAAGTGCTCCAGGAGATGATGGTATGACAGCAAAATTTTTTCAAAGCTTCTGGAACATACTTAGTGGTGATGTGTTTCGAGCAGTTAAGAGCTTCTTTTCAGGGGGCAAAATTTTAAAGGGTTTTAATCACACTCAGATCTGTCTTATTCCCAAGATTTCTAATGCTAAAGATATGACTCAGGTAAGACCAATAAGCCTATCTTCAGTCTTTTACAAGATTATCTCCAAAGTATTTGTACATAGACTTCAGGGTATGATGAATAGACTAATTAGCCCTACGCAGAGTGCTTTTATTAAAGGCAGATTAATCTCTGATAATATCCTAATTGCTCATGAGTGTATGCATTACTTGAAGAACAAAAAAAGGGGACTCGAAAATGAAATGGCGCTAAAACTAGATATGAGTAAGGCATATGATAGGGTGGAATGGCACTTTCTTTGGTTTATATTGGAGAAGTTTGGTTTTGACTCCCGGTGGATCATGTGGATTCGAGAATTAGTGACAACTGTTTCTTATTCTGTTATTGTGGAAGGACAACCTTATGGTTTCTTCAAACCAAATAGAGGTATTCGACAAGGAGATCCTCTATCTCTCTATCTTTTTCTTTTCTGTGCAGAAGGTCTCTCCTTCTTGCTACACAAGGCAGAACAAAACAGACTAATTCAGGGTCTTCAGATACATAAGCGATGTCCCAAGGTCAACCACCTCCTCTTTGCTGATGATTCCATCTTATTCTGTAAGGCTAATCCTGAAGCATGTTCAAATATCCTGCAATTATTGAATTCTTATGAAAGCATCAGTGGCCAGAGGGTAAATCTTAATAAATCTGCTGTATTCTTTAATCTCGAAAATTCACTCTCTACTTTCTCAGTTCTGGTGGGGACAAAAAGGTTCTGAAAGGCGGATGGCTTGGATTAGCTGGGACACTATGACTCGCCCACGAAAAGAAGGAGGCCTTGGATTTAAAGATCTCAGAATCCAAAATCTGGCGCTTTTAGGCAAACAGTTTTGGCGACTTGTAACACAGCCTACTTCCTTATTATCCAAAATCCTAAGAGGTAAATACTTTAGCAATGGTAATGCTATAACGGCAGAAATTGGAGTCTTACCTTCTTGGGGATGGAGGAGCATACTGGAAGGCCGAAAGATTGTTGAAAAAGGTCTTAATTGGGCTGTGGGTACTGGAGAGAATATCCGAACCTTTGAGGATCCTTGGCTGCCTCCTCCGTATCCTTTAAAGATTTCTGGCATGCCAAATAGACAAGCTATCTCTGAGTTGGTTCCAAGAGTTAAAGATCTAATTACTGAAGATAGGAATTGGAATCAGAATCTTATTCAAGAATTATTTCCCCAAGACGTTGCAAATAGAATTTTTTCAGTTAAAATTCAGCAGAGTAGGGACAAATTGCAATGGGATTTGAATAAATCCAAACAATATGATACAGCTTCAGGTTACAGAATTGGCTATTTATTTTATCATCCGCCTCTGGAGCTTTGCCCTAATTATATGCAACAGAAAAAGCCGTGGATTGATCTATGGAAGTTGAACTTGCCTCACAAAATTAAACTATTTATCTGGAAAGCTCTCCATGGCCGGCTCCCGGTGCTTGCTCAGATTCATCACCGCATCCCATCTATATCACCAATATGCCCCTGCTGTCATGAAGCAACCGAAACAGTCACTCATTGTTTGATCGATTGCTCTAGAATTAAAGATGTATGGTCTCATAGTTATCTTCGTGACTGTCTTCCCCCTCAGAGTCCTAACGACTTTTGGACATGGTGGATTGCATCAACAGAGATGCTTAACCCGTTGAAGAATGCTGACCGTAATCCTCAATTACTTGCCATCATTTGCTGGAACTGCTGGAAAGCTCGCAACCAGTTGATTTTTGAAGGTTCTACTTCAATGCCATCTGCCATTCTAGCAAGCTCTGTCAAGTTGCTCCGTGAAATCCAAAGAACTCCCAGTTTAGGTCGTCATCTCCATGAGGCAAGCTCTTAGTTGCATTCAATTTGATTTATCATTCTTTCTTCTTTAAGATTTTTTTCGTTTTTCGACCACGCACCGTTGGATGAATACCTTCAGTGTAGTGCTTTTGGGAAATCCCCACTTTTCATTATGCTGTCCTGCTTTTGGACATTTTTGTATTTCATTTTTCAATAACTAATGAAATATAATCTACTATCTTTGGGAAAAAAAATATTTATAATTAAGTATACTTAGTTTCTTGAATTTTAGGTAAGTTATCGAGACTTTTTATCAGAATCAATTAAGAGCTAATTAATTAACTTTTCTTAAATTAAAAAAAAATATAATAATCTTAAGTGTGACTTCTCCACTGATAGTTTCAATAGTTATATTCATTCATGTCTATATAAATTTTTTCTATTATCTACTCTCATTCTAAATAATAAATTAAGAATGTATATATCATATAAAAATAAAGACCTAATAAAAAAATTTAAAGGACATCAAAGGTAGTATAATATTTGTATTAGTTTATCATGTGCATTCTAACGATAAGATTTCATTGAAAATCAAATCTCAAAATTTATATTTTTATAAATAAAAATTCAGATAAACTTCAAATAGTGGTTGAATTATTGAAATTTAAAATTTAAAAATAAAAAATATTAAATATAATAGATAAAAAAATTTAAAAATATTTATAAAAATATTTAAAAATTATTTTTTGAGAGAACTCTTAAAATAATAAATAATTTATATTCATATATTTTTTTATTGTCTTAAATTATTGTTTAGAGTGTAAATATTTATAAATAAATATGCTTAGTTTTCTCAAATTTTAGGTCGTTTATGCAAAAAATTTATTTGAACCAATTAAGAGGTAATTAATTTAACTTAAATGGAAAAAGATAATAATCTTGACTATGGCTCTGATACTGATGGTACCAATACTAATATTCATCCATTGTCATATGAATTTTTTTTAATTGTTTATTTCCATTCTAAATGATAAAACAATAGTGTATACATCATATAGAAATGAAGACCTAATCAAAATTTTGAAGGTTCCAAAAGTAGCATAATATTTTTGTATTATTCTATCATCTGTATTCTAACTATCAAATTTCATGATTTTGTTTTTTTTTTTATCTGAAATCAAACCTCAAAATTTATATTTTTTAAATAAAAGTTCAGATAAACTTCATTTAGCTAGAAGATATTAAATATAACAGATTAAGAAATTAAAAAATATTTAAAAAGATACTCACGGATTATTTACTGACAAAACTTTTACAATAAAAAATAACTAAAATTCATATATATCACTTTTATTTTTTTGAATTATTAGTTGGAGTGTAAATATTTATAATTGGGTATACTTAGTTTTCTTGAGTTTTAGGTTGGTTATCCAAAAAATTTGTTAGAACCGATTAAGAGCTAATTAATTAACTTTCCTTGAATTTAAAAAAAAGAAAAAAAACATAATAATCTTGATTGTGGCTTCTCCACGGATGATTTTAATAATAATATTCATCCACGCTCATATAAATTTATTCTATTGTCTACTCTCATTCTAAATAATAAACTAAGAGTGTATATGTTATATAAAAAAAAAACCTAATAAAAAACTTTAAAAGACACAAAGATAATACAATATTTTTATATTATTCTATCGTGTGCACTCTAATAAAATTTTATAATTTTATTATTTTATTTTTTATTCATAAAAATCAAATCTCAAAATTGATATTTTTTATAAATAAAAAATCAAATAAACTTCACATAGTGGCTGTACGGTTGGAACTTGAAATTTAAAAATAAAAAATATTAAATATAATAGATTAAAAAATTCAAAAATATTTATAACTTAAATTATTTATTGAGAAAACTCTTAAAATAATGAATAGTTTAGATTTTTATATATCTTTTTCTATTATCTTGAATTATTATTTGTAGTATAAATATTTATAACTGAGTATATTTAATTTTTTTGAGTTTTAAATAGGTTATCCAAAAAATTTATTAAAACCAATTAAGAGCTAATTAACTTTTCTTAAATAAAAAAAAAACATAATAATCTTGATTGTGGCTTCTTCACTATGGATGATTTTAATAGTAATATATATTCACCTAATTTTTTTATAGTCTATTCTCATTTTAAATAATAAATTAAGAGTGTATTATGTCATATATAAATGAGGACCTAATAAAAAATTTTAAAAGAAATAAAGGTAGTACAATATTTTTATGTTACTTTATCCCGTGTACTCTAAGGATAAGATTTCATAAATTTATTCTCTTTTATCTTCTAATGATATAAATCAAATCTTAAAACTTATATTTTTTATCAATAAAAGTTTAGATAAACTTTACGTATCGTTAGACTGTTGGGATTTTGGGTTTTAAAAATCAGAAAAAATGTTAAATATAATAGATTAAAAAATTTAAAAATATTTATAAACATACTCACAAATTATTTATTGACAAAATTCTTACAATAATAAATAATTTAGATTCATATATATTTTTTTATTTTCTTAAATTATTATTTGGAGTGTAAAATTTTATTATTGAGTATATTTAGCTTTTTTGAATTTTGGATCAGTTGTCCAAAAAATTTATCAGAACTAATTAACTTCCCTTAAATTTAAAAGAAATAATAATCTTTTTGGTGGCTTTGCCACGTACGGATGGTTCCAATAATAATATTCATCCACACTCATATAAATTTCTTTTATTATCTACTCCCACCCTTTAAATGATAAACTAAGAATATACATTTCAAATAAAAATGAAGATCTAATAAAAAGTTTTAAAGACCACAAAGGTAATACAATATTTTTGTGTTATTCTATGATGTGTATTCCAATTATAAAATTTCATGATTTTGTTCTCTTTTACCTTTTAGTCATGAAAATCAACTCTCAAAACTTATATTTTTTTTATCAATAAAAGTTCAAATAAACTTCACCTAGCAATTAAATTATTGAGACTTGGGATTTAAAAATAAAAAAGATGTTAAATATAATAGATTAAAAAATTTAAAAGTACTTATAAAGATACTTACAGGATTCTTACAACAATGAATAATTAACATCCATATATATTTCTTTTATTTTTTTAAATTATTAGTTAGAGTGTAAATATTTATAACTGAATAATTCAATAATATATTAGATCAGATAGATTTTAAATTTTTAATATCATATTAAATTTGAAATTAAATAGATCTAAATTCAATTTTAAAAACTAACTAAAAAAATAAAAGATGATTTGTATTTATAAACTGTTACGGATCCGGCCCACGGATCCCGGACCCACGACTGAACCCGAACCCGGCTCCTCAGGTCCGACCCGTCTCCATCTTCCGGAAGGCCCGAAATCGGTCCTCTAGAGCTCCTAACCGACTTTCGAATTCAAACATCTCCCTTATCTTAGCCAGATAAGATAAGATAAGATAAGAGGCTCACCAACACCTATAAAAGGAGGACCCAAGTCCCTCCAGGTATTCATTCATTCCACACACCTTATACCTCTTAGATCCATTCTGACTTGAGCGTCGGAGTGTCTTTGCAGGTACCTCCCCCCATTGCTCCAGTCAAGTGATCCGGCATCTGCCTCAACCCGCAAGTTCTCGATCCATCTCTCAACCCGTACCAGAGACATCTTGTACATTGGCGCCGTCTGTGGGGAACTTGCGCCAGCCGAGCCGGATGGGGGACGTCCTGGAGGAAACCCCCTCAAGTCAAGATGACTCTCGACCGCTTAACCCAACCCCAGAACACCGGGAGGTCACAAACCAAGCAAGAATAGCGAGTACTGTCCATCACACGAACGACCACGTCGTCACGGACCAACGACATCCCGAGAAAGCTAGGGACAAAGCGGCACAGATCATCCAGGATCTCTGCCTTCGGGTTCAGGAGCTCGAAGGCAAACTGACTAATAGAGAAAAACACAACAACGAACACGGAAGTCAAGCAACTTCCAGGTCAAGATCTCGCTGCGGCAGGTCGCCAACCCGACGACCCGATAAGAGAGACGGTCGCAGCGCCTCACGAGACCACGGTCACGAGAAATCGTCGGAACGGCGGTACAACAAGAAACACAACCGCAGCACTTCCCGAGATCTAAGTCGACAACATGACTCAGACGAAGATCGGAGATACCGAAATACCAAGCGCACAAGAAACGACCACACAATAATGGGAGCTACACCCTTCACAGAAAGAATCTTGAGAGCAAAACTCCCCAAAGGATTCGACAAACCGACCGACATGAAGTACGATGGGACCAAGGACCCCCAGGAACATCTAACGGCCTTCGAGGCCAGAATGAACCTAGAAGGAGCGGCCGACGCGGTCCGATGCAGAGCCTTCCCGGTAACCCTTGCAGGGCCGGCAATCAAATGGTTCAACGCCCTCCCAAACGGATCCATAGCCAGTTTCCACGACATAACACGAAAGTTCATGGCCCAGTTCACAACTAGAATCAACAAAGCCAAGCACCCCATAAGCTTGCTAGGGGTCACGCAAAAGCAAGAAGAATCCACAAGGAAATACCTCGACCGCTTCAAGACGAATGCCTAACGGTCGACGGACTCACGGATTCCGTCGCGAGCCTTTGTTTAACCAACGGACTCATGAACGAAGATTTTCGCAAACACCTCACCACCAAACCAGTATGGACCATGCATGAGATCCAGAATGTCGCCAAAGATTACATCAATGACGAAGAAGTCAGCTAGGTTGTCGCCGCTAACAAACGGCAGCACGACAACACCCAACACGGCAACCCGGCTTCTCGCCAAAATCCACCACCCAGAGAGAATCAAAGGGATCACCCCAGACCGACAAATACAAACCGACCACCAAGAATTGGCAAATTCTCTAATTACACGCCCCTGACAGCACCAATTACTGAAATATACCACCAAATAGCAGATCGAGGCATCATTCCGAAAGCCCGACAACTCAAAGAAAGGACGGGAGGCAACAAAACCCTCTACTGCGACTACCACCGAGGTTACGGTCACAAAACACAAGATTGTTTCGACCTTAAAGATACCCTCGAACAGGCCATACGAGATGGCAAACTCCCAGAATTTGCCAAAATCATCAAAGAACCAAGACGCGCGGAAAGAGACAGGTCGCCGGAAAAAGACGGGCGTAACCCGAGAACCCAAAAGCAACCGCCCAGGGAAAGCCCAGAAGACGACCCGACCATCATCGTAAACGTCATTATGGGTAAGGACATATCGAGCAAGTCGAAACTAACAATGAAAAAAGATCTCAAAGTAATGGCGGTCAGAAACCAGACTCCAACCATTGCGGCCGACAACACGATAACCTTCTTACCAGAGGATTGCCAGCACGGCCCCTCGGCTGAAGACGCCCCCTTCGTCATCTCGGCTAGAATCGGAACAGGACTAGTACGAAGGATACTGGTAGACACCGGGGCAGACTCGAACATCCTCTTCCGAGGAGCCTTCGATAAGCTCGGGCTCCACAACGACAACCTCCAAACACACCGCAACGGTGTCACGGGACTCGGAGACAACTTTCTCAAACCAGATGGCTCAATCACCCTTCCCATCACCATAGGAACAAGCAACCAAAAGAAGACAATCTTATCCGAATTCGTAGTCCTAAAAGACTCCACAGCCTATAACGTGATTTTCGAAAGAAAAACAATCAACGACTTCTCCGCAGTCATCTTTACCAAATACCTCCTCATGAAGTTTAGAACCGACGACGGCTCCGTCGGTACCATCCACGGGGACCGAGAAGTCGCAGCCGAATGCGACAACACCATCCTAGCCCTAAGGAAGAAATCCTGAGACGCGGCCAGGGTATTCCTAGCCGACCTGGATGCTCGGCAAGACGGCCAACCCAGGCCAGAGCCAGAAGGAGACATGGAAAAGCTACAAATAGGGCCAAGCAAAGAGGAATACACCTTCATTAATAGGAACCTCCCATATGATCTCAAAGAAGAACTCTCCCAACTCTTGAAGCAAAACAGAGATTTGTTCGCATTTCCACCAGCCGACATGCCGGGAATAAACCCCGACCTAATGTCCCACCGGCTAGCCGTGGACCCCAAAGCTAAACCAGTGGCACAAAGGAGGCGAAAAATGTCACCAGACCGAGCCGCCGAGGTCAAAAAGCAAGTCAAAGCCCTACTCGAACCAACTTCATCAGGGAACTCCCCTACACGACTTGGTTAGCAAACGTCGTGCTAGTGAAAAAATCTAATGGGAAATGGCGAATGTGCGTCGACTACACGGACCTCAACAAAGCCTGCCCGAAGGACGCCTTTCCCCTACCAAACATCGACGGATTAGTAGATGCCGCATCCGGCCACCGATACCTCAGCTTCATGGATGCATATTCTGGCTACAACCAGATTCCGATGCACCGACTAGACGAAGAAAAAATAGCGTTCATCACCCCAGACGGGACATACAGCTACACAGTGATGCCCTTCAGCCTGAAAAACGCTGGAGCCACCTATCAAAGACTCGTCAACAAGATATTTCAAAACCTGTCCAGAAGCAAACTAGAAGTCTACATAGACGACATGCTCGCTAAGACTGAATCCGACGAACAACTCACCGACGACCTCAAGGTCATAATGAACACCCTACGAAAGCACCAAATGCGACTTAACCCGGCAAAATGCGCCTTCGGGATGGAGGCAGGGAAGTTCCTCGGCTTTATGATCACGCAACGCGGAGTTGAAGCAAACTCGGAGAAATGTCGCGCCGTCCTCGAAATGACGAGCCCAAAAAACCTCAAAGACATCCAAAAGCTCACCGGCCGATTGACGGCGTTATCACGCTTTCTCGGGGCATCGGCTCAAGAAGCGATCCCTTTCTTCAAACTAATGAAAAAAGGAGCCCCTTTTAAATGGGAGACGGAGTGTGAAGAAGCATTCCAGCATTTCAAGAAAGTCCTAGCGGAACCACTAATCCTTGCCAAACCCCAAACAGGGGAAACACTCTACCTGTACCTCTCCATTACGGAAGAGGCACTCGTAGCAGCACTCATCCGTGAAAACATGAAAAAGGAACAAGAACCTATCTACTTCATAAGCAAAGTCTTGCAAGAAGCGGAAACTCGCTACTCACGACTAGAAAAATTAGCTTTTACACTCCTCACGGCCTCCCGGCGCCTGCAACAATACTTCCAGGCCCACCTCTTAACGGTCCGAACCGACCAGGCGGTCAAACAAGTACTACAAAAACCCGACCTTGCGGGAAGAATGTTAGCGTGGTCCATCGAACTATCTCAATTCCAAATCAAGTTCGAACCCTGGTACGCGATCAAAGCACAGGCCATGGCTGACTTTATCGCCGAGATGACCCCAGGAAACTCCACCCCCGAATCGTGGAAACTACATGTTGACGGCTCATCAAACGTCACCTCTGGAGGTGCCGGAGTCATTCTCGAAAGTCAGAACGGAGTCGTAATCGAACAATCAGTACGATACGAATTCTCAGTCTCAAACAACCAGGCAGAATACGAGGCCCTCCTGGCAGGCCTAGCCCTAGCTCGGGAGGTCGGAGCAAAAGTCCTAGAGGTAAACACCGACTCACAGGTAGTCAGCTCCCAAATCAACGGAGACTACCAGACACGAGATCCCCTACTTCAATAGTACCTCGCCAAGGTAAACAAACTAAAAGAAGGATTCGAGCGAGTTACCATACAGCATGTCCCTAGGGAACGAAACGCCAGGCAGACCTACTTTCCAAACTAGCCAGTACCAAACCAGGACACGGTAACAATTCGCTAATCCAGGAAGTCATCAAGTCACCCTCCGTGTCAACGACAACCAACGCTCATCTGACACTCTCGAACCAAGGATCTTGGACCTACCCTATCCTACAGTACCTCCTTGACGGAACACTGCCACCGGATCCCAAAGAAGGAAAACGAATAAAACGGGAAGCCGCCAACTATACCGTTGTCGCAGGATAGCTATACAAACGCGGATTCTCGCAACCCCTGCTCAAATGCGTCGAACCCGAGAACACGGAGTACATACTCCGCGAAATCCACGAAGGTTGCTGCGGCCACCACGTCAGAGGCAAAACATTAGCCCAAAAAGTCATCAGAGCAGGCTACTTCTGGCCCACGGTTATTCGGGATTCCATACAAATAGTTAAAAGCTGCGACAAATGCCAAAGGCACGCCAATATCCACCAAGCCGCGCCACACCAGCTCAGCATCATATCGGCAGAACGGCCATTCGGCACCTGGGGGATCGACCTCGTCGGACTCTTCCCTACGGCACCCGGTCAACTCCGGTATCTCATCGTCGCCATAGACTACTACACCAAGTGGATCGAAGCCGAACCCCTAGCCTCCATAACGGCAGCCCAATGCCGTAAATTCCTCTGGCGACAGATCATCACCCGATTCGGGATCCCCAAGATCGTTATCTCGGACAACGGAACCCAATTTGCTGACAAAAAGTTCAGAGAATTCTTAGAAGGACTACGCGTATCTCACCGTTTCAGCTCGGTAGAACACCCCCAAACAAACGGACAGGTGGATCCGCAAACAAAATAATCGTCAAGGGACTCAAGAAACGGCTCGACGAAGCCAAAGGACTAAGGGCCGACGAACTCGGATCGGTCCTATGGTCATACCGAACCACACCACAAATGACCACGGGAGAAACACCCTTCCGATTAACATACGGTGTGGAAGCGGTCATCCCGGTAGAAATCGGAGACCCAAGCCCCAGAAAAACGGTCGGCGGTAACGACGAAGAAGCAGAACGAGACCTCATTGACGAGGAAAGAAGCATAGCTCATATCAAAGAGCTAGCCCTAAAACAGAGAATCAGCTTAAGATACAACCATGGCATCATCCGACGAGAATTCACGACCAACGATCTCGTCCTACGACGAAACGACATCGGTCCCCCGACCCCAGGAGAAGGGAAACTCACCCCCAACTGGGAAGGACCATACAGAATCAAGGCGGTAATTGGAAAAGGAGCATACAAACTCGAACGGCTTAATGGCGACGAAGTCCCAAGCACCTGGAACGCCGCAAATTTACGGCGATACTACACGTAGGCCGACCTAACTAGGTCACCCCTTTTTACTTGTTTATGTATCTTTCCATTTTACAACTCTTGCTTATCTTCCCATTTTACAACTCTTGAAAATTGCTTAAGTATCAATCCCGGGTACTCTTTCCCCCCAAAGACGGAGGGTTTTAACGAGGCCCACCCATCAATAAAATTCCATTAAAAGGCTATCCCTAAATTCTTCAATTTTAAGATGTCCCAAATACGGAACACAATTACGGCCACGACTGGGGGACCGATCACCCCCCAGGCCCAACAGACGGATATCCACGAAAATACGACCACACGACGGTCCGCTCATCCCAAACGGAATGCAATAAACCAAAAAACGGAACAGTCTTAAACGGAATATACAAAAAGGCCCGAACGGCCGAAAAAGTCATTTAATGAAATCCGGAGTTACGAAGTCACGGTTACACGGCCCACGGCCAAACCAAAATATCCAAAAAACAAGCCAAGTCTCAAGACAAAAATACAAAATTACAAAGAGATAAAGCTACTCGAGGTCGACTATTCGGCCATCACGAACGGTCTTGAACGCTCCCATCACGGACACGTCCACGCCCGGAGCCAGCACCAGGGCCTGTGCCTTCATCGTCTCCTCGGTAGAAGCAATCGCATCCTTAGCATCAGCCAACAACTCCGTTTTCTCCCTCTTCAAGGCAGCAACCTCGGCCTTCAAAGCCTCCGTCTCACCGAGAAGCACGGCAGCCTGGGAACCCGCATTAGAAGCCTTTTGCCGCTCCTCACCCAGTTGAGAAAGAAGTGAAGTCTCAACCTCGGAAAGCCAGAGAATTTCCGCCCCGGCCTCCTCAGAAGACTTCACTGCCTTTTCCCTCGCAATCTTGGCAGCCTCAAGCTTCTCCTTCAGCTTAACCATTTCAGCCTGAGAGTGACGGAGTTTCTTATCCAGCAAACCAACTTGAGCCATCACGGGCTCAGCCTTTCGAACAACGACAGCAGACCGAAGGAGGGCACGGTACACCGACTTGGCCTGGAACGAAACATTGCAACCATCAAAAAACGACTCCGTACCAGGCATCAAGTGTTGATCAATAAAACCCGGGGCATCAAAATGACGATCCATCACACTAGGCACCAAACCCTCCTCCTCAAAAGTCTCGCTGCTCGGGTCCTCAGGCCTTTTTCTCTTCCGAGAAGCCTCAGCAGCCGTCACCACGACGACTTCAGGAGAGTTCGCAAGACCAGGAGAAACTTGAGCATCGGCCCGCGCACCCGAGGAAACCACCTCCTGAGAAACCGGCTGAGAATCCACGGCAGGATTGGAGACAGGGGTAGAAGGAGACGAAGATCCCTCCTCCCGACCCATCGCGGCCTTCAACCTAGCCAAAGAAGTTAGCCCACCAGCCATCTCAACTGAAAGAAACCAAAGAAAAAATCAAGTTACAAACTCGGGAAAACAAAACATAAAAAATCAGGAAAGAGACAAGGCACACACCGATATACGCCCGACAAGCCTCGGGGTCCCCCATGACATCCCGAGGATTCAACGGATGCTCGCCAAACAAATGCCACAAAATGTTGGCGGCATCCTTATCCTCCTGGGACAAGCCATCATAAGTGAACTTAGTCAAAACCGACGGGCCAGCACGGAAATTCCAGTACGTCGGAAACCGGCGGACGCCCTCCGGCGACAACCAAAACGGATGATGCCCCTAAACGGGACGCACCTTAAAATACTCCCTTTTGAAACCGTGAAAGGAATCCTCAAACAACCCAAAAATTCGGCGATGAGGCTGAGCACGGAATGACATATATCCCTTCTTATGCTTCCCTTCTTTAGTCGGGAGAGTGCATAAGAAGAGAAAAAGAAAAACAGGAACATAAGCCGGAAGGTCGAGATACCGGCACACCAATTCAAAAGACCGCACGGCAGCCAACTATTCGGATGAAGCTGAGACGGCGCCACGGAACACCGACTCAGCAAATCCTGAACAAACGGTGAGAAAGGAAACCGCACGCCGAGCCGTGTAAACATCGACTCGTAAACCCACATCTAGTCCGGAACAGTGGGCGAATGAAGATTTAAATAACAGACACGCTCGTCGGCATCTGGAAGGGCAAGCTCGTACTGCCGCTCCATCTCACCGCCACCACAAATCGCCCCCTGATCACAGAGGCGTTGAAGATCGACCTCCGTCATCCGTGACGGAACGCCCCACACGTCGCTAGTCACCCAAGTGTAGCGAGCGGGGACGCCCCTGGAGGGAGCCACGGGAGCACCAACACCCTCATTTCTCCGCCGATGCATACCTAAAACAGGGAGGAGCACCACCATCAGCCTACCAACCCTACGCAGAAGCAAGAACAGAAACCTACCGCTACTGCCAAAACCAACACGGTGGTGCACCGCCACTACTAACCAAACACAACCACACTCAGCCCCCTCCCCCAAAACTCAAAATACCACCGCAGAAAACACAATGCAGCAAGGAAATAACAAAGTACAACGCATGGCAAATACAAAACAGGCATAGCACAAAACAAAAAAGAAGAAAAGAAGCACACCAACCTGGAAACGGAGAAAAAGATCCTGGGGAAGCTTGAGAAGCAGAAGCGGCAAAAAGCACCAGAGAACAGTAACACAGAGAGAAGAGAAGATTTCTTCGAGAAAGAACGAAAAAAGAAAAAATAAAACAAACGAGGGAATTAAAAGGCCAAAACGGTTACAAAAGGAGGGGGGCGAAAATACACAAATAACCCTAAAACAAGGTAAGGCTCATAGGGGCAAAAGAGGAAAATGCTCCCTCGCATTAAACACCTCCCTCGAAAATAGAAGCTAATAAAGCACGCCTCGAAGAACGCAACAGACGCAGTAGGCTCGGAAGAGTCACGTCAAACCAAAATGGTCAGACGAACCTTCCAGCAAAAGCCGAAGCCGAGACACCGATCTCACGACGGAGAATCAAACGAACACCCAAGAAAAACTAAAGACCCAGCTCGCAGTCGAATACCACACCTCCCAGCGACAGACCGACCTTGCTCGCTCTCCCGCTGCGGGGGCAACTGTTACGGATCCGGCCCACAGATCCCGGACCCACGACTGAACCCGAACCCGGTTCCTCGGGTCCGACCCGTCTCCATCTTCCGGAAGGCCCGAAATCGGCCCTCTAGAGCTCCTAACTAACTTTCGAATTCAAACATCTCCCTTATCTTAGCCAGATAAGATAAGATAAGATAAGAGGCTCACCAACACCTATAAAAGGAGGACCCAAGTCCCTCCAAGTATTCATTCATTCCACACACCTTATACCTCTTAGATCCATTCTGACTTGAGCGTCGGAGTGTCTTTGCAGGTACCTCCCCCCATTGCTCCAGTCAAGCGATCCGGCATCTGCCTCAACCCGCAAGTTTTCGATCCATCTCTTAACCCGTACCAGAGACATCTTGTACATAAACCATCTAAAAATTATATTTTCAAAAAAATGTAAAATTTGTAAAATATACAAGCTAAGAGTATTTCCATTGCTTGATTTTAGTTTTATTTTATTTTGGATCTTACAAAGTGTCATATAAATATTTGTAAGACCATATATTATAAAAGTTAATTTGAAACTCAATGTGAGGTTTATTATTTCAATGCTTAGTTTTATTTTAATTTAAAATTTTAAATTATTTTTTAATTATTTTAAAAATCAGAAAAAAATTAGAATTATGTGAATGTGAAGATTGAGAATTTTGTACATTTGGATTGAAAGAAAAATTAGAATTTTATAAATAACTGAGAAAACTTATGTTAAATTAATTTAAATTTATTTTTTTACTAAATTGATAAGAAGATAATAAAAAATAAAATAATAAAATATAAGAGTATAATTGAATACATATATTTTATTTGAGTATATTTTAATTGAGTATTTATTGTAATATTATATTAACAACATTACCATAATAACATTCTAATGTTCATTTAATGAATTTAATAGATTATACAAGTAATAACATATCACTATCTTTCTTTAAAATAATAAATCTCTCCTTATTAATATGACTATCATTTTAAAAATAATATCTAATATAAATTTTAATTTTAAATTATTTTATTACTATAAAGTCAAAAATAATATCTAAAATTGATTTTATTAAAGTTGCTATAACGCTTAGATTTTAAGGGAATACTCATCCACTTATGGAAATTTTAAAAGTAACTATCATCTTAGAATTTAATTTGATTTATGTAACTGTTAAAGAACATTTTTCCCAAACTTATTCTAACAGCAAGTATTGTAACAATATTTTTTGGGGCAAAATAAAAAGACATTGGTAGTGGGTAACACACGACAAAGAAAACTACTATAAAATTGACTTTCTGTTTTTCGAGGAAAATGACATTTATTAGGTACTAGACTCTACCAATTATTAAATTTATTCCATGCTGATTGGCTAATAAGGTAGAAATAAATTATAGTCTCCAAGTCCCAGAGTGCAATTTCATAAACAAAATAATAATGAACCTAATAAAGAAGAAGCTACTAGCATTGGTGAAAATGAGGCAATGCACTCACATGCCTATCTTGTTGCATGAAATTTGTTAGGCTCATTAAGAAGTTGTTGATATTTTAGTTGGATCTATTTGAAGCAACCATATTTGTGTATACGAGAAGACTGTTGAATCAAGAAATCATTATCAGGACAAAAGGATATGGTGAGTCTTAAATTCAATTATATTGGGAAAGACATGTGTATGAAATTTAGGGAATGCATAGTCAAATTTACGTAGTGCTTATGATTTGATCGTTGATTTTTTTTTTTTTTTTTTATGTACACATCATAATTTTAAACCTAAAAATACTTGAATGCAAAAACTAAGCTTATTATATCGGGCAAAGAATTTTAAAATGGGGATATAACTAGTTAGCATTTTAAACTAAATTATGCAATATATTTAATTAAACAAGCAACACCATTTTTTAAAATTGGTTAATCATAATTTTTAAATCATATGAAGATATAAAACTTAACAGAGTAATGTATCAAATTTCATTATTAATGATTGATTTTGATATGATTGATTAAATTTTATTATTAATTCTTTACAAATTTCATTATCTGTATTTTTTATAGGAAAATTAATACCAAGATATTATGTCGGCATGTTTGGCATCCAAATCCTTCTCATTTTAATATTATTAACGATAACGATGATAAAATAAAACTAAACAATGTGAGCCATCTTATTTCATTATGAAATGTAACTTCTATTCGAAAAGAAAGATATAATAACTATATAAAATTTTCAGTGGGAGTACGTACTCTTCATCTAGCGCCCGACGCTCTGCTAGGGTTTCACTGCGCCGCCTTCATGGTTACATCTTTCTTTGTCTTTTCTTCGTCAAACCCTTTTCCATCTTCTTCTACTTTCTTTTCTTAATTTCTTTTCCACTTAGCTCCCTAATTTTCGTTTTCTCTCCCAATTCATTCCTCTTTTAATTCATTCCGTTTTCTTATTCACTCATTCCATATATCTTATTTCTCTTTGGAATCATTGAATACCAATTCTGATTTTCTCTACACCATGGGCAACAAATCAGAGACTCAGAACTCTCATATAATTGCTATGACGGTGGAGGGTGCCAGCCTTCAAGTGGCACCCAAAGAAATATGAAATTGCTCTCGTGGAATTGTCGGGGTTTGGGGAGACCCCTGACAATCCACATTCTTAAAGGGATTTGCAAATCCTACTCCCCCGAGGTTGGTTTTATCTGTGAAACAAAAAATCAATCTCGACAAGTTGAAGGAAAACTAAGATCTTGTGGTTTCAAGGAATGGTTTATTGTGGATCCGGATGGATTATCAGGGGGTTTGGCAATGGCATGGAGGGATGGTTGTACTGTTCAGATTTTACAGCATGGTAGATTTTTCATTGCGGCATCAGTTCTGACAGCTGGTTCTAATGATCCCTATGGTGTTCTAGGTGTTTATCTCAGTTCAAATGATCAACATAGAATGGCTCAATTTGCTGAATTAACTTCAGTCACCCAACAGTTCGATGGTAAGGTTGTGTTAATGGCGGATTTTAATGCCATTTCTAATCAATTGGAGAAAGAAGGTGGGGGTGCTAAATCTCCTTCTTTTATTGAAACCTTTAATAGTTTTATTGATGATAATTCCTTGATTGATATTGGTATGGTCGGAAGACCATTCACTTGGTCAAATAGACGGAGGGGTGATGAGTTGATACAGGAAAGACTAGACCGATTCCTGGTAGGAGTTGATTGGCAGCAACTCTATCCCAATGCAACGGTTCTTAGACTGTCAGAATCAGGCTCGGATCACGCCCCTCTTCTCTTAGACTCTAATCCGAGAACTGAGATATCTAAACGCCGATTCAAATTTCAAGAAAGATGGTGTTCCAATGATGAAATAAGGCAGATTATTAGAGAGGTTTGGCATGAACAGATTGATGGTTCAGCCATATATATCCTAGCTCAAAAAATAAAGCGTTGTCGGCATAAGATTGTCAGATGGCAGCAAGAACACAGATCTAATTCGAAGGTGGAGATTGATTTACTACAGTCGGAATTAGAGGAACTTCGTTTAGCAGGAATTCATGGAGGCGACATCATTTCAAAAATAGAGGACAAACTTGAAAAAGCATTGCGAAATAAGGAATCTTATTGGAAAGATAAGTCTAGAGTCAAATGGCTCAAATCTGGTGATCAGAATACAGCTTTCTTCCATCAGAAATTTAGAAATCAAACCCGAAGGAATAGAATTTGGCAACTAACTGGCAGTGATGGTGAAGTGGCTACTTCAAATGCTGGTATTGCTTCTGTGGCTGAATCTTATTTCAAGGACATCTTTTCCTCCACTTGTCATGAGAACCCTGAACCTATGTTTACTGATTTTGAACCTAAGGTTACAGCTCACATGAACCGTAGGCTTCAAAGACCAGTGACTATGGAGGAAGTGAAACGCGCAACATTTAGCATTCATCCTCAAAGTGCTCCAGGAGATGATGGTATGACAGCAAAATTTTTTCAAAGCTTCTGGAACATACTTAGTGGTGATGTGTTTCGAGCAGTTAAGAGCTTCTTTTCTGGGGCAGAATCTTGAAGGGTTTTAACCACACTCAGATCTGTCTTATTCCCAAGATTTCTGATGCTAAAGATATGACTCAGGTAAGACCAATAAGCCTATCTTCAGTCTTTTACAAGATTATCTCCAAAGTATTTGTACATAGGCTTTAGGGTATGATGAATAGACTAATTAGCCCTACGCAGAGTGCTTTTATTAAAGGCAGATTAATCTCTGATAATATCCTAGTTGCTCACGAGTGTATGCATTACTTGAAGAACAAAAAAGGGGTCTCGAAAATGAAATGGCGCTAAAATTAGATATGAGTAAGGCATATGATAGGGTGGAATGGCACTTTCTTTGGTTTATATTGGAGAAGTTTGGTTTTGACTCCCGATGGATCATGTGGATTCGAGAATTAGTGACAACTGTTTCTTATTCTGTTATTGTGGAAGGACAACCTTATGGTTTCTTCAAACCAAATAGAGGTATTCGACAAGGAGATCCTCTATCCCCCTATCTTTTTCTTTTCTGTGCAGAAGGTCTCTCCTTCTTGCTACACAAGGCAGAACAAAACAGACTAATTCAGGGACTTCAGATACATAGGCGATGTCCCAAGGTCAACCACCTCTTATTTGCTGATGATTCCATCTTATTCTGTAAGGCTAATCCTGAAGCATGTTCAAATATCCTACATTTATTGAATTCTTATGAAAGTATCAGTGGCCAGAGGGTAAATCTTAATAAATCTGCTGCATTCTTTAGCCACAACACTCCCTCCACTACTCGTACACTACTGGCTAACTCTATAAATATTAATCATATTGGGGCTTAGGATAAATATCTTGGTTTGCCTTCTACAGTCTCTAAATCGAAAAAGGCTTCTTTTAGTATGATCAAAGAAAAGATTCGAAAAAGAATCCAAGGGTGGAAGCATAATCTTCTTTCGTCAGGTGGTAGACACATATTGCTTAAGGCAGTGTGAGAAGCTATTCCTATTTATACATTGTCTTGCTTCAAGTTGCCTGATGGTTTAATTTCGGAAATTCACTCTCTACTTTTTTAGTTCTGGTGGGGACAAAAAGGTTCTGAAAGGCGGATGGCTTGGATTAGCTGGGACACTATGACTCGCCCATGAAAAGAAGGAGGCCTTGGATTTAAATATCTCAGAATCCAAAATCTGGCGCTTTTAGGCAAACAATTTTGGCGACTTGTAACACAGCCTACTTCCTTATTATCTAAAATACTAAGAGGTAAATACTTTAGCAATGGTAATGCTATAACGGCAGAAATTGGAGTCTTACCTTCTTGGGGATGGAGGAGCATACTGGAAGGCCGAAAGATTGTTGAAAAAGGTCTTAATTGGGCTGTGGGTACTGGTGAGAATATCCGAACCTTTGAGGATCCTTGGTTGCCTCCTCCGTATCCTTTAATGATTTCTGACATGCCAAATAGACAGGCTATTTCTGAGTTGGTTCCAAGAGTTAAAGATCTAATTACTGAAGATAGGAATTGGAATCAGAATCTCATTCAAGAATTATTTCCCCAAGACGTTGCAAACAGGATTTTGTCAGTTAAAATTCAGCAGGGTAGGGACAAATTGCAATGGGATTTGAACAAATCCAAGCAATATGATACAGCTTCAGGTTACAGAATTGGCTATTTATTTTACCATCCGCCTCTGGAGCTTTGCCCTAATTATATGCAGCAGAAAAAGCCGTGGATTGATCTATGGAAGTTGAACTTGCCTCACAAAATTAAGCTATTTATCTGGAAAGCTCTCCATGGCCGACTTCCGGTGCTTGCTCAGATTCATCACCGCATCCCATCTATATCACCAATATGCCCCTGCTGTCATGAAGCAACGGAAACAGTCACTCATTGTTTAATCGATTGCTCTAGAATTAAAGACGTATGGTCTCAGAGTTATCTTCGTGACTGTCTTCCCCCTCAGAGTTCTAACGACTTTTGGACATGGTGGACTGCATCAACAGAGATACTTAACCCGTTGAAGAATGCTGACCGTAATCCTCAATTGCTTGCTATCATTTGCTGGAACTGTTGTCTGCTGGAAAACTCGCAACCAGTTGATTTTTGAAGGTTCTACTTCTATGCCGTCTGCCATTCTAGCAAGCTCTGTCAAGTTGCTCCGTGAAATTCAAAAAACTCCCGGTTTAGGTCGTCATCTCCATGAGGCAAGCTCTTAGTTGCATGCAATTGGATTTATCATTCTTTCTTCTTTAAGATTTTTCTTCGTTTTTCGACCACGCACCGTCGGATGAATACCTTCAGTGTAGTGTTTTTGGGAAATCCCCACCTTTTATTATGCTGTCCTACTTTTGGACATCTTTGTATTTCATTTTTTAATAATTAATGAAATATAACCTATTATCTTTGAAAAAAAAAGATATAATAACTATAAAAGTAATGCTAGAAAATTAATCTTTTTTTCGGTCACCATCAATCAAATTTTTTAAAATTATTTTATTTATCTTAAGTTCTAGATACTAAATCATAAACTCTTAATGCTAAATTCTAAATTATAAATATAAATTCTAATATTAACTAACTAAAAGTTAAATTTATCGGGCCTGCTACACATACAAGTATCCAAGCATCCAAGTTGGCCCAGCCCAAATCGAAGACACGCGCATAAGGAAGCATAACATGGCGCGTCAAAATCACGCGCTCAACACAAACGGTTACGTATGGCAGACTCTTCCACTTCCTCCACTTCTTCCACTTCTCAAAACGCTTGGAAACCAAGGAAACGCTCCCATTTTCGAGCAAAAATCAAAGTTCAAAATATACAAATTGTTGTTCGAAACCTCCATCAAAAAACATCAAACTCTCCATGAAGAATCTGAAGAGAAAACGAAGCAAATACACTCAACGTAAGTTCATCAAGATTACTGTATATTTTAGTTTTCTTCTACGTCGTTCTTCTAGGGTTTACTGTGCTATTATTCTTGCTTCTTTGTCACATTGTTCTAAGTTCTACGTCATTCTTCTAAGTTCTACGTCATTCTACATTCTTGTTCTAAGTTCTCTTGCTACTGTTGTTGATTTTTGGGGCTTTATTCCGTAGATTGGGGGTTGTATACTGTTTGAACTTGTAATGTGACTTGATATTGATGCATGTTTGAGTGATATCTCACTGATATATATGAATGTATCTGAATAATATCTATCTCACTGTTATCAATGGGTGTATCTGATTCTTACATATGGGTGTATCTTACTCTTATCAATGGGTGTATCTGACTCATATATGCGTCTATCTTACTGATATCTGAATTAATTTGATATTGAAGCATGTTTGAGTGATAACTGACTGATATATATGGATTTATCTGAATAATATCTATGGGTGTATCTCCCTGTTAACAATGAGTGTATCGAATTCTTACATATGGGTGTATCTTACTGTTATTAGACCTTGTAATGTTGCTTGATATTGAAACATGCTTGACTGATATCTGACTGATATATATGAATGTATCTGAATAATTTCAATGGGTGTATCTCACTGTTATCAATGGGTGTATCTGATTCTTACATATGGGTGTATCTTACTGTTACTAATGGGAGTATATTTGTGTGTATTTTTTGTTTCAGACAAAATGGCAGCAAGAAACCAAACGAAAGACCTTAAGTGTGCCACACATCTCCTGAGTGATAAGTTCAGAAACATGGCTGAGGAGAAGAAGGCAATTGTCAGGGATCTCGGATTTGGTGGGTTGATGCACGTCCCACCTCTAAGGGTGGATCACCAACTCTTAAGGGAACTGGCAAACAACTTCAAACTTGGGGAGAACAGACTGAAGACAGGATATGGTTCTTTCCAAATAACACCAAAGACAATAGGTGATGCGCTTGGCATCAATGCAACAGGTAACTAGCTCAAAATTATAGGTGTATATTAAGTTCATGCTTGGGTGTATTTAAGGTTGATACTTGGGTGTTTTTGAACCGATTTTGATACTTTGTTGTTTTCTTTTTTGTAGGAAATCTGTTTCCTGAGAAAGTTGAGTATAAGCAACTTTATAAGCAACTTTCTGATGATGACAAAATAATTTATAGAAGATTCCAGGGTAAGACCCTCAAAAGTCTTACCGATGAAATGATGGAAATCGGCGTTGGCAGCGAAGAGGAACGCCTGATGTTCAAGAGGATATTCATCCTCTACATACAGATGGCGTTCCTTTTGCCAACGACGATAAACAAAATATCGCCCGTGCACCTCGCCCCAATTTTTAAGATGGACGGCATATCGGAGAGAAACTGGGGGGCGCATGTTTTGACCTTCTTGATCAAAGGCATCACAGACTACCAGGAGAAGAAGAAGAAGGCAATTGATGGTTGCCTCTTTGCCCTCATGATAATATACTTTCATCTTTCTGAAAACAAAGGCAAGAAGAGGGCTGAAAGACCACCAAAGCCTTGGATTGCCAACTGGACTAAGGAGAAGTTGGTGGAAAGAATGACTGCAGAAAAAGAAGAAATTTTGGTAAGTAAACATAATATGTTGCTTGTATTTTATTTACCTGAATGCTGCTAGCTAAAATATCTCATGTTTCAGGGGATTGTGAAGATGGCGGAGACAAGAGCAAGAGAAAAAATGAAAGAAAAAGAAAAAAAAGAAAAAAAACAAGAAATAAAAAAAAGAAAAAAAAGGAAGGCGAGTCCAACATCGTCTTCGGAGACAGAAACAGCTACTGACAGTGACACTTCTACCTCTGAGTCTGAGACTCAACAAGACTCGGAGGATTCAGCAAGAAAACACCCCATCAAAAAGGGGAAAAAGTAAGTACCATACTTGGGTGTAATTTCTTTTTCGAGTTGGGTGTATCTTGTAGATCACGTTGGGTGTATTTTAGTATGTTCTAAATAATCACTGTTTGCCTTTCAGAATGGACTCCAGAAAAAGAAAGCAGAGGCAAGAGGAGCCAGATTCTGATTCAGAATCTGAATCTGAACAAAGTGATGAGTAATGTCCTGAAATTATTACTCCTTTCTTTTGGCTTCATTATAAAGATTTCGTGTATTAACTGAAGTGTCTGTTATTAACTTATAGGAGTGAAGAATCATCACCTGCAGAGAAGGAGAAGGAGAAGAAAAAAACAAAAACAACACCAAAAAAGTAAGCACTTCTTTGCATAATATTCTGTGATAAAATTAATTTTTTATTTCTGATTGGTACTCTTTTTTTTCCACCCAGAACACAACCAAAAAAGAAAAAAGTTCTCGTGGAGGATTCACCTCCTAAAGAAGACCAATACTTTGACGGGTACAGTACCTCGTAAGCTATATTACCGTCTATCGTCGTAATTATTTTTGTTAACATCTTCCTTTATGAATGTAGTGAGACATATGAAATATCAAGTGACGAACTGGATGAATGGCTAGGGCAAAACGTTGATAAATCTGCTGCAGAGGGGTATGTCTTGATGGGCTGTCTATTTCATATTTTGTTGTGTTTTGCATGCTAATAATTGTTTCTTGTTTCGCAGGGAGAACCAACCTGACCTGCGATCGACAGAAGGTCGCTATGTGTCGTCTGAAACGTAAGAAGCTTTATTATTTAATAAAATCTTGTTATCATGAATTGGGTGTGTCTTGTGGTACCATTTGGGTGTATTGAGTGGATCAAGTTGGGTGTATGTTGTCTAATAAGTTGGAATATTAACTTTGTTGTGTTGCTTGGATCAAATCTGTCTTAGAATACCGGCTGTGAACTTGGGAACTGATGCTCCTTCCTCTCAAGGAAACACAGAACAGAGTAGTGTAAACCAGCCGTCACAGAGCATGTAATTTCTCTTTCAAATAACCGTTACTTTTGTTCTTCTATTACCCTTCTACTTCTAATTCTGTATATATTTTTTTTAGAAAAAAAAGCCCTTTATTATTTTATTCAAGAAAAAAAAGGCAGGAAAAAAAAGCAAAAACTGCAAGTATGTAAGTTCTCAAAAAAACAAAGCCTGTCTTCTTTTTGAATTGTTCGGGTGTATTTCTTGAATTTCTTTGGGTGTATTTTAGGTTGAGTCCGTTTGATTCGAATATGATGGTTGTGAGGGAACAGACACCGTCCGAAGCGCTTGCAATGTGAGTTTTACAACAATATTCAACCTTATAACCTTATTATTTTCAAAGGCGTTGTTAACCTTTCATTTTTCTTCTTGTTTAGAGTCCCAATTCAGGTTTTTGTGCCGGCATCCCAAACAACCACTGAGACAGATTTTGAACCAACCCCTATGCTACAGATTGAAGGGACTACAGAAACGTAAGAAATAGTATTGAGTGTATATTTGTTTGGAGTTTGGGTGTATATTAGCTAACAGTTTGGGTGTATATTGTTCCTGATTAGTTTCTTTTACGCCGTGATTAATTTTTTGTAACTGTGCAGCACTCCTGAAACCCCCAAACAACTTCAAGAGACCACACCCACGGTTCCCCCAGCTCCAACTAAAGTGTAAGTTCATCAGACTAAAATCAATCTTTGCTTATCATCTGTATATTCTTATTCTTATTCTTATTCTTATACATGATGACGCAGTCATCCAGACGCAGAAGACGCTGCTGCCCTGTTGATGATGGCATGGACAGCTTCCTATGTTCCTAAAACAGATCCAGGGGTGCCATCATTCAGCCTTGGATTGACTGATTCAAGCCAGGAGGGGGCGTCAACGCAGGAGACAGAAAGGGAAAAATCTCCAGAAGCTGCGAATTTGATAGAACAATTGGACAGTTTGGTCCAAAGAATAGCAAGCAGCGCGACGAAGGGAAAAAACACAAGTCCACAAATTCAGAGGGAGACTGGGGGAGAAAGTTCTGCAAAGTTTGAAACTCCTCGGGGATTATATCAGATTACGGATGATATGAAACAAAAGTGCTACATCTGGGGGACGAGACTGAAGGAAGATGCAGATGGCAATACTAACGAGTATGAGGAGATGTGCACTCTGATTGGCCAAGGAGAATACATTTTGATGAGAATGCACCTTGCTTCCCTCCAGGCAAAAAGTGATATAGAATCTCAGGTAATATTAGAATAAGATTACTGTTTTTACACCAAAGTCAATTACAATGCTTATTAATGTAAAATTGATTTCGGCATATATTTCTAGATTGTATCTGCCATCTGCCTCATCCTCAACAACAAAAATGAAAAGAGATTTCAAGAACAAATATACTGTCTCCCCCCCGATATTGTGGTAAGTGTTACTTCTACGAACTTCGGGTGTATTTTCTATATTGATTTGGGTGTATTTGTCACGTTCGATTGGGTGTAAGTTTAGTATTTCATTTCTCGTTTCCCATTCTTGCAGTGCATGGCACTTTCGGATCACCCAAACGGGGAATTCGTATCACCAAAAACGGAAAAGGAATTCAGGGTGGAAGCCTACCCGAGTTTCATTCCCTTCATAGATAGAAAAAAATTGACTTCGCACCCATATGTAAGTTTTCGTTTGCTAAATTTGTTAGTACACTTATTTACTTATTTGCAAAATAAAATAACACACTGTTCATGTGTGGCAATCCTTCAGATTTTTGCCCCTGTCTGCTATGCCGGGCATTGGTGGTTATGGCTGATAAATACAAGAAAGCGGAAATGTCAAATACTTGACCCGCTACACAAAAAAGCTCCCACCGATGAGAGAAAGGCCATTAATAAATTCACTGTAAGTTGCCTCTGTCTTCTTTACTTTAATAGATAGGTCTATTTCGTTAGTTGTGATGGGTGTATATTGTCCATTCAGTTGGATGTATCTTGTCCATTCATTCGGGTGTATTACTGATTTATTTTCGTATTTAAGGGATACGTATTTTCAAGATTGATAACATATGCCGGCGGGGAACCTCTTCAGAAAGGGGAGAGGGAGAAGGAAATTAAATCACCATATGTTAAAATATCAGGCCAAAAAACAAGGTATAAATTTGTGAGTCTGAACATTAAACTTTTGTAAATGAGATTTGTAATTTATTTTCTTCGTTTTCAGCTATGACTGCGCTGTGTACGTTATGAAGTGGATGGAGATAATTGAGCCGGAAAACATCAAAAAGGGGAAGTATCAATGGGATAATTGGCCACAGGTAACTGTCTTTAAAACCATATAACTCTGTATTACTTTACTGAATTAATATTGCTGTTTAAACAGAATATACTTTTTTATTGTAGGAGGAGGTGGACCACTGTAGAGTGGAGTACACATCCCGGATACTATTCAGTGAGATGAATACACAGAGAGATCAGGCAATTAGAGAGAGTAGTGCTATAAGGCTGTCGAAGCCATCCTCTATATTATTAAGTCCATTTTGTCAGATTAATTCTGCTGATATAGAAACTGGGTAGTTTGTAAATTGAACAAATGATGTAAATATTTGCCATTTATCAACAACTTCTATTCCATGTATATTTTTTCCCATAGTTAAACTATCTGTGCTGGTAAACTGTCTGTGATGTATTCAAAAGCTATATTACAGGTGGTAAAATATGAAGGAAAAAATCAAGGCATATATAAACACAAATTATAAACTGCTACACCCAACGCAAGTCTAATAATACACCCAAGGTTGTATAAAATATACACCCAAACTGTCTGCGCTGTATTCAAAATGTATGAATTACATGTACTAAAATATGAAGAAAAACATCAAATCAAATATAAACCCATAACCTGAGAATTTTTACAGCTTTTGTTTTATATATATCTATATATGTGTCTATATCTAAATTGTGAATTAACGAAAATACACCCAAAATAACGGTGCTTTTACACCCATATTCTGTAAAACTATACACCCAACGAGTTATCCCCTGCTGCTGGTACCCTGAACTGATAACTCATAACGTGTCCTTGATATTGGCTGCAATTTGAATGCGCCGCTGATGCAGCATCAAACAGGTTTATCTGAAATATAACACACACACATTACCTAAACTATTAACGAGAAAAATAAACTCAATCGCCACAAATTTAAAGAACATTACTTTTACCTCGCTTAAAACTTTCGTCTTCTTCTTCTTTGTGGCATTTGCGATCTGTTTCTCCAGCTTTGAACCTAGCCTGTTTTTTGGACGTCCTCTTGTTCGAATCCTTGGCGGGCTTTGAAGCTCGTTAACGGATTCCAAGTTGGCGTCTTCGTGGGATAAAGAAGATGTCCCCTTCCTTTTGGCTTTTAATGCTTCCATCTCGGCCATGACGTTATCGTACGCACGGTGCAGAATTGCAGTCAGCTCCTCCGATTCGGAGGCAAATTCGCATATATTTTGCGAACGAAAAACCAATTGGTCGAACCTCTTGCTTCTTGGCTCCATTAGTGGCTCGTCGTGGCTGCTCTTGATGTGTGTGTGTCGCCTCTTTACCTTCTTGCTCCATCGTTCCAGTATGTATCTCGGTGACACTTGGCTTACTTGTTCGAAGCTTAACACGCTTAGTGCGTGACGGCACAGTATCCCTCTCGACTCGAATAATAAGCAATGGCATTTTACCTCGGCTGCAACCGAGTCGTAAGTAACCACGAACTTGTTGAATATTGAGCTGGAAACTTGTTCTCCGACTTCGTATACTGAATAGCCTAGAGCGGAATTCTTTAGTCTGGTGATGCAATTCGCCTTTCCTCTGAATTGCGCTTGGACTTCCCTAAACTTTGCGTGAGTGTACGCATCTTGAAACTGAGCTTCAATGCAAGATTTCGTTGCACACGGTATGACCGTATGAAAATCTGCAGCATCTGATTCTCTCTCTGCTTGCTCCCTGCTTCCGAGGCAATTATCGTATTGTTTGACAAACTGAATAAGCGAGCTGTTCCGGGTGATATACTTGTTAAAAAATGAATGCATGCTCTCGCTCCTTTGTGTGCTTCTCATCCCTGCCCAGAAATGGTGATCCAGATAGATAGGAACCCATATGTGACGGTCTTCGTACAGATCTGCATAATACACCCAAAGACAGTCTATAAATACACCCGAAAAAACATGCAATTTACACCTCTGATGCAGATTTTAAAAAGACATTACCTGAAAGCCACTTGTTGTCCCCAAGACCAAAATTCAGCAGAAAATCGTTCCAATTCCTATCGAATGAGTCTTTGCTGTGAGAGTTCCAAACAACTTGGCTCATTTCTTGTTCGATATTGGCATGTCCCTTGTACCCGTTTAATTTGTTTGGAATCTTCTTCATGATGTGCCAAATGCACCAGCGGTGAACTGTTGTTGGCATACAGGCCTCTAAAGCCCTTTTCATGGATGCGCACTGATCGGTGAGAAACCCTTTCGGAGCGTTTCCTCCCATGCAACGAAGCCAGCTTTGAAATAACCATTTGAATGATTCAATTTCTTCGTTCTTCATCAAAGAGCATCCGATAAGTGTTGATTGACCGTGGTGATTCACCCCGACAAAAGAACCACAGACCAAATTATACCTGAAACAAATTACCATGGTCCAGAATGCAAAATCATTAGCTACACCCTAACAAATGCTTCGCATACACCCAATGAAACAGCCAATATACACCTCTACTGCGGATTCGTAAAAATAAATTAATTGGGCATCATAAACAGGGACAGTTTGTTACCTGTTTGTATTGTAGGTGGTGTCGAATGAAATGACGTCTCCGAAATACTCAAAGGCGGCTCTGCTTCTTGCATCGGCCCAAAAAGCCAGCTTAATCGATTGATCCTCTTCGAGTTGGAGCTCAAAAAAGAAATTTGGATTCTTCTCTTTCATTCTTAAGAAATATTTCCCGAATTCCTTTGCATCTTCTTGTTCGGAAACATTCCGCACTTCCCTGGTAATGTAATTCCTCACGTCCTTTTCGATAAAATTTAACTCGCGGTGACCCCCGGCAGCCGCAACAAATGATTGGTAGGTTTTGCTTGGTCTGATACCGGCCTCCTCGTTATTCTCTATCGTACGACGAATGGACATGCTTAGTTCCCTGTGCTGTTTGAGCATCTCTGCTTTGCTTGGACAGCAGGGGTGTGAATGATCCAGCACAACCTTTGAAATGATCCAAGCACCGACATCCTTCAATGTGTGTATATAAATTCTTGCAGGACAGTTTAGACCGGCTGTCGGATTGGTCTTCTCGGTCGGAGATATTTTAGATTTCCATTTTCCCTCTCTGCTACATGTAATCAGTTGGTTCTTAATCTCGTTTCCCTTCCTATTTGTGCACCGAACTCTTGTAGAGAAACCTGCAGCCTTGGCGTAGTTCCTGTAAAATTTTCCAGCATCTTCAAGGGTGGTAAAGGTCATTCCGACCTTTGGAACAAGCTCGTCATCAACAACTGAGAGAGGCTGCAAAATACACCGTGTCAGAACTGTAAATACACCCATAGATATGATTCAAATACACCCAATCATGTCTAATACGATACACCCTAACCGCAACAACTCAACTACAGAATGACTTTTAAAGCCATAAACTGTAAATACACAGCATGCAGATATAATACAGTTCTAAAAACACACCTAATCATGTCTGTTATAATACAGCTGAACAACAACAAGTAAATTAAAATAACAAAAAACCAGTAAAGTGTAGATACACCCACACTTCTAGCTAAAATACACCCAAACAAGAATTGATCTACACCCGAGCGTCTGCTACAAATTCCAGGTAATTAATCACAACTAATACATTGAATCGACAGATTCAGGTAAACGTGTTACTTTCACAGTAATGTTCAGCAATTTTTCAACTACACAATGCTATACAAATTACTGAAAGAAATTTCATACTAATCCTATGTAAATCAAACCTCAGGGACTTCGTTAGATTCTGACTCATAATCCACTTCGCCTGCATTCAGATGACAATCTGAGGTTGAATGATCCATTATCTTCAAAACGAGATCAAACTTTGATTTCGAAAAACAACAAATCAAAAATAGAAAACGAAGATCGAGTTGCAGAGAGAGACAAAGGTAACCTAAACGAAGAAGATGCTAGTGAGAAAAGGAGAAGAAAAGAACAATGGAGAAGAAGGAGGGTAAACGCGGGAGAAGAAGAAGAACGAAATCTCAAAATAACGAAAACGAAAAGGGAAAGAAATATTTTAAATCTGGTAGTTAGATATACGCGCGATGTTATATAGCGCGTGTAATCAACGTACCTGAAGCAGCGCGTATTTTGATCTTATTGTTTAATGAACTTGTATGCAGAGCTTTTCCGTAAATTTATATACTTTCTCTAACTATAAACCTCTTGTTTTATGGATGTTTTAATGTTATGTCATAAACTACATCTTTGAGTATCGTAAACTATTTGACTCAGATACAATAATGTTAAGGAGAAAAAAAAACAGTTAGAACTTCTTATTTAACATTTATTCATTGTTACAGCAATTAATGAATATTAAATAAAGCAAATTTTAACTGATTTTGGCTAAACCTTTTAGTTACCAAACATTTTCGAATAATTATATATCAAAGTGGCGACTTCTTTTTGAACAAATAATCTTAATTAATGAATGTATGGTGTACAAAAGGCGACATAAGAAGTGTATACCATTACTCTAATGCTTATATACAGAGCTTACAAATGCATCAAACTTATGCATATGTTCTATTATTTACATTCATTTAGAAAAATAGTTCATACCCTTTCCACAAGAACAAAACAGAGAAACCATTTGTGTTTTGATATATGAATTTTATGTGGGTATGGCACTGATCAGTCCACCAACCGTGTGGGGGCGATTTGAATTCGCATCCTGATAGAATTGGTTCCGAGATGTTGTTACATGCTACAACCTTCATAGCCTCGTACAAATTTCTTCTTATGCTGTAGTTTTATGATACATAAGCTGAATGCTGAGTGAGATAGTAGTCTTCTAAGTAAGAAACATCAGTACACACTGCAATCCATGGAGGAAGGTACAAGATATTTGCATTCTGAAAGGCAAAACCATCAATGGTTGGCAGTGCTAATCCTTTCTTCAGTTCCAAGTTAAGGTACGGTATGACAACGGTTTTCAGAGCCGTTGATATTAATGACTGCAAACATTGACAAAAGATGAAGTGTTAAAAGAAAAATATTCACGAATGCGTGGATACATGCAAAGATTGTGATTTAAAAATCATATCGTTGAGAATAGAAATTAGAGTCATCTTTCTAAAACATATGAGATTATGTTAATATGCACTTTCACATTAGTTCCCGAAAGATTATGACGTTGACAATTTAGTCCATAAAAGAAAGAAATTTGTGGTCTCTCAAGGATGAACAATAATTGACAAATATCCCAAAATCTAAGCAGTAGATGGGGCATTTTGTAAAATATTCATATTTGGAAGCCAAAAGTGTATTTCTTTTTCTTGAGAGCTAAACTGTCATTGTCACAAACTTTTGGGGGTTAAATCAGCAGTTTACTCTATAAAATAACAAACCAAAAGAAAAATAAAATGAAATAATAAGAGCATAAAGCCATAAACTATGCTGAAATGTCCTTACAATGATTGTTTTAACTTTTAACTAGCAGAGAGGATATACTAGAGAGTAATATCCCAAATCAGTCTATAAAGAAGAATTTTATGGGTTAACAAATTTTAATCACTTAATCAGTCCCTAACATTTTATTTTGTTAGACATATTAATCCTCAATCAAATTTTGGTAAAAGGATACGCAAATCAGTTCCTGTTATTATTTAATAAAGACGTAACAGTTTTTAAAAATTTTTAAAATTTTCATATCAATTCTTCTATATAGACGAACAATCTGATATGGGGACTGATTTGTCTAACAAAATAAAAGTTTGGAGATTGATTTGGTAATTAAAATTTGTTGAAGACTAAAGTATCTGACTAAAAATTTTTTAAGGACTAATTTGAGATAGAGAAAGTCTAGGGGCCAGCAATTTTTGTGTTTTGTGGTCAGCACTTAACCATCAAAAGAAAAGTGAGTGATCTCCCACTATTGGATGTAATCTCACACCATTAAAAACATTATTGATGGCTAATTGATGGTTACAAAACATAAAAGTTGCTGGCCCCCTAGCACTCCTCGTCGTAGAACAAAGTAAATAACTAAAACAGAAAAACTAACTAAAAATCAAAGTATTTGGTTCAGCTTCTAAATAATAAATAGCTGAAATCTTACCCAATGATTACATCTATTTTCATTTACCTGAATCAGACTTATGTGCAATTTTCCTATTTTGCTCCATTTCAGGTATGCAGAAAACTCTTCCAATTTGAGCCTACCATTGATTTTGTTTCGTATAATGTCCACAGAACACGAAGCACTAATATCCTGCGGCATAACCAAGAATAATTGCATGTGTTAGAATAATGATCATGGCGACCAGTCATATCTGATCAATAGGATCCAAGCATGCAAAGAGCAAGATATATCTTAACTTCAAAATAGGTTTAGATAATAATCTAGAAATCCTTATGTTTCACTGAAATTTCAATTAGGTCTTTATACCTTTGAAGTTTATGAATCACTATAAACAGTCACTTAGAGATTTTGGAGCACTAAATTAACTTCACAGATTAAAAGAAGTTTAAAAATTAAATTCCCTATATTTTGTACAAAAAATGTTTATTCAAGTTCCTACAGTTTCAACATTTCTAATTAAGTCCTATTCCATAGATCCCTTCGATTTGAAAATTTTGTGAGCAAATACATGTATGGCTGCTTTATGCACAAAATTTCAACAAAAGAAAAGGCGATTTATCGTTTAGTATAGGGTTTTGATCACAAATTTTTTAACAGTTCAAATATGTTTGTGCACTATAAGAACTAAATTAGAAATGTTCAAAGTTCAAACTATAAGAATAAGAGTGAAAATTTTGATATAAGGAATTCATTGCAAACTTCAAAACCACTTGAAAATTAAGCAAAATTATAGGGATTTTGGATCATACGTCGATAAGAACAAAATGTGGCTATTGCAATGACAATATTAAGATGAAATTGTGAAAAGTCTGAATTTCAGATAGCTTAATCAGAAAGTTGAAAAGAATGCTTCAAGAATACTATGTGCACTTTTTCCATCAAACTTACCACTGAGATGCAGGCAACAGGTATGACTTCACCAGCTTCAAGAACATCAATCGTTATGTCTACTAAAACAGACGCACGAATATCTTGGTTATCCACTAGTATCACTGGGGGAGAAGATGCAGATATATTAAGCTGCATGTCGTCATTCGGATACTTTTTGTATAGTTGAGGAACTATGAATCTCCATTCAGCAGTGTTCAAAATGGCTTGATTAGGTAGTTCATCAATAATCATTTGCATACTACCTTCCTGAAACCAAAAGAAAGAAGAAGGGCAATTATCAGCCTTCAAAACAATATAAAGAATCAAAACACATTTCATATTATAGAGAAAGAGAAAAAGCTTTTATTTTGTATCATTTAGTTTGTGAAAAATGCTATTTAGACACCAAAAATCAACCACCATATATTTGTGTACAAATACATTTAGTTTTCAATGTATATTTAACTATTTTGTATTTCAATATATATTTTATACAGATGACTAGTTTTTTATGTACATGTAGCATGGTTGTTATTTTATACTAGCAATTACATTTAAAATGTAAAAAACTAGAAGACATCAGTGATTCGCAAAAACAGTGTTAAATCATGAATGGTATAGAGTATAATCTTTCTCTTGCTCTAAGAGCATCTAAGAATTTCTCTGCTCTATAATACAATGTAAAAGAAATTATATAGCTAACTCCACCATATTAATGGTCGTTTTGATTTTTTTCGCACGCTTATGAATTAGTGAATTGGAATACTGTTTGCATCCAAATATATAGATTTATGAATGCATCAAGAAATTCAAAACAACCATCAACATTGAATGAACGGAGTTCAATGTTTCTTGGCCAACAAAAATTCTTGCAAGTGCCAAATGTCAAAGTTAATTGAAGGATCTTGTGAGCAATCTAAGTTCTTTTCAGCTCAGATAATAATCCTGCTGTTCCAAATCCAGTGATAATTAAAAATTATCAGAGCACCTAACCGAAGGTTTCTAATGCAAACTTGGAAAGAGAACCCTTTATTTCACCAACTAAATTTATATATATTTTTGGGATTCATGTAAAGTCAGACACACAATCTCTATCTTCTGCAGTCTCCAATGTCTGATTTGTCATGGCTTTAACAGAAACTGGCTTATTTATATTGACCAATCTTAGCTTTAGATCATATGTAACAGGTTATATTAATAATAAGATAACATAAATCATACATACAAAGAAACCAAATTGAAAAATAAATAAAAAAGAAAAGAAGTGTGATTGGACTAAAGCCTATAAATAAAAAAAGTCAAGATTTGAACTTACCCTGAAGTAAACTAGAGAAGCAGATCTGAACACATTTTCATGGATTGAAACCTTTATCATCTTTGGTAAACCACCACATGCAGAAGAAACCTGTAATCTTTTTCGGTAACGTTGAGGTACTAAAAAGACATTTCTCTCTGTGAATAAGCCGTTAATCGCAATCGCAATTGAAGTACTACTCAGGACAGGATTGCCAACGAAAGAAACATTTAGCTCCGCAAAGTTGTCCACAGAGATTTGCTTTGGAAGAGACTGCAATAAAGTGTCAAGCTTCCCTATGCCTTCACTTACTTTATCTGAAATGCCATCTTCAACTGCAGATGCTATGTTCCCTTGAAAAGCATCCACTAAGCTGAAACAAACACATAAAGAGGTTAATGACATAAATCTTCCTAAATGTATATGCGCGCATAATGTGAAGAAATTCTTGCATGCGCCTAGAGGTTGGAGCACATTTAACGCATGTTCCAGGAACATTCATAACCATTCATTCTTGATTTTTTATATATATATAAAATTTACATTATACATTAAAATGTATTGTTGTGAATAATCTTGAAACACGGATAAAATGTGCTACGATCATGCAAGAATTTCTCCCTAACAAAAGCTAGGTTCATAAATATCATGAAAAGAAAATTATGTTAACAGAAAGATAGGGATCATTCACTTTAGATGTCTTTATGTCTCCAAAAACCAATGTAAACACCAAATTGAACAAGTAATTCTATGTTCCAAGAAGCAAAATTAATGCTCTAAGAAAGAACATTTGAATAGTATCCATTATCAAGAGAATGGCTTAAGAAGATTGCTTACACTTGGTACAGCCAAGATGCTCCACCTTCCAACTTTATAGACAAATCTCCAACATAACATCCATAATCTAAGAGAATCAACTTAAGAGTTCCTTCTTCATTCCTTAAATCTACTGTAAGCCCCACTTGCATACCTTTAACCTTCCAAATATAGCACAACACAACTTAGTGTGAGTGAGCTAAAATTCTCACAGGTTTTTCACTGTCAAATATTGACACAAAATAACAAAAACACACTAATGTTATTGTTCACCTGACTAGGAAATGAATTCAGGAATTTCATTTATGCAGTGCACATACATCAAAATAATTTGTAACAAGTCCCATGAACTAGACAGCTATGGTGTAAAATCCCATTCTAAGACTAAAAAAATTCCATTCTAACCTTCTTTATAGATACCCCAACACAACCAATTCTAACCAAGTTTTAATCAAAATAATCAACTTAAGGTACACAGTTGTTATTTGTTTCAAGGACAAACCTTTTGAAACCAAGCATAATAAAACCGAGTGAACCACAATTCACAGAAGTTGTGTTTGGCAAGTGTCTTGTAATGAAAAAGAAGGAAAAAGATCCTTTAAACTGATGAGATTGGTAAAGTAATAAAGTGAGAGGTTAATTGCAATTGAATTTGTAACTTCTATCATGAGCCCACTATATGGGACTAAAACTAGAGACATGAATACAAAAACTACCCTGTCTCAAAACACAGTTTCTGTCTCATTCTGTCTTTGTATTTGTCTCAAAACAACTCTCCTTTAAACAGGTTTACATCCTTCAACGTTTTGATATTTTTTATCTCGAGACAGTTACTAAAGAGAGCCTAAACAACCCAATTGCAACAATAGAAAAGAACATAAAAGCATGGTACAAACAATAAACTATAAACATATGTAACATTTCTAGCATCATACCTTCACAGTTGCATTTCCACTATCCGAAATCCCAATTGGGATTAACCAACTGCTACATGAATACCTCCACTTCATAGCCAAATCCGCAGTGGCACCAGAAACAACTAGAAAGATTCCACTCTCTCCACTCACAACAGAAGATGAATTTACTTGAATATCCTTGATCGTGATCTCAGAAAGAATCACTTTAGCATTTCCAATGAAAGGGACTTGAACAGATTTCTCAATCTCTGGCAGCTGAAGCTGAACAATGGAGGCAATACCTTGTTCTATTAGTATATCCTTTGCAAAATCAAGACCCTTGTCAGATATAACTCCAGAGATGAAACCCTCTTTAGTTTGTTGAACATAAGAACTTGTTGGAACAAATAGAAGGGATACAAGCACCAAAAGAATAAAGGGTGCCATGAATTTTTCTCCTGAGTGTGTCTTTTAACACATTGAACTTCGAAACAGAAGCAGCTGCTTATTACAAAGTGTGTAAAAGAATGGATTTTGTGATGTTTATGCAGTTAAAGATGAAAAATTTGAGACCCCCATGTGGTGAAAAATTGGTTATATCTGTTATTGGCGGTGAGTTAGTGAAAGGAAAGAGGGAAAATGATGAAGAAGTAGGAGGCAACGTTTTTCATCATTGACCAAATTGAAATACGCAACTTGTGTGGTTCAAAAGTATATTCCTCACATTGAAAACGCATCGTTTATCTCAAGATTCATATTCCACTCATTTCCGTTAGTATCCTTCCCTTGAAAGATTATTTTATTAAACTACCAAAATGCATCCGAATTATTTTTTGTCCCAGTAAAAATAGTTTTGAATTTTGTTATTCTTAAACTACATAAAAACATAATAAAAATACTCTATAACATTTCGTTATTAAAACAAGTCTCTGATTATAATTAAATATTTTCGTCATATTTTTAAATAATTTAAAATTATTTTTATCGATAATAAAATTTAAAAATATTTTTGTCTATATCAAGATAATTCGGATGATTATTTTGGTTTGCCCACTATTTTATCTTGAGCATTATTAATTATATGGAAGAATGGGGATAAGTAAATTAATAAAAAGTGAATTTGATATCATTTTTACATAAAGAAAAGAAGAAAGGAAAAGTAAAAAAAATTATGTCTCATGAAATTTTCTGTAAAAATAACTAACGTAAATATAATACTTAAAAAAAATATATAATACTAAAATTTAACTACATTTGCTGACTAAGATTTAAGAGAGTGATTTCAATTCTACAAGTTTGAGTAGACAAGGGAAATAATTTTGTTGAGAATCTAATATCACAAATATAATAATAATAATTCTAATGAGTTAACATTGACACTAATTAATATAATGGAATCCAATTATAGAAAATTCAGATTTTATCTTATTCTAACTCAAATTTTGGATTTATTGATACCCATAAATATAAACATGGCAAAAGTTAAAGATACGAGTAAGTATTAAATTAAATAGTCAACTTGATGTGTTAATATTAGGTGAGACTTGAATTAAAAGTGATTTTTTTTTCTATTTCAAAGAGGATTTAGAAGTGAAAACTAAAATAAGATAGTACCTGATGGTTCATGTTATTAAATGGAATAGAAGAAGATTAATAAAATATCGGTGATGTTACAGGAATAAGCATTTTTTATAACAAAATTTAGCCAAGTTAGTACAAGTTCGATAAAAAAAAATTACGACGAAAGAAATTTTTTGTTTTCGTACTTCTTCAACACAAAAATTATTACAGAACACATAAATTTTTATACACAGTACAGAAAATTCTGCACATATCACAAACTGATAGATATAGCATAAAAAATTTTGTATATAATACAAAAATTTATTAATATAGCACATAAATTTTTTATGTAATATAGAAGAAGAAGGAGGAGTGGCGATGGCAGCAACGACAATGGTAGCGGCACATGTTCGAAGAAAAAACGCACTATGACTTAGTTGAAGATTTGGTGTAAGAAAACACTAATTTTATTGATAAATAAATGAACAAACAAGTGAACGAAAATTTAATATATGAAAACTGAAAAGCGACGACATTGAGAGAAAAAAAGCAAGGGAGAGGCGTGAGAAAGAGGAGACAGGAGAGGGATTATGAAATGTTTGTGTGTCTTAGTATATCGTCGTTATTATATCTCTTTTAGGTGATTATGAAACCTTTCTTATTTGATTATTTCTGATTGGTCGGTCCCAGTCTTAGCTCCCTGGAAAAGGTACTTATAAACATGTTCGTTTTGGTAGAGAATATATGAAGCTCCCTTATCAACTTATAACTACATGCATTCTTCTAACAAAAAAATGTTGAGTGAACAATGGCGCTATACATGCAAACTATGTCCGCAGGAACAAAAGAATAAAAAAACAAAAAACCAAAAAAAAAAAAAAAAGGAAAAAGAAAAAGTGTTCGTTATAATCACTCCATATTCGAGGGCTATCAATTAAGCTTCAAGATCCAGCTGAACCATACTGAATAAAAAGAAGGGTTAATATAACTAAGCAACTAGAAGAAGAGCTTTCGTAGGGATGCTCTAGATGCAACGTTTGACGGTGTGTTTGAGGACTTAAGGGCAGGGGACGCTGCCTTGCTTTCTTGTCCCTCAGGTACTCTGTCAAGCAGCTTTGCCGCCCTTGGATCCGTTAGTAATGTCTTTTGAAAGGACTGTGAGAAGCCAGTGGCAATGATGGTCACATGAATCTCCCCGTTGTAGCGATCATCGACAACAGCGCCAAATATGATATTGGCAGACGGATCAGCTAAACTTGTCACCACCTATAAATATTAAAAAATGTTTTAAGACATGTGCGCAACAATTTCACAGGATAAAAGAACAAAAAGAATGATAAAATGCTCATTCAACAACGTGCTGAAAAAATTCTGAATTACCTGAGATACTCTATTCACTTCCTGCAGGGTTATGTCTTTTCCACCAGTAATGTTATACACTACCCCGGTGGCTGATTGAATAGATGATCCGATTAAGGGTGCCAAAGTGGCCTGTTCCGCGGCTTCTTCTGCACGGTTTTTGCTGGAGGAAACACCTACCCCAAGCATTGCAGTTCCAGAGTCTTTCATCACAGCTTTTACATCAGCAAAATCCACATTTACAAGCCCAGGTATCTATAAAAAGAAATACCAGTACACATTATATTAAAAATGCTAAGGGCTAGGGAGAGAAATCGCTCGAATGGATTGGGAGAAAGAAGGTGGAGAGAGACTCCTTGCAATCTACCAATCTAGTCGGATGACCAACTTCATACTTAACATTCCATTTACAAGATAGGAAATACAAATAACTGTTTATGAACAACTCACTGTGATGATGTCCGATATTCCCTGCACTCCTTGACGTAGAACATCATCTGCAAGACGGAAAGCATCCTGAAGAGGTGTCTGCTCATCAGCAATGTCAAGAAGACGGTCATTTGGAATCACTATAAGTGTATCCACATTTTTCTGCAGCTTTTCAATGGCTTCTAGTGCCTGAAAGGATGACATCAGAATTTTAACACATCTAAGTGTCCTCAGAGAAGCACAATATCTGGGAATATATAAAAACTACAAAACAAGAAATTCATCAAATATATGGCTAGTTGACCACAATTCATCCACAACAAATATGACTATAACTCATGCATTGTTGTCTACTATTGCAAATCAAAATAAAAATGGGGGAAAAAGGAGAAAGAGAAGGGAACTTCAAAGGTTTACGGACGTATTTAAGATATTGGTACTAAATATAACTCCCAGCAATCCCAATTGTCCACTTATAATGACATGGGTTAAGGAAATTATTAGAAATATCTTGATTTTAGATAAATTGAGTGTAGAATGGTATCCTTAATTATCCAATCTTGAAACTTACTCTCCTTCATATAATAAAGTTGTAGAAAATTTATGTGCCTGCACTTTCTAAATGGACAACTATTTATGACCAAATAAAATTTTAACAATGTACAATTATTTGAACACTTAATAGCTTCTACGCAATATAAGCTCAGTAGCCATATTTTGAACTAAGGAAAGAAATGGCACCTGCCTGCAAGGATCTTTTTCGTCCTTCAAAGCTGAAGGGATAGGTAACAACACCTACAGTCAAGTAACCAGCCTCTTTTGATATCCGGGCCACAACCGGGGCAGCACCAGAACCTGTTCCCCCACCCATGCCAGCAGTTACAAAAACTAAATCTGAGCCTTTAAGAGCATTAGCAATGGCTTCTTTTGATTCCTCAGCAGCTTGTTCACCCAAAAGTGGATTCCCACCAGTACCTGCATCTCTATCAAGCAATTCAAATCAGAGTTCAAATTCTCTGAAGAATACATAATATGCCAGTTACAATTGAGCACAGAAGAATCTAATAAGTGTGGAAGGAAAGTGCCTGACCTAATCCGCGTGTAAGAACTTCTCCGATTTTAATAGGGTTCTCAGCTGCAGATTGCAATAGAGCCTGTGCATCCGTATTTATAGCATAAAAGTCTACACCCTGATAGAAAAAAAATTAACAGAATTTAACATTGGCACTCAATTAATAGCAGCAAAACACCAATTATAGCTCATTGAATAATCATACCATCTTTACCATCATTTGGATATGTATCCAAAATTTGTAACCAAAAAAAACATCCACGAATATTTCATTTAAACAATTTAAAAATAAATAACTAAAATGCCACATTAACAGAAATAACAAAATTTGCTTATGGAAATGAATATAAAACAAAACTTTGCAAAAAAATTACTAATTGCACAAGAGAAAGGTTCGGAATTGCACCCAAAGCAAGCCACTAAAATTCCACATGTCAGAAACCTAAGAGGAAAAAGAAGACCCATTCACATATACACCATTCTGAATTTAAGGATTTGATAACAATAACAATATCAACAAACAATTGCAATAAAAGTAAAACTATTGGTAAGAAAAAAATTTAAAAAACTCACGTGTAATCCGCAACCGATCATGCGATTAACGGCATTGTTGCCACCACCACCAACACCAACAACCTTAATCCTGGCGTTGTCAATAGATGCGTAGGAACAGGTGGCGGTCGCGAAACGACGTCGCATGCGTTTGGGGTTCAGAGAAACGCAAGTTCTCTGAGTGAAGGAAGAAGAGTAAGGCAATGCATTGTGATATATGGGATTGACGATGGAATAGGAAGAAGATGAAAGCATATCAGTGGGGTTTGAAATTGGAATCATGGCTATTCTTTTTCTTTCTTCCTTTTTTTTCCCCTAATTTGAGGTTTATGGGGTTTTAGGGTTCTTCGGATATGGAAATGGAAAAAGAGTGGGGGGTTTAGGGTTTTAGGAGAAGTTGAAAATTATTATTTTCATCTTTGTTATCAGGCAAAGAAGTAGAAGCCAACTGAAATTACCTTAATTCCAAAATCCTGTTTAAGAAAAGATTTTATAATTTTATTTTTTCCTTATTTTAGTTTTTTTTTTCAAAAGAAAATTGAGAACAAAATGAAAATAATTAAATTTTACTATTTATTTTTTATTTTTACAACATTTAATTAAATTAGGTATGGCAAAATAATGTTCTCAGATAAATACATAATTTAATTATGATAAACATTGACAAAGATCGAGTAAATGTTTTTTTCGATTCTTAACCATTTATCCGATAGACATTGCACCTCCTAACAATTATAAAATTACAAATCGGTCCTCATTCACTTTTGTATTTGTTCAATCTAATAATTTCTGAGACCGGTTGACAACAAGTCAATGCTGACGTGTCAGGTAACTGAGTCTATGTGACTTTGTCCCTTTGTAATAGGGACAAATTGACCCTGAGCCCTTCAAGTCTTCAATTATGTCCCTCTCCGCTTTACCTGCTCCCTCACTGCCATCGCCTCCCCCCCTCCCTCCGAAACTCTCTCTCCCTCCTCTTCTCCCTCTTCTCCAATGCTTCTCTCAACTCCAAAACCCTAACCCTCAATACTCCCAATTCGCCTTAACTCTTTTCCGGAATCATCATCAAAATCATTACCACCGCAATCATCATCAAAATTACTGTATTCATATCTCCTCATCCTCATCACAATCATTATCGTTATCAATAATATTATCATCAGAATCCAAAACTTCAAAAACCAAAAACATAATCACACTAAAGAAGTATCATGTCCCTTGGAAAAAAAATCCATTTGTTTTTCGAAAAAATTACCAGAAAAATAAAAATAAAAAGTAAAGTTTGAGTATTAAAATAAATGACATGATGTTGTATCGGTAGTAGTAGTGGTGAGTGATGAAGAGAAATGAAAAAGTAAAAAAAAGAAATGCATAGAGAGAGGAAAGGGAGGAGAGAAGGGAGAGAGAGTTTAAGAAAATATAAAATTTTCATTAATCATCATGCATAAATGGTGGTGATGATATTGTTAATGACGATGATAATTGTGAGTGCAGTGGCGATGGCGAAGAGGGAGAATCGGAGGGAGAGGGAGGAGTGTGAGTGTGGTGACGGTGGAGAAGAGGAAGAAGAGGAAGAAAAAAGAGTTTCAGAGAAGGGAGATGATTGAAGAGTTCAGGAGGCAATCTGTCCCTATTACGAAAGAGACTTACCTGACACATCAGCGTTAACCTATTAACCGATTTTATGAGTTAAATTGAACAAATACAAAAATAAATGAAAAGGAACTTTTACTTCAAAAGATCTGAGTAGGTGATACCCTTGAGGGTTAGTTTTATCTAGTGGAATGAATAAGAGATCGCATCTTTTGCGAAAAAGATTGCCCATAATCGATGATTAACTGTACATATTTTGCACTTATAAGTTACATTATTGATTGCACCTCAGAAACCAGAAAGAAAACATATTACCATTTCAGAACATACAAAACAACGTGGTTAGAATATAATAGAATCTATGATAAATAAGTCATTAAAAAAAACTCTGAGAAGCTTACATAATTTTTCCATGAATTTCAGTATTAGCAAAATTAAATACAGGTTTCTATTCTAGCCTATGATAATTTCTTCAGCACTAAATAACATACGACACCTCACCAAGTTAAGTATACTTTTTCCACATACAATGATACAAAACAAAATCCAGTACTCCAATTTGTGTTACAAAAATACACCTGCTTCAGCTTTTGGAATAAAGGATAACAAACTTTCACCAAATAATTCATACACCGATGACAGTAATTGTCCTGCATCGATGTCATCCTTCCAGGCTTGAGCGAGAATGGAAGATACCTTCGATTGTTGACCGCCAACCTCTCTCCCCATTGTGTTGTCATTAGATATCTGCCGAGCCATCGATGACGCGCCAACATTTGGAACCCCCATCATGGTCGAAAATGCACCTGCTGACCCTTGCATTTGCATGTCAACAGACATGGAGTTCATTGGTACCACACCCCCGGGGGCATCCGTGGCAAGTTTCTTCAATGGAGGTTGCTGCTGCTGCATTAGGTTTTCTGTGCTGGCTTTACGTTTGCCTTCATTAATTGAAAGGTCAAAATATAGAGCATAACTATCACAGTAATGGTTACATTGTAAATATGTAGTTGAAGAAAACATGGGTGCCAAAAAGTCAACTTTTTTCTATGGAGACCTTTCTAGTCATACAAGAGCACAAAGTTGGAAATTCATGCTTCTAATGCAAACTGCAATTAACTTGTATATCTCCTATTTTGGCAATGAAAAGTTTGGACATAAGGGAATTTAACACGTGAAGATTCAAGACATGCAACAAGACTCAGATATCACTTAATTGAATGCATGAGCTATCAGTGAAAGTCCAACGGTAGAATAACACATCTTACAATATTAAGGATTTCAATCTAAGGTTGTGTACTACGCTTTTCCAAAAATAGTCTTACATTATAGATAATTTTGACTTCTTATTGTTGCTCTAAACCCGTGAAAATTAACACTAATGGTATTGGGTATGTATGTAGCCAAACCCACCTTCTGAGACAAGGTTTTCTTGTTTGTTGGTGTGTTTGGAATGTGGATAAAATAGAGGATTAAATTTCATGGATGAGATTTGTGTATTTTCACACAAGCTTCGTGTGTTTCGTACTTTTATCAAAAATGTATATTACTAACCTACATAATGAAAACATATTTGTTCATACTATTTTTATTAGTTCACACTTCATACTTATTTCACATAATCTATTTCGAATCATGGGGTATTAACTAGCTGATTGCTAGTAAGACCTGTCGCATTTTCTTTTTACCTACAATACATTTGTTCATTATCTTCTATCAAGAAGAAAATATTTTCCACTATCAGCCCTGCAATTACCCCCCTTTAGTTTGCATTTCTTTCAAGAATTAAAAATTGAAAAGTTAAAATGAGAGGAAACCAAAGCATACAAGATGCATCGAAAGGTATGCACACAAAGTAATTTATCAAATTCATCCATTGAAGAAAGGACATGCATTATTTTGAAACACCAGTATAAATCTCATTGCAGCAAAGTGAAGTCATACTTGACATAGCAATCATGGCTTTTCCATTGGGTCTAGAAGAAGCACGTGTTGGAGGAGAGAGCAAATTGCTGAAGATTTTGGCCCTTTCATGCATACATTGTCCAACAGCACACTGAAAGATTTATGACCAAGGTAATTAGCTAAAGAGATGTTTCTGGGAAACAAATATATTAATGCATACCAAAAACAAGGTATCTATATATATTAAAACATTGCAACTCACCAACAAGGCCCCATATACTTGCCATGCTTCCTGCCTCTTTGTTTCATTTCTCTGTTTCTCTGGTTGCATTTCCGGCTCGAGGAGAAGCAAATATGGCTCAAGGTTTGGAAGTATAAACAAGCGAACCTATTCAAAGCGAAGAAGAATTATGCACCGGTTGGCACAAGTATAACTAGTTCTAAATAAAAACAAAAAAAATGAAGTTCATCCATTTGACCCCATAGATAGAGAAGTAATATTTTGCTGTTGTTGTGCACAACAACATGGATGGTAAAAAGGTATCATGTTCGTATAAAAAGCAGAGCTAAGAAGATACCAGTCTTGATCCAAGAGCTGCTATTCCTTTAATTGCACCATAGTGCTGAGGTAGAGCTTTAGTTGGGTCCAAAAATGCATGAAGAAAAGTCTTTGTCACTCGTGGCTGAAGATTATGATAAACATTCCCAAATCTGTAAAATTTCACAGATTAGGGAAGTGATATTACAAAATAGAAAATGATACATAACATACAGGATCAAAATTTTCTTGTTTACTATCATTACATAACCCATGGCCAACCACTAGACAACCTCTCCACATGCAATGGTTAAGTTGTGCATAGGTAGTAACCTTGTGCACAGGGCCACCCTAACCAGTTCAATGATGAAAGGGTGTAAGAAAAGAAGTCATGTTTTGTAACAAACCAGGAGAAATCAAATCAGAATTTAACTCCTTTTAAATTTACTTATAGAAGGAGGGGAAAACACGTGACTGATTGAAATTTCAAAATATTGTTACTCCACATGTTTAGGAAAGTAGTTAGGATATGGATATTATAAATAAGGAAGCTGAAAAGCTTTTAGGTAGGGAATAAGTGGAGTGATATTTAGTGGAGAGTTTGGCCTCTCGAATGCCAAGTGAATCTTCTGTCATTACTTGTTCTTTCTTCCTTCTTTTCTAAATAATATTTCCTTGAGAGTATCATCTTGATACCTCAACCCTTCTCTATCCTATCTTCTACCTCTCACCTCCTATTACTCTAATTGCTAATTATCTGCTACTGTACCTCTTGATATTCTGGACTAGTAAGGAAACCCTTAACAATTGGTATCAGAAAACGATCTGGGATTAGTACCCGTGGATGGTCTCTACTCGCACCACCGCTGCCATGGAAGAACGCGTGGATGGCTTGGAAAAACAGGTCGCTGAACAAACCCAATTACTGGAAACAATGATGAAACGAATGGAAGAACTGGTGCTACGTTCACAGCAACCAACACCCGAAGCCGAAGGTGGACACTCACGCAACGATGATCCTGGAGGCGGACGTCGACGACATCCCATTCCGAACAGAGGTGACGGCAATCGCTCTGTGGACATCCCTTCCTTTGATGGATCGGACCCGAGCGGGTGGCTAGTGCAAATGGATCGCTATTTTCGCATCTCAGAAATTCCGGTGGGGGACAAGCTTGAATACGCGGTGCTCGCACTTCATGGAGAAGCCTTGACTTGGTTCGAATGGTGGGAATCCCAATCCACTTTCCACACATGGATCCGCTTCAAACAGGACTTGCTTAAGCGCTTTGAACCTGGCGCGGCGGCCAACCCACTAGCTCCATTACTGCGGGTAAAGCAAACAGGTTCAGTGATGGCATACCGCCGCGATTTCGAACTAGCGGCGCGCTCTCACCGACAATTGGGAGGTGACACCTTATTGTGCATGTTTCATGAAGGTCTCAAATCGACCATCAAATCAGAGTTGAAAGTGGAGGATTTTGAGAACCTCCAAGAGTTAATGGATCGAGCAATGGTTATTGAAGCCAGGAATTTAGCATGGGAAGCAGAAGGAATGCACCCAGGGGGTAAAAAGCAAGATACAGTATCACGTTCAGGGTGGGGGGTTTCTAAAAACTCTAATTGGGCCAGGCCCAATACTCACTCTCCTCCGGCAGACCAGAGTAAGCCCACCATTGTTACTACTTCCAAATCAGACTCAAAGAATGACACTGGCCCCTCTATTACTTCAAATTCTAGTGGATCCAAGCCTACTTCCCGTTGGATTTCCCATGAAGAATGGAGTGAGCGACAACGGCGAGGACTATGTTTTCGATGTGCTGACAAGTGGAATCCGGGTCACATATGCAAATTCCGCCACCAACAGCTGATCCTTTTGGGTGAAGATGACGACGAACCACAAGACCTTGAGGCAGCTCCTCCCCTGGCAGAACCTGATATAGCTCTTCACACACTGTCTCTGCACCTCTCGTCCCTTAGCTACTGGGGTCTCACATCCCATCAAACTCTGAAAGTTCGTGGGGTCATCAATGGTAGGGAGGTGGTTATTTTGATCGACCCAGGTGCTGAGGCTAATTTCATTTCCTCTACTCTAGTCTCCACTTTGGGTTTACCACTGATGCGCCTACCTCCGTTCCACATCGAGGTGGGTAATGGCGCGATTGAGCAGGGGTTAGGTGGATGCGAGAACGTCAAAATTCTGGTGCAAGGAATTTCCATCATTGCAAACTTTTTGGTTATGGACTTAGGACGATCCGAAGTAGTTTTGGGTGCTGGTTGGGTCGCCAGTCTTGGAAAATTTGAAGGTGACTACAACACTTTATCACTTAGCTGGATACAAGATGGTTCGAAGGTTACATTACAGGGTGATCCAACCTTGGGAAGGACTCATGCGAGTAGTAAGGTGACTCTACAAGCCCTGCGAAATGCTGAAGATGGATTTTTGGTTACTCCGCTATTCCGCCCTGATGCCGATGAAGATTCTATCACCATCTCTTCCGAGACCACTGAACTCTTGAGCCAATTCGATGATCTGTTCCAGTCCCCATCTGGTCTTCCTCCTCAGAGATCACATGACCATGCCATAGTATTAAAAGAGAATTCAGATATTCCCAACATACGCCCTTATCGGTATCCTCACTATCAGAAGGAGGAAATGGAAAAGATAATTGAAGAAATGCTTCAAATAGGAATTATCAGACCTAGTACTAGTCCATTCTCTAGTCCAGTAATTCTTGTGAAGAAAAAGGATGGCGGATGGCGATTTTGTGTTGATTATCGGGCGCTCAACAAAATCACCGTTCCGGACAAATTTCCGATTCCTATAATCGAAGAGTTGTTGGACGAATTGGAGGGGGCTGCGGTTTTCTCCAAACTCGATTTGAAATCGGGATACCATCAGATCCGGATGAAAGAGGAAGATATCCACAAGACCGCATTCCGCACGCACGAGGGTCATTACGAATTCCTAGTAATGCCATTTGGGCTTTCCAACGCACCATCTACTTTTCAGGCACTAATGAACAATATCCTCAAACCCTTTCTGCGCAAGTTTACATTGGTTTTTTTTGATGACATCCTAATTTACAGCAAGGATGTGGCCAGCCATCGCGGACATCTGCTGCAAGTGTTGGAACTGTTACGACAAAATCAATTGTTGGTCAACAAAAAGAAATGTTGCTTTGAAAGATCTTGCATTGAGTATTTGGGCCATATCATATCATCAAAAGGTGTGGCAGCCGATCCCAAAAAACTCCAGGTTATGTTAGATTGGCCGCGACCTAAGGACCTTAAAGGTTTACGTGGTTTTCTTGGCCTCACGGGATATTATCGAAGATTCGTCAAAGGATATGGTGGCATTGCATGGCCATTGACCCAGCTACTAAAGAAAGATTGTTTCCACTGGACTGATGAGGCGGAAGGTGCATTTCAACAGCTTAAACAAGCAATGGTTTCAGTACCTGTGTTGGCAGTCCCATGCTTCTCCAAACCTTTCCAGCTTGAGACAGATGCATCGGGAAAAGGAGTTGGTGCAGTTCTGATGCAAGAAGGGCGCCCCATTGCCTTCATGAGCCAAAAACTTTCTACAACAGCTCAAAACAAATCCGTGTATGAAAGAGAATTAATGGCTATTGTATTGGCCATCCAAAAATGGAGGCACTATCTTCTCGGACAGCATTTCACGGTATTCACAGACCAAAAATCTTTAAAATACCTCCTTGACCAGAAAGTGGCAGATGAAGGGCAGCAAAAATGGTTATCTAAGCTATTGGGGTATAATTTTGACATTCGATACAAGGCAGGGACTGAAAACCGAGTTGCGGATGCTCTTTCAAGGAAGTTCCACTTCTCATCTCTTTCTTTTCCCATGGCTGCTGAATGGGGGGAAATAGAGACCGAGGTTTTGGAAGATGATAAGTTAAAGACCATTATGCAGAAACTGTTACAAGGAGATGAGACAGTGTCTGGATTTGAATTAATCAATGGCAAGTTAAGGTATAAAGGGCGGTTGGTGATTGCCAAGACCTCCAAGTGGATCCCTAAGCTTTTGATGGAGTTTCACAGCTCCAAATTGGCGGGCCATTCTGGGTTTTTTAGAACCTACAAGAGAATTTCTTCCATTCTCTATTGGGAAGGTATGAAGTCGGATGTGATGGAGTTCGTAAAAAATTGTGAAGTATGTCAGAAAAATAAACATTCCACCCTTCAACCGGCAGGCCTACTTCAACCTCTTCCCATACCCACAAACGTATGGGCTGACATTTCTATGGACTTCATCGGAGGGTTACCACGGTCTAAAGGGATGGACACAATTTTGGTAGTGGTTGATCGACTCTCCAAATATGCTCATTTCTACCCGCTTGCACATCCCTTCTCAGCAAAAGACATTGCTCTCTTGTTCATTAAGGAGGTTGTTCGCCTCCATGGGTTTCCATCCTCCATTGTCTCCGACCGCGACAAAATATTCATGAGTGCCTTTTGGTCCGAAGTATTCAAACAGGCTGGAACCTCCTTGAAGATGTCCTCTGCATATCATCCACAGACCGATGGCCAAACGGAGGCTGTTAACAAGTGCTTAGAGACCTATCTCCGCTGCCTCACAGGCTCTAAGCCAAAACAGTGGTCCACTTGGCTGCCTTGGGCCGAATTCTGGTATAATACTACTTATCACGGGTCCATTCGCATGACCCCTTTTCGGGCCTTATACGGGAGGGAGCCGCCTCCATTGTTAAGAGGGGGGCTGGAATCTACTGTAGAGGAAGTTAGACTACTAATGGAAGACCGCAATCAGATGCTCGATGAGTTACAATTTCAGTTGAATAGAGCCCAGAATCGCATGAAGCAAGCTGCTGATAAGAAGAGGAGAGATGTCACTTTTGAAGTAGGAGACTTCGTGTTTTTAAAGATCCACCCATACAGGATGCGGTCTCTTGCCACCAGACCAAATCAGAAGCTCGGCGCCAGATTTTATGGTCCATATGAAGTACTAGAAAAAATTGGTGAAGCGGCTTATAAACTTCGGTTACCAGCCTCTGCAAAGATACATCCTATTTTTCATGTTTCACTACTTAAGAAGAGTTTGGGATCTTCAGTGGAACCCCAAAGCCTGCCTGAGTCTCTCACTGAGGAAGGAGAACTACTAGTGGAACCTGAACAAGTTCTGGATAGTCGTATGAGCAACCAAGGACACCTGGAAGTGCTAATCAAGTGGCAGCATCTTCCCGAATTTGAAAGTACATGGGAGCGGGCCGACAAACTGCAGTTGGCTTTTCCATCTTTCCACCTTGAGGACAAGGTGGCTCTTCATGGGGAGGGTATTGTAACAAACCAGGAGAAATCAAATCAGAATTTAACTCCTTTTAAATTTACTTATAGAAGGAGGGGAAAACACGTGACTGATTGAAATTTCAAAATATTGTTACTCCACATGTTTAGGAAAGTAGTTAGGATATGGATATTATAAATAAGGAAGCTGAAAAGCTTTTAGGTAGGGAATAAGTGGAGTGATATTTAGTGGAGAGTTTGGCCTCTCGAATGCCAAGTGAATCTTCTGTCATTACTTGTTCTTTCTTCCTTCTTTTCTAAATAATATTTCCTTGAGAGTATCATCTTGATACCTCAACCCTTCTCTATCCTATCTTCTACCTCTCACCTCCTATTACTCTAATTGCTAATTATCTGCTACTGTACCTCTTGATATTCTGGACTAGTAAGGAAACCCTTAACATGTTTCTTCCAAGGCACAATCTTAAATTAACAAGTTGCAAAGCATGTCAAGGACCTATCAACTACAGTTCTTCTGGTCATTGACTATTCAATAGAGTCAGTTAACTTGGAGTCATCTAGATATAGTGTTCCATTTGAATCTAATTATATAACTAACAGCTCAACAACAACAAGAAATAGCATTCAACACCAGAACTATTCAGATCTAAACAATGAAAGCATATTGAACAGAGAAACCAAAGTAAGCATTTTATTACTGGACTTTCTAGTTGCTCCTGGTCATTGTACTATGGAATAACTATATAAAAATTGGAAAAAAATGTGCAATAATGGTGATCAAGAGGGATAACAATGGCCGGGAACAATCAGTTGAACATTATGTTTAAAGGAGCTCTAATATAGTGGTGATCTAGATCGACATCGTTTAATAGAAAGAAGGTAACCTTTTGCATATTGAAGCAACAAGATTAACACTGAAGTTCCTAAGCTCCCAGTGATTATCAGATAGTCTGTTTCCAATCCTTTTTGCAACAACACAGGTAATGATAGGTGGCATCAATTGATGTAACTAGCAGAATTAAATGAAAAAGAACAGAATTAGGAAGACACAATAACTAAGAGGACATATAACTGCAGTTATAGCTCAAGGTTCAGGAAGGTATAACTTCCCTTCAGTCTTTGCTTCAGTTAAGCATCCAAAATGGTGTTTGTTATTACTCTATTAATTCATTAAAATAAGGAAAGCTGAACCAGTTCACGATACCATAAGAGTTTGTCATATTAGCATGGAAGCAATCTTCAGAAGTTGATAAATTACAGATGTGAAGACATTTTCAATAACAGCATACTTACATAAAGCTCTATATGTATGTGAGGATTTTGTAGAATGCTCCGGACAAGACGCATCAAGGCAAATAAAAGTGTTAAATTATGCAAGTTTTGTGCCACCTGTTATGATATTGGGAAAAAATATTAAAGAAGAGTGTTTAAGTCTCTTTTGTAAAATATGACTATATCATTCAAAGGTTAACCAAAAAAGAATGTCACTGATATAAACTTGTAAGTACCTCATCAGCTACAAAGCGTGAGAAATAAGGAACCAAAGGATGGAGTCCCATGTCTGTTGCCAAACTAATTAGTGCCCTTCTAAAGGGAATAGAAGCAGGCTTATTTAGAACTAGCTCAGTTATTTTGTCAAAGTAAAGCTGCAGAAGAAAAAAAACAAAATTGTTGAAGTTTACCAATAAGGGGGAAAAGCAATCAAACATTCCATAAAATAGTGTATACCTGAAGCTCCTTTGTTATTACGTGTTTAACAGGTAATTTAATGTCAACTGGAATCCCATCTTCCTTATACTCAGACGATTTTCTTATTTCTGTGGGAGCTACAAGTAACGTAGTACAAGCAAAAATGTCAATACTGCGAAAATCAAGCCTTTCAATACAACATACAGCAAATCCATTCCCTCTAGGTGAAGCAATCTATATAGATCATACATCATATTTCCTATCATAAATCACATCTATGACAAACCATTTAAACCTAACAAAATAAGAAGTGCTGTTGATGAGAACAAAATTCAGAGTAGCAGATCATTAATCCAGCAGGTAGGCATACTAAGTAGCAGATCATTATGAGGCAAATAGTAACATATTATACAAAAGATGTGACTTCAGTTTAATCACTAGAAAAATACCTTCAACTGGAGCATTCTCAGGAATTGCAGGTTGTACACCTTCAATAGCCAGCCAATGACTGGTAATTGATGTATCAAGCGGAGCTTTTGGTAACGGTGCTTCAATCAGCTATTCAAATAAGGGGAAAATGTAAGAACATCATATTAGGAAGCAATTCAAATACTACTTTTACAATAGCAGCATTTATATACCTAGTAATATCTTACATCTTTAAATTCCACATCTTTGTCATCAATGTAGAACAAATCCTTGTGTCCAGCAGCTCTTTTGAACCGCAAAGGGTCGTTAGAGGTGAAACCATATATTGGCTGATACATAAATATAAAGAACAATAAGCATAATAAGCAAAATGAAAACAAAATCAAATGAAAAGTTTTTTGAACAAGCTGGGTGAAGAAGCGATTTGGCACCAATTATGTCAATTTTAACCTTAACCAAAAGCAAGTGAAGCAGAAGTGTTTTGCCACCCTAACCGTTTTAAAGCAATATCAAAATATGAACCTGCCATACCAACACATGCCCATACTAAGAGACATGGTAATTTCAAAAAAGCATCTCTTAATAGGCGCACTATCAAAGCTTAACATGCTCCAACTTGAGTACCAAACGAAAAGTTTACTGTGTGAAAAAATGTATGATTGTATTGAAGAGTAATCTCACCAAATCAAAACAAGCATAAAAAGATATAAATATTACAAAATTTGAAATGAAAATTAATCACAAAAAGAGTAAAGCAAGGTTACCTCTAAATTTCTCAATGCAAGTGCACTATCAACATCATCTGCTGTAAGAATAGTTCTCTTTGAGTGACGCATGCATTTTATGGACTCCTGTACAATCCAAAATCAACAAGTGCATACGATAAAGGAGGAAAAAAGAGAAGAGAAGAAAAAGGTTCAATTTTAAACGGAGTATTGAAATTGCGCAATTTTGAACAAAATAGGAAGCACATTTTTGCAATAATAATGAAAGAAAACAGAGAGAAAGGGGGAGGTTTATGAGAGGGACCTGCATGATTTCGCGAATTCGATACTCGAGATCGGGGGCGAGAGCGAAGGCAACATCAGGGGACAGATTCGTGATGCCAATGCTCTGTGCTATCACTTCGATCGTTTCTTTTGGGACCGTGCTCATCTCTCTCTCCCAGATTTCAATGCGAGCAGAGCTTAGGCGGTTGTAGTTATGAACAAAAAAGCACAATTTGAGAGCAGAAGGAGGTGTGGACTTTGATGTCGATAAGCATACGAAGTAGTAACTCAAACTGGGTTCGGTCCTGTAAGGTTTTGTTTCCAATATCCCCGCAAGTATCACGTTCTTTAAGTTTTGCAACTTGATTCAAAGTTACAACTTACATTCCACATTACATACATATACCATGGTATTGGGGTAATTTACTAATTTTGTTCCCCTTCGAAAGAACGGGTTTGGACTTTGGAGAGGTAATTTTGCTTTTCTTTTTTTAAATATAAATAAAAGTGTTCATAAAGATATATTTTTTAAAATAAATATATTAAATTGATTATTTACTGATATATTTTTTAAAACATTTAAATTTTTTCTTTTTATTATTTATAATAATTTAAATATTTTAAATTACAAGACTTCTAAAACTTTAATTTAGACAAAATATAAACTAATTCAATCTAAATCGCGATAATTTGAATCGGATTAAATTAGAAAATAGATTTAAATTAATATAATATTAATCTCAATCCTTTAAATAAAATTGGATTAAATAAAAATCAAATTAATATTATCTAAATAATAATAAATTATATCGATTTTAGTTTTTAAATTGATCTAAATTATACTATTTAGGAGTGACAATACGATATATGTACTATTATCTTTTTAATAATATAAACGATATAAGTAATAAAAAAATATATATCAATAAATAATCAATTTATTTTAAAGTTATTAATAAAAAGTTTAAAAAATTTTATAATAAATATATTGAAAATTTAATCTTTCTATTTTTCTATAAAAAAAAATTAATTGGTAATCTTTTATAGAATAAATAATCTTTTTAAATTGATAATCTTTAGAGATGATTTTGAAAATAAAAATTTTAAAGATGATTTCAATTTTCATTTTTTTACTCACAATCATAAATTCCAAACCAATACTTAACCCATAATCTTACCATATGCCGTAAAAACTTATCTTAGAGTAAAAATCTTTTTTTTTTAAATAATATTATAAAATATGATATTTTATCATATAATATTTTTCCTCACGAGATAAAAAGATTGAAATAAATTATATTTCAAATTTAAGCTAAATCTATTAAAAATTAGTGCCTTTAGGAACATTTACTATTAATTACTTGCATATTGCGCGAGCATTATAATTTGTTTATGTTATAAATAGTGCTTAGATTTATTAATAATTTGATTAAGATTTATAAGCATACACATCATACTTATATATTTATGGATATGAATTTACTAAGTATATATATATAATTTTAATATAAATACATAATGTCATATCAACAAAGATAGTGACATTTTATATTAATAGCATAAATGATCATTTAAATAAAATCAAATATGATTAATCAAATGTAATAAATATTTTATACCATCGATACATTAATATATTCATTGAAAAATAAGTATTTATATAACCCAAAAACGAGTATGAAATTCGGATTCAGACGTACAACGAAGCTGGAACTGATGAAGCATTAGATTTTGATTGATAGGCAATACGTGGCATTAATATTCTCTTTGCACACGATCAATCTGTCACAAAGGAAGCTCATATTTTTACAAGTGAGAAAACCCAGACATCAACCACTTAGAAAACGAAAATTGAGATACAATGCCATTTCAAGACACCAAGAATCAAAGAAACTTGATTATGCTGTTTCAGTACGCACAACAAGAAAGGAAAAGCTTAGTAGGGTATTTTTGTGTCTACAAATATTTGACCAACAACCATATCACAACCACCAAAACCACTATCCCAACCACTGCTAAAAGCATGCACAAGCAGGAGCAACCACCCTTGGTACGTTTGTTTAAAACTGCCAAGTTCTTCTGGACACGCTGTTAACACAAGATAAAAAGAAATGATGAGTTACAAAATAGTGGTGAAATATTGATGTTTCCCTGTTCTAAGAAAAGATATTAGAATTTCGAGGGATTTGGAGCTTTAAAAAGTAAAAGAGAAGATACCATTGGAAAATGAAAAATGGTAGGCATGCATGCAGGAAACATGTTAAGAGTACAAGGGAACCACATAAAAGCTGCATTTGGAATCTCTATATTGTGTCAAAGAGACTAAGACTGAGAAATTGAGACTGGAAGACAAAGATTGAGAGACTAAAACTAAATTAAATTTCTATATTGTGTTTGGTGTAAAATGTGCAGGACTGAATTATGACTCAATATTATGTTTAATTTAAAATAAACATGGAGATTAAGGTTTGGAATTTGAAAAGTTAAATTAAGATATTTTTTAGAAGAAATATTATTAAAGTTTCAGTTTCCATCCCAAAATTTCAGTCCCCTATGTCTCTACTTTCTAGAGGTACTGAAAGGACTGAAATTTTTGGGACGGAAACTAAAATTTTAGTTCCAGTCTATTGCCACTAAACACAATACTGAGTTCCAATCCTCCAGTCTCAATCTCAGTCCCCCTAATCAAATGCTACCAAATAGAACAAGTTATTTTCATCTAGTTTTGCTCATGCATTTGAAATTTTGGAACACCGGCCAAGAGCATATATTATTTTTTTTTCTTCACATTGTGAAATAATACACAAATTGATTAGTGCTAGGAAAAAAAAAGTTTTACCATAACCACAAATCCCTACTGGTCCACATTTGACAAAGCATATAATGTAAAGTATATTACATACCAAACAAATATTAAAGACTAACTATATTAAGAAAAAGACCAACTATATTAAAAAAAAGAATAATAAAAATAAAAACTTCATATGTCCAATGGAAGTATCCAACAAGGGTCCTATCAACAACTTAACTCACAGATTTATGCCACCAAAATTAAGGAATTTATAAACATGAAAATATTGACCCTAAAGAGCACAAAGCGGATATTACTATTGCAAGACCTTAACTGACTGAGCATATTGTAAACTTTGAGAACATTCAATTTTTATATGCCCAAACGGGAGATATGGTTCCAATAAAGTTAAAGGAGTGTTACCCTTAGACGAGAATCTGTAACATCTACATGTTCGTCCAAGTCATCCTAGCACAGAAAGAGAATATTCAATTTTAGAAAGGAGAGGTGAAAATGGTCTGTAGAAACAAGAAAAAAGAAATTTAACATAGGAAAGTAGCATACAATTAGTCTAGTGTGTAGACTCAGCTCTTCATTCACTGCTAATGCAATGTGCTTTGTACTTACAACAGTCTCCTCCAATTTTTCAAGGCCTTCATCTTGCTCTGCTTGAACACCACTCCCCCAAATCAAGATCTAAATTCCAAATTACAGATTACAGATATTATATTTCAATTTCAAACAATTCAAGTTAAGTAACCTTTCATAATTTGCCTTTGAAGTCCAACGAGTCCACTGTTATCCAGGCCAACAGTTCTGCTCATTGCATCTGGTTTTATTTCAGGACCAAATAAACTATCCCTATTTGCAAAGTTTGACATGTTCAGTGTTGAAGCCATTTGGTTAACTTTTGACCTCAAATTTGTAAGTGTTTCCCTGCGGCGATTCATCTCCTTCTCAGATCTGTGCATCATTGAGAAGTGAAAGCATCAGATATCAATAAAGCAACTTCATCATATAACTTGACACTTGACAGATGAAAAGAAGACAATGAATGATTGATAATACAAATTTCCTTATGCTATTATCACATAACTTTTACAATGCAACTAAACAAATCTTAAGAAATAAATATTTAAGATCAGGACAACCCTTAACAATGTACTGGACAATTGCAGTACAGTATTTCAGGTCCTAGTTTCTATGCTGTAATAGCAAGATCTTCCTTAATTAGCATAAACACCAGCTGAACACTCACTTTCCAGGGACTTTAGATAAAAGGGATTGCAAGCTATCAAGTCTGGTCCCTAAGATAGTAATCTTCCTTCTTATAGCAGATGCATGACGCTGAGCTTCTGGTCCAGATGTTGATAATGAACTCCGCTCAGAAATCATGCCATTGATATCATCGGCGAGTTTCACTGCTTCATTATATTCCTTCATCCATGAGTCTGATGACGATGCCATTGGTCTGAAAATAAGTGAAATGGAATAAAAAGTCACTGCCAGACGATTTTTATTGAATAAATCATCAGCAAAAATTCATTTATTCTAATAAGATAATTAACCTTTTCAGCCCTCACCGCTAACAAATATTAAAGTTTAACTGTTAAGAGAACCTCGTAAAACCAATACCTTCATACATATCAAAATATGTCAAGTTATAGTTACCCCCACTTTTTTTAATTTAACACTCTTAGCTTCCTACCTACTCAGCTGCCTCAGGGCAAGCACTCAGCACTCAAACATATATATGAAATGTTCCCTTTGCATACATCACACCAAATGTAAAAGGGCTTTCCACTCACTAGAAATATATACGGCCAACTAATATTTTGGAGATCATAATTCAAGTGCCAACAACATTGACTGAGAAGATATGCATGGTTTTTCCCCAGCTAAAGAAACTTACTAAGATAGAGAGAAAGAAACATTACACTACAAACGGGTATCTTATACTTTTGCATACCTCATAAACACCAGTGCAGGCACGCACATAGAGGGAACAAAACAATAAACAATGTTGGCGGATAAAGATACATTGGAAGAAACAATTGCTGGAAAATAGCAAAATCCTTAATAATTCATCCTGAATTTTAGCCCTCAAAAGTCCAAAGAGCCACCCTTTAGACCGAATGAAGAAAAAACAAAAAGGAAAAAGAGTGGCCAAAAACATGTCACGAACAAACAGAATAGCAACCAGGGTTTTCTTCTCATATGGCTGGGCGTCCTACTTGCCAAAACATTTGAACAATTGATAAAAACAAACATTGAAAGCAGTAAAAATTAAAACCTTTCATCTTGTAACAAGTGCACCCATTAGCTAATCCTATCACATGTTCCCTCATTTTCCACCATTATATCTCTACAAACAATTAGTCAACGGTCACATTTAGCAGCACCATCACCGACATAATTGTTACCCCGATCAAACTTTCAATTCTCCACAGAATGGTGACTAATTCCCTCAGCAACAGTTCCCTCAATTTCAAATCCAAACCACGGTTGCTGTGAACCTCGGAATTTCCAAGCATTTTATTTTACATTCTTTTTTAAAAAAATCAAGTAATAACAAACAGCACAAAGAATCCCTTAAGCTCATCTCATGATCACAGAACAGGGATAACAAAATCACAAAATTCACCCGTCATTGGATACAAATAAACATAACAAACTTAAACATCAAAATTTCACAAAAATACATGATTCTTAAAGAAATTTCAAAACACACATCAAAATCAGACACGAAAACACGAAATTTCGGCGAATTAAAGGTCATCCAGCAGCGCTCAAATTACAATTCAGAAAAAATGAAGAGAAAATCGAATTTGACAAAACTATGAAAGGATCGTAAAGGGAACTCGCTTATACCTACTAAATTTGGGACGAATTATAAGTAGGGTTTCGGAATTAAGAGGAAGGAATCGGGTTTTCTTCCGATGGAGGGTGATGGATACGACGTCGTTTTTCGGGAAGATGGCGATGTACAAAGGAAAGTAGCGTACAAGAGCGGCACCAGGAAGGAGCACTAAAGCGTAACCGTTTCGTCGGACAGAGTCGTCGTCTACGTCGCGATGTTAAGAAAGCCGAAAAGGTCGTTCTGCACAGCGTCGTTTTTGGTGTCCACCCCACTTGCGTTACGCTGATTGTTGTATTGTGTGTTTGTCTTTTACTCCATTACCCCCGGGTGCTTGCTTGCTTAGGTGGAACTAAATCAGTATTTGTTAAAAATAAAAACAAAAAATGAATTGATTTTCACTTTCAAATAGGTAATAAAACTATTATACATCACTAATTTTATAATTAAAATAGGTCACATATCACTTTTTTATTATAATTAAAATCAAATCTTTTTTATTAAAATTAAAGAATTATCCCTTCTTTTTTACTAATTTTACGACCAAACTATACCACATATTGTTCCGGGGGTTACCTGAAACTGTAGGTCGATTTCGGACGAGATCTTCTGTATTGGTAGGAGATGACGTGTCCGACTGGTGAGTGACGGCCGGAGCTGTTGTATCCGACTGGTGGACTGGCTATGCTGTTGATCCTTCGTCACCGGAGGGTGGGGGGTACCTGCAAGGGACTCCGATGCTTAAGTTAGCAAGGGTATTAAGCAGGTTTTTAGTAGATTCAGAGTATGATTTATACCTGGGTGTTCCAGTGTATTTATAATGGTCGTGGGCTGACCTTCTTAGGTAAGATAAGTTAGTTATCTTATCTTATCTTATCTTATCTTTGGGTGAGGTCAGCTTATCCTCAAGGGAACCCCGCCTTTATCTCTATAGGCTTGTACTGCATTTGGATATGGGTCGTGTTCCTCTATTTGGGCCTTTTACTGGGCTTTCCTGGCAATTTGGCTGATCTCTTTGAGAAGAGGTCGGATAGTCTGACCTGAAGAGGTCGGTCGCTTTGAACATCCCGGGTCGGATAGCTTGACCCAGGGTGTGAACAGTGCCCCTGCTCGAGCTCGGTCTTTCTTTTTGAGGTCGAGTCCTAGTTCTTAAGACTTCGATCCTTCTCTGGTGAAGCCGAACTCGAGCATTTGTCGACTTCATTCTTTGCAGAATCTTCCTTTTTGAATGTGAAACGTTTTCTTCTGAAAGCGCGCGCTTTTGTATTAGCGTCCTGTTCTTGGGAACGTGCGAGGGCTTAATACCCTCATTAATTGGTTTTAATTGCCCCGTTTCTCTTAGCCTCTTTATTTTGAATTTCATATTTCAGAAAAACGGTTTCTTTTCTCCGTAACCTCCCCTTTCTTCCTCTCTTTCTGTTTTCTGAAATTTGTGGTTTTCGTATTTCTTTCCTGTGTCGTACTTTTGGCGATTATTAGTGCTTTCCTTACTGTGAAAAGGGGCGACTCTGGATTCCATTTTCTACTTCTGTGAGGCTTTTCTGTTCGAGAGGTGGTTCTGTTCCCTGTCGCTTCTGCTCTCAGCCTTTCTTCAGGGTTTTCCTCCATTTTTTCAGGTTGGTTCTTTCTTACCTTCCTCGTCGCTTGCATTGTGCGTTTTTTGACTTTAGCAAGTTTGAATATTTTTGTATTGCCATGCATCTGCTTGCTTATTGTTGTTTATTTTTCTTCTTCTGTGATCTGCACGAACCCATTTGCTTTTCTCAAAAGGTTGCTCCTTTGATGTTTTGTTGACAAATTTTTGCAAAAGATAACTTCTATTTTTTATTATTCTTGAAAAAGGTTGTGTCTTTGATGACTTCTTCTTGAGCTGTTTATTTGGTTGCTTCGTTTGTTGATTAAACTGGGATTGTGGGTCTGGAGGGTAGTTTATTTTGATGACTTTGCTCGACTTGTGGCTCGCAGCTTTCTTTTCGGAGTGTCACTTTAGTTGCAGATCAAAAAGGAGAGGTAAGGGTTTATTGTTTTTCTGTTAGGATGTATGTGAGCTTGTAGGTTTTCCTGAATCCTTGTTCCATAACTTGCCTCCAAAAGGTGCCCCTAGATCTTTTAGTGTGAGTCCTGGGGTTGCCTTTTGTTGCTTGTATTGCTCTGTGTCATGCTTGTCCGAGCTTGTTCTGATGTGGTTTGTTTTTGACTTTATCGGAGATGTTTCGGGTTAGTAATCTATTTTCTTCTTTTCTTACTGTAGGACTAGTTGACCTCATGTCTTCTCGCAAGAACATTGTTGAGACATCTTCCCAAGTCCCTGAAGGCATGGCTGATTGGGTGGATTCGATGGTTCTTTTGTGTGTTTCTTTGGTTGATTCCGAATTTTGTCAACAGCTTAGGCAATTCCATAGGGTTTGTAGTAGTGGTAGTGAGGAAAAGAATTATGAGCTTGTGCCCCCCACTCCTGAAGAGAGAGTTTGTTTCTCTACTCGAGTTGCTGGAGACCGTCCTTTTTTCTATGCATACGATTACTTTTTTTGCCAGATGAATATCACCATTCCTTTTACTCCTTTTGAGACCAACCTGTTGTGGTCTTGCAATATAGCTCCATCCCAACTTCACCCCAATTCTTGGGATTTTATAAAGATTTTTCAATTACTGTGTCGTGAGTTTGACGTCCCTGCTTCGCAATTCCTTTTCTTTTATTTGTTTGTCTTGACAAAACCTGAGGTAATGAAGAAAAAGGCTGCCTGGGTTTCTTTCCGAGCTTCGCAAGGGAAGAAAGTTTTTTCTATGTATGACGAGTCGTTTCGTGATTTTAAGAACTATTTCTTCAAGGTCCGAGCTGTTGAAGGAGCTCGTCCCTTTTTTCTAGACGAGAATGATGAGCCCACTTTTCCTTTAGAGTGGCAAAAGAACGTTGTTGTGTCGAGGTATTCTTGGGAGATGTTGGACGAAGTCGAGCAGGCTTTTGTGACTGTGTTGGAGGAGAATTGGGGGGGAACCTCCCTATCTTGATACCAAGAAATTTTTAGGGGACCCCTCACTCCTTCGAGATGAGCTGGTAGTGTTCAATTTTGGCTTACCTTGTTTTGTTGAGTTTATTTCTTTACGAGCTTTTTTTTTATTTGTAACTTGGTTTCCTACTGTGATGTTTTGTTTGCAGAGATGATTAAGAATAAGGAATCTATGAAGGCCTTTAAGAGGGCAAGAAAGGCTACTGCAGCTCAAAACATCTCAACTAAGGCGGCCGGTGAGGGATCATCTCAGGTTCAGTCGAAGCCAGCCATACCGAACTCGCCGGGGGTGAGGAAGGTAATCCCTACTCCCCGGGTTCGTTTGGCTGATCCTCCTCAAGTTTCTGTTGCCACTTCTGGTGCTCCTCCGAATAAAAAACAAAAAACAACTGAGCCTTTCAACCTTGATGCCACTGACTTTGATGCGGTTGAGTTTGTCGATCAGCAGATTGGTCCTTATGGTACCATTCCTACCGACAATGTCTCTCTCCTTCGCCACTTAGATTTTATTACTCGGAGTAGCGTCAAGATGGCGCATATGGGAGCTGCCCTGGACCGAACTGCCCAAGACCTCCCTCTTCATGCTACCAAAGCTTTTATGGATGAGGCTAAGCAAGAGTTCGACCGTATGAATGGTTTAAAGGAGGAGCTCCAAGTGAAAGTGACCAAACTGGAGAAGGAGTTGGAGACCGAAAAGGCTAGTTCTGTTGCCTTGGCGGCTTCTGTGAGGTTGGCTGAGGATACCACTTTGAGGCACAAGGATAGCTATGTTATGGCCTATAGGGAAGTGATGCGTCTCAGGGAGGAGTTGGAGTCTGCCCGGGTTGATTATGCTGAGCTCTAGGGTCACCTTGTAGGCAGCGTAAATGCTGCTTATGAGAACCTGAAGGAGCAAGTTCGAGTTCTTGCTCCCGAGGTCGACCTTACTCTCTTCAGTCTGGACAATGTTGTAAAGGATGGCAAGATTGTTCCTGACGACCCTGATGACGACGATGTTGAACCTCCCCCTGTGCTTGCTGCCAAAACCTCTGAAGTGCCGACTTCTTCCGCTCCTTCAGCTGAGGTCGATCATCCCGTGTCAGATCCTGACTGTCAAATATTGAATCGGGATGATGGGACTATGGATGCTGTGCCTATTCAGACTCACCCTCCTTCACCTCGTGCTGCCGAGGAGCCTTCGAGTCTTCCCTGATTGTGCGAATGCTTTATGTAGATAGCCTGTCTTGTGGGCTTTTTTAAACTCTTTATTTTGTAAATGATATTTGCTGATTGTTGACACTCTTTTAGTTGCTTGTTTAGCAACTTTATTTTGAAAAACAAAGTATTTTCAAGCCTTTGGGGCTGATTTTGGTGGCCTCTGAAGCTTGTTATTATTATAACTTTATGCTTTTATATTATGTCTGTCTGCACTCGACTTGGCACCTTTCTAGGTTTTGTGAATGCTGGAACCTTTCATTGTCTGACTTTCTTTGGATAGGCTTGATTCCTTTGCTTTGTATAACACTTAAGGTCTTTCGGGAGGCCGATTTCGTCGTGTCGGTTTCGTCCGAGTTGTTGTTAGTGATCCTCTTTGGACCTTGTTTAGGTCTTTTCAGGGATTACTTTTGTGATCTCTTGTTTTGGGCCGACTTCGTCATGTCAGGCTCTTTTAAGTTATTTTGTAATCCTCTTTCTTGGACCTTGTTCAGGCCTCTTTCAGGGATTATCTTTATAACTTTTGTGTTTTTGGGCCGACTTCGTCATGTCGGGCCCTTCTAAGTTATTTTTGTAATCCTCTTTCTTGGACCTTGTTCAGGTCTCTTTCATGGATTACCTTTATAACTTTCGTGTTTTTGGGCCGACTTTGTCATGTTGGGCCCTTCTAAGTTATTTTTGTAATCCTCTTTCTTAGACCTTGTTCAGGTCTCTTTTAGGGATTACCTTTATAACTTTCGTGTTTTTGGGCCGACTTTGTCATGTCGGGCCCTTCTAAGTTATTTTTGTAATCCTCTTTCTTAGACCTTGTTCAGGTCTCTTTTAGGGATTACCTTTATAACTTTCGTGTTTTTGGGCCGACTTTGTCATGTCGGGCCCTTCTAAGTTATTTTTGTAATCCTCTTTCTTGGACCTTGTTCAGGTCTCTTTCAGGGATTACTTCTATAACTTTATGTTTTGGGCTAACTTCGTCATGTCGAGCCCTTCTAAGTTATTTTTGTAATCCTCTTTCTTGGACCTTGTTCAGGTCTCTTTCAGGGATTACTTCTATAACTTTATGTTTTGGGCTGACTTCGTCATGTCGAGCCCTTCTAAGTTATAGTAATCCTCTTTTATAGGGTTGGCCAGACCTCTTTCCAGGGTTTACTTATAACTTTGGTTGACTTGGTTTGACTTCTTAACGTCGTCCAGTCTTTAAGTTATTATTTAACAATCCATCTTATCAAGACCTCGTCAGGTCCTTTCTCCGGATCACTTTCGATAACTTCTTGCATTATTCTGTTTTCATCTTTGCTGATTTGTAGAAGGTGGGTTCAATCTTTGTTTGGTCGATCTTTAGCTGAATTTGGTTTTCATCTCTGTTGGTCTTTATCGTGATCGTGCAATGAATTTGTTTTTCACTTTCTGCCGATCTGTTGCTTTATAATCGGGCGATGAATTTTTCAGATTAATGCGTCTTGAAAACTTGTAGAACATTTAATATATTTTATTTAAAAGAAAATGCAAATATGTACATGTGGAGTTTTTATCCTTTTAAGTCGGATAATTTGTGGATCTCAACTTGGTGCCTCATTAAAAAACCTTTTCAGGAAAAAGAGTGCATCCTATGCCGAGATCCTTTACCATCCCTAGCTATAGTACCTTCTTAGGTTGCAGGCATGCCACGACCTGGGAAGCTCTCGCCCCTCGAGTTCGGACAGTCTGTAGTAGCCCTTCCCAAGTACTTCTATGACTCGGTAGGGTCCTTTCCAGTTTGCTGCCAGCTTTTCTTCTCCAGGTCGAGTTGCTCCGATATCATTTCGGATTAAAATGAGATCATTCTCAGCGAAGTCTCGTGGCACTACCTTTTGATTATATCTGTAAGCCATTCGACGTTTTAATGCTTCTTCCCTGATCCGCGCTCTCTCTTGGATTTCAGGAAGTAGGTCGAGCTCTTCCCTTTGAAGTTGGGAGTTGGCTTCTTCATTGTAATGGACCACTCTAGGTGACCCTTCCTTAATCTCCACTGGGATCATTGCCTCCGTTCCGTACGCTAATCGGAAGGGTGACTCCTTTGTGGTGGAATGTGGCGTTGTTCGATATGCCCATAGAACTTGTGGGAGCTCCTCAGCCCAGGCCCCTTTTACGTCCTGTAACCTCCGTTTTATCCCAGCTAATATGACTTTGTTGGCAGCTTCGGCTTGTTCATTGGCTTGAGAATGTTCTACGGAAGTGAATTGTTGTTTTATGTTTAAGTCAGCCACTAACTTTCTGAAGCCTGTATCTGTGAATTGTGTGCCATTGTCTGTGGTGATGGAGTATGGGACCCCGAACCTTGTGACAATGTTTCTATATAGGAATTTTCGACTTCTTTGAGCAGTGGCGTTAGCTAGGGGTTCTGCCTCGATCCACTTTATGAAATAGTCTACCCCTACTATGAGGAATTTAACTTGTCCTGACCCCTGAGGGAAGGGTCCGAGAAGATCGAGTCCCCATTTTCCAAATGGCCAAGGTGAGGTTACGCTGATGAGCTCCTCTGGCGGGGCGATGTGAAAGTTGGCATGTTTTTGACATGGTGGACATGTCTTTACAAACTCTGTGGCCTCCTTTTGTAGAGTTGGCCAATAAAATCCTTCTCAGAGTACTTTCTTGGTAAGTGCTTGTGCTCCGAGATGGTTGCCACAAATGCCACTGTGTATTTCTTCTAAAACTTCCTTTGTATTGGAAGTCGGCACACATTTTAACAATGGTATTGAAATCCCTCTTTTGTATAGAGTATTATTTATGATAGTGTAGTATTGTGCCTCCCGCTTTAACCTCTTTGCCTCCTTTTCATATGTGGGGAGTGTTTCTGTTTTGAGGTAGTTAATTATGGGGGTCATTCATCCTTGATCCTGACCTGTTATGGCTAGGACTTTTTCTTCTTCCGAGATGGACGGACTCTGTAGTATTTCTTGGATGAAGCTCCTATTGTTGCCCCCTGGTTTGGTGCTGGCTAGCTTTGAGAGTGCGTCAGCTCAGGCATTCTGTTTGCGGGTATGTGGTGGATCTCATATTCCCGGAGTTGTCCGAGTTGTTCCCTGGTTTTACCCAGGTACTTTTTCATAGTGGGATCCTTAGCTTGGTAGCTCTCCGTTATTTGTGAAGTGACCACCTGTGAGTCGCTGAAGATAATGAGTCTTTGAGCTCCGACCTCTTTAGCCAGCTTCAAACCAGCTAGTAGTGCTTCATATTCCGCCTGGTTGTTTGAGGCAGGGAACCCGAATTTGAGGGAAAGTTCAATTTGGGTTCCTTGGTTGCTTTCAATTATCACACTTGCGCCGCTTCCAGTCTTATTCAAGGAATCGTCCACGTAGAGATTCCATTCTGTGGGAGTTTCCGGGGTGTCTGTAAATTTTACAATGAAGTCGGCTAAGTATTGTGATTTGATGGCTGTCCGAGCTTCGTATTGAAGGTCGAACTCGGACAACTCAACTGCCCATTGTAAGATTCTTCCTGCTAGATCTATTTTCTACAATATCCCTTTTATGGGCTGGTTGGTCCGAATCTTAATGGTGTGAGCTTGGAAGTACGGGCGAAGTCGTCGAGATGTTAGTATGAGAGCATAGGCAAATTTTTCTAATTTTTGGTAGTTCAGCTCGGACCCTTGTAGTGCTTTACTGATGAAGTATGTAGGTTATTGCCCCTCGTCGTCCTCTCGAACTAGTGCTGAGGCTACTGCCCGACTTCCTACTGTGAGGTACAATATGAGTGGCTCTCCTTCTCGTGGTCGAGTTAGAATAGGTGGTTGTCCTAGGAATCTTTTGAATCTTGGAAGGCCTGCTCGCACTCTATTGTCTATTCAAACTTCTTTCCTTTCCTTAGAGTGGCATAGAAGGGGAGAGACCTTATTGCTAATCCTGCTAGAAATCTGGACAAGGCTGCCAACCTCCCGTTGAGTTGTTGTACCTCTTTGACACAAGTTGGGCTTTTCATCTCAAGTATGGCCTGACATTTATCCGGATTTGCCTTGATTCCTCTTTGTGTGAGCATCAAACCCAAGATCTGCCAGCTTCTACTGCAAAGGTGCATTTTGCAGGATTGAGTCGCATGCCATGTTTTCTTATAGTGTCAAACACTTGGGCCAGATCAGACAATAATGTCTCTTCACTTTGTGTCTTTATTAACATGTCGTCCACATAGACTTCCATGATTTTTCCGATATGATCTGAAAAGACTTTATTCATTAGCCTTTGATAAGTAGCTCCCGCATTTTTGAGACCAAAAGGCATTACGATGTAGCAGTAGTTTGCTTTTGGTGTTATGAACGAGGTTTTTTCTTGGTCCGGTGGATACATTGGAATTTGATTGTATCCTGAATATGCGTCCATAAACGAGAAGTATTTATATCCGGAGGAGGCATCCACCAGAGCATCAATACTTGGGAGTGGATAGGGACCTTTTGGGCAGGCTTTGTTGAGATCAGTGTAGTCGGTGCACATTCGCCACTTCCCATTTGACTTTTTCACCAAGACGACGTTAGCTAGCCATAGTGGGTACTTGACTTCTCTTATGAATCCTGCCTCCAATAGGGCTTGTATCTTCTCTTCCACAGCTTGGGATCATTCTGGCCCGAGTTTTTTTCGTCTCTGCTGTACTGGCCGAGATCCTGGGTAGACCACCAACTTGTGGCACATTAGTTTGGGGTCTATACCTGGCATGTCTGCAGCTTTCCATGCAAAGAGATCGGCGTTATCTCGTAAGAACTGTACAAGTGATTCTTTTATGTCTCCTTTTAGAATCGTACCAATATTGGTTGTTTTGTCCGGGATGTCTCCGATCTGGACTTTCTCTACTTCACCTTCAGGTTGTGGACGGAGTTCTTCTCGCCTCTGAACTCCACCAAGTTCAATTGTGTGGAATTCTTCTCTTCTACCTCTGAGGTTTAGACTTTTATTGTAACAGCGGCGCGCCATCTTTTGATATACTTTTATCGTAGCTTTCACTTCTGCAATTGGGAATTTCATGCATAGATGTGGAGTTGAGACTATTGCGCCGAGTTGATTTAATGTTGTCCGACCTATTAAGGCATTATAGGCTGAACTCACGTCGACCACGATGTAGTCTATCTTGAGTGTTTTGGATTGGTTTCCTTTTCCGAAGGTTGTGTGTAGTGAGATGTATCCCAGTGGTTGCACTGGGGTGTCTCCCAGTCCGAACAAGCTGCTTGGATATGCTCTAAGCTCTTTTTCTTCTAAGCCAAGCTTGTCGAAGGTAGTTTTGAATAAGATGTCGGTGGAGCTCCCTTGGTCTATCAGTGTGCGGTGAAGATTTGCATTTGCCAGTATAATGGTGATGACCATGGGATCGTCGTATCCCGAGATGACACCTGATGCATCTTCTTTGGTAAACGTAATTGTCGGGATGTCGAGTGCTTCCTCCTTTCCCTCGACATGATATACTTCTTTGAGATATCTTTTACGAGATGATTTGGAGATTCCTCCTCCTGCAAATCCTCCGTGTATCATATGGACATGTCTTTCTGGTGTACGAGGTGATCGCTCGGTTCGTCCAACATCCTCGTCCCTTCTCCTTTTTCTTTGCTCATCGTCCCGGGTGGCCAGATATCGATCTAGTTTTCCCTCTCTTACTAATTTTTCTATGACATTTTTTAAGTCAAAACATTCGTTGGTGGAATGCCCACGAACTCGATGGTATTCACAATATTCGGTCCGATTTTCTCCTCCTTTTTTGCCTTTGAGTGGTCGAGCTAGGGGTATTTTTTCTGTGTGGCAGACTTCTTTGTAGACGTCCACAAGGGACACCCAAAGAGGGGTATAATTATGATATTTTTTAATTTTTTCCCCATGTCGATCTTCCTTCTTTTTGGACTCTTTATCCTTGTCCCGGGGGGATAGGTGAATCCAGATTTTGAGGTCTCTCCTAGGCGAGAATTTTCCTCCATGTTGATGTATTTCTCCGCTCGTTCTTGCACTTCATTCAGAGATGTGGGGTATTTCTTTGATATGGATTGGCTAAAAGCTCCCTCTCGTAGACCATTGATGAGGCCCATGATGGCGGCCTCTGTTGGTAGGCTTTGTATGTCTAGACATGTTTTATTGAATCTTTCCATGTAGTTGCGAAGACTTTCCCGATCTCCTTACTTGATTCCTAATAGACTGGGGGCGTGTTTAGCCTTATCTTTTTGGATGGAGAATCTGGCCAGGAACTTTTTGGCTAAGTCGTCAAAGCTTGAGATGGACCTCGGAGGTAAATTGTCGAACCATCTAATTGCTATCTTTGTAAGAGTTATTGGAAACGCTTTGCAGCGAACTGCATCTGAGGCGTCGGTGAGGTACATTCTACTTCTGAAATTGCTGAGGTGATGGTTGGGATCTGTAGTGCCATCGTACAAAGCCATATCCGGAAGTTTGGAGTCCTTAGGGATTTTGGTCTTCATGATCTCCCTAGTGAATGGATCTTGATCCTTGCGAGAGTTGTCCTCAGGAGTGGATTGAGTATCTTTGGTTTTGAGATCGGCTTCGAGTTTTAGAAGTTTATCTTCTATCTCTCGGCGTCGCCTTACTTCCTTTTGTAGATCTTTCCCAACTTCTCGTTGATGCTGGCTTTCTTTGTCAAGTTGCTTTAAACGGTCTTGAAGCGCTTCTAATACTCCCGGATTTGATGAGTTTTTGTCCTTGCTAGATTCTAGGGTATCTTTTAGTGTAGTGTCCGCATTTTTGTGCGGTGTTCTATCTTCTAGATCTGAATCGTGGTCGTTGTCATGGTCGTCCGCCATGGTGATGGGATGACTTCCAGGTCCCCGGCAACGGCGCCAATGTTCCGGGGGTTACCTGAAACTGTAGGTCGATCTCGGACAAGATCTTCTGTACTGGTCGGAGATGACGTGTCCGGCTGGTGAGTGGCGGCCGGAGCTATTGTATCCGACTGGTGGACTGGCTATGTTGCTGATCCTTCGTCACCGGAGGGTAGGGGGGTACCTGCAAGGGACTCCGATGCTTAAGTTAGTAAGGGTATTAAGCAGGTTTTTAGTAGAATCAGAGTATGATTTATACTTGGGTGCTCCAGTGTATTTATAATGGTCGTGGGCTGACCTTCTTAGGTAAGATAAGTTAGTTATCTTATCTTATCTTATCTTATCTTATCTTATCTTTGGGTGAGGTCAGCTTATCCTCAAGGGAATCGCCTTTATCTCTATAGGCTTGTACTGCCTTTGGATATGGGTCGTGTTCCTCTATTTGGGCCCTTTACTGGGCTTTCCTGGCAATTTGGCCTATCTCTTTGAGAAGAGGTCGGATAGTCTGACCTGAAGAGGTCGGTCGCTTTGATACTGAACATCTCGGGTCGGATAGCTCGACCCAGGGTGTGAACACATATCATTTTCTCATTCTCCCTTTCTCTTTCTTATTCTCCCTCTCACTTTTTTATTTAGCTTCACAAAATTTTATAATTATCAATATAAATTTTTTATGCTAATATGAGTAATATCTAATCATATTTTTATATACATAAAGAAAAAAATAGTATTTTTAAATAATAAGTATAAAAATTAATTATTTCTATTTGTGCAACCGATTTAGAGTTATTTTAAATTGGCTTTTAAAAAAAGTACTTATTTTTTTCATCTTTTTAACAAAGATTTTTTTTAACAGACAAAAATTATTTTACATTTGAATAGACTTTTTAAAAAGAATTTTTAAGTATTAAAAACGTCTTTTGCTTTTGCTTTTTTTTATAGCAAGGTATGGTTAACTTTTAGAAAAAATAAATAATTTGTTTTTTTTTAAATAAAAGTACTTTTGTTAAAAGGCATATTCAAATAGGTTTTAAATTAAATAAAAGTACTTTATTTTTTAAGAAAATTACCTTTTTCACTAAAAAAGTCAACCCAAACTAGCACTTAACACTTAATTGAATGTAAAAATATACACGTTAAATTATTTCAAATTATAGATAACGAATGTTAAAATTAATTATAAGTAATAAATTAAACTCTTTCACATAAAAATAATAACTAAAAATCTTATTATTTGATTTTTTTATCTACAGAGACCCTGGTCTACTTAGTCGACGAAATTTTTGTCCCCTACGATTTTTTTATAAAAATAATTTGATTCTATAAATTTTTTGTGTCATAATCTATATATCAAAACAAAAGTGAAGTAATTTTAAAAGATTTAATTTATATTACGAGTAAAAATACTAGTAACTTCTAATTTGAAATATGTTATTAATTCTAAAATTTATATGAATACTAGCTAAATAATTTGTAAGTAAATTTAAGGGTAAAAAATAGAAATAAGCCAAGGGAGGCCAGAAATTACGTAAATCCGCCAAGTTGAAAATTGCTTCATCAATCAACCAAAGCACTTCTCTATGCAATTCGAACCAGCTTAGTTCGAATTGCATTTGTATATAATTCGAACCGAATCAGCTCGAATTGTTTAGCGAAATTCAGACTAATTCGAACCAGCTTAGTTCGAACTAAAAACATACATAATTCGAACTAGATGAGTTCGAATTATATAAGTGGAAACTTCCCAAAGTAATTCGAACCAGGTTGGTTTGAATTACACAAACCATATTTCGAATTAGGCTGGTTCGAATTAGTGAGCACCAGACCTGTATATATATGGTTGTAAACGTGAGTTGCTCTCATTAGAGGGGGTAAGATGGCTAGTGAGGAGAGTTTTGTAGTGTTGGTTCACCACAGAGGATCGATTAAGAGGAAAACTCGTTTCAATGTGAAGTTCACCGATAAGGATCCTCGTTCAGGGCGGGATGTGGACGGGGCTGGGCTCCGCCGAACTGCGGTAGAACCCTATCTATCTGATGTCACTCTATGATGGCAAAGTATATCACTGATGTCACAGACCGCCACAACGCCGTATGCCGAGGCTCCAATACCTTCGGATGCACAACCTGCAGTACCTCGGGGAAGCTATAGGCATCCAGATAAACTGCACAAAGAACTAAACATTGTCAGGCCAATTCATGCACCAAATTCATAAAGTTTGGTTTACTAAATAAACTTAGGCAGTAGTATACTCACATCCTTGTCGTGTAACATGTCTATCCTCAGTCTCCACATCTGCACTCTAGGACCCTTATCGCTACCAGAAGGGTTGTAACCTGACCACTTGCATCTCACATGGGTGTTATGGCTAATTAAATGTGTGACAGATTTGTATTACATTAGAAGTGTACATGGACTTAGCTATGTTAAATTGAAATAGAGAAGCTTAACTAAAGTACCTCGAGGCCAACGGCCAACTGCACGTATCATATCCGGCAGGCCTAAACCTAGGAAAGCGCCAGAAGATCCAAGACTGAAGTAGCTGAAGTGGGCCCGCTAACTTGACCACATGTCTGTTCGCCACTCGACACATGCACCGGTACGAGCATGCCAGTGCTGCAGACCCCTAGCTGTAGGTCCCCATCTTCTCAAGCCTAGCTACGTAGGGAAGCCATCTGATGTGAATGCGGTTGCCGGACTTGTCGGCAAACAGCTGAGTGCCCAACAACATCATGATGTAGGCACGAGCAAAGCGTCACACAGTCTCCTCATCGGCTCCCTCAGGGCACTCTCCAAAAGTCTCCTGGAACTAGGTGCAGTTTACTGCGAACTTCTGAACCTGGCTCGGAGGAGGAATCACTCCAAGCAACTCCTCGAACCACACCCAAGCTGGACGGCTACCCTGGATGTATATCTGGAAATCTGTAAGGCAACCGCTGACATAACGCCCGTCCACTGGCAACCCCAACTGGTACGCAACATCTTGAAGTGTGATCGTGCACTCTCTGAACGGCATATGGAAGGTGTGCGTCTCTGGACGCCACCGCTCGACGAAGGCACTGACAAAGGGCTCATCTAACCAGAACCATCTATCATTCAGCCTCGCAAGATGGTATAATCTGGCCATCTGCAAGTACGGAACATACCGCTCATCGAGTCGCATGCCCTGCTGCCGCCGCATGCTCCTGATGCATCGCTGTGGCTGCGCATTACATGCACCGCATTATTAGAACCACGTAGAAAACCAGTGACAAAAATAACCAATACCAGAAACCACTAATGGAAACTACTAACAGAATCTACATGCAAAACCAATATAACAAACCAGCTGCAAAACCACATGCTCAAACCGCTAACATAAACTGCATACAAATCCACTTACGAAAACCACATGCAAAACCACTATCATAAACTGCACACAAAATCACATAATAAACCACTTCCAATACCACCAAAATAAACCGCCAACATAAACTATCAACAAAACTGCATACAAAACCACTAACATAAAACCACTAACATAAACCACCAACTAAACCACCAACTAAAACCGCATACTAAACAACTAACAAAAACCACTAACATAAACTACCAACTAAACCACCAACTAAACCGCATGCAAAATCTCTCAAATAAACCACTTGCAATACCACTAGGATAAACCGCTAACATAAACCGCTACTAAAACCGCATGTAAAACCACTAACTTAGATAAACCGCTAGCACAGAATTTTCTATCAACTAACCTCGTCGTTGATGACCCCGGCTATATGAGCAACTCCGTCCAACCGATATAGCCTTTCCGGATTGTCTCCCATCGGCTGAGTATTCTGTTCGAGTCTTTGTTGGATCAAATCTGGGTTGTTTTTTCTGGGATTTGGTGGGGTATGAGAATGGAAACGTGGTTCGAATGAGGCTGGTTTGAACTCCTTATATAGCGGAGACCTGTGTAATTCGAACCAGCACAGTTCGAATTACTATTTGAGGCAAACTTTGACTAATTCGAACCAACTAGGTTCGAATTACTTGGTGAAGCATCCAAATGTGTAATTCGAACTCTCCTAGTTCGAATTATTCTCAATTCTAGTTCGAACCATGTAGGTTCGAATTACATTCATCACGTGTTCCATCATTATTCGAGCTCCCTTGGTTCGAATTATGTGTTATTGTAGTTCAAACCACGCTGGTTCGAATTATATAGTAATGTGCTTTGATTCATTCGTGAAGCAATTTTCAGTTTGGCTGATTCATGTCATTTCTTTCCACCCTTGGCTTATTTCAGTTTGGCTTAATTAAGTTTTTTTTTTTTGGTTTTATGTCTGTTTTTTAATTGGTTTTTAGTATAGTAATAAGTGTAATAACTTCTGTCATATACGTGATAAGATTAAAATTATAATTTTAAGTTGTTTTGTTAAAATTAATTTGAATTATAATAGTTTGATTAATAAAAAAAAAGTAACATGTTATGCGTTGTTCATTTTTTTTAATCTGGTGTTAAGTGTATCAACTCTAATGTTGTTATTAATAATTTTTATTAATCTACTTTTTTTTAATAAGTCACATATATACTTAATGTTAAATTAAATAACCTAATAATACTTAAACTTACCAACAAACGTTTATATGTTATTTTATTGTGAAGTAAGAACACATTAAAATCAGCTCAAAAATGAACAATAAATTATTAGAGAATTTTAATTATAAATTTTTTTAATAAACAGCAAATAATTTAAAACCACTAAAAGATAACTCAACACTCTCATTTGATGTCTACAAAATATATACATAGAATAATATTATATCAATTTTAGTATACAAAATTATATGATTAACGTAATTTTAAAACAATTTATCAAGAGAATAAAATAATACAAATTTTTATGATAATTTTAATATCCTCAGGCTATAAATATAGAATAAAAATGTATTACCAATTAGCACCTAAAATTTATCAATTTTTTTAATTGATAGTAATAAATTTTAGGTTTAATTACTCTATTGGTCCCTATAGTTTCACTAAATTTTTAATTAGATCCCTATACTTTTTTTCCTTTCAATTGGGTTCCTATACTGCTTTTAATTTTGTACGTTCTTTTCATGTTAAACATGTTAAAATTAACATAATATTTTTATCAAAATACATGTGGTCAAAGACTTAATTAAGTTTTTAATTATAAATACCTTCAATTTGCGAAGAAATATTCAGTTAGAGTAAAGTATCATTTTTGTCCCCAACGTTTGGGGTAAGTTCTATTTGTGTCCCTAACATTTAAATCGCCCTATTTGTATCCTTAATGTTTATAAAAGTGATTCAATGTTATCCTACTATCAATTATACTAATAAATCAGATTATATTTTTCAATTATTCTCACTTGGATGTATTCATTCTCAATTAGGTCTCACTTGGATGTGTTTGATTTTAATATTATACCCACTATTGATGTTTAGATTCAATTATGTCCCTAAAAAAGTGAATTATGTAAATGTTGTAGGAATTAGTTTCAACATTTGATGAGTTATTTTTTGGAGTAGATCATCGATTCTATCCCAAATATTTGTATTCTAACTTCAAGAAGAGATTTTTAAAACTCAAACTAAAGTGCTCATGATGTGTAATTGACGGCAGGATAACATTGAATCACTTTTACAAATGTTAGGGGTACAAATAGGACGATTTAAACGTTAGAGACACAAATAAGATTTATCCCAAACGTTGGGGACAAAACCGATATTTTACTCTATTAAGTTAACTCTAATATTTTTTACACTAGGAAGGACTTAATTACAAAATTAAAGCTGTGTAGGGATCCAATTGAAAGAAAAAAAAAAGTATAGGGACCTAATTAAAAATTTGATAAAACTATAGGACCAACAGAGTAATTAAACCTAAATTTTAATAAACTTGACTAAGAGATTTAGAAATTACATTTTCATTGTAAGTTCTCAAAAACTTCTCTATATACCACATTTATCGTGCCAAGTGTCCTTAATCTTGTAATAGCACTTGCAGGTCATCCTTACTTTTTAGTCTTGATGATACAACATACAATTGACCATGAGTAAAAACTGATCTTGGAATGTATATTTCAACTTTTGATAGAATTTGTCCCTCAAACTTATTTATTGTCATTGCAAATGATATAATAATTAGAAATTATCTTCTTTAAAACCTGATGATAATGTTTTGTTATTTAGAATTAGATTCAGCGTGTTTGGATAAACGTTTCGTAGACAGATGTTAAAATTGATTTTATAAAATTGATTTTGATAAAAAAAATAAATTGTTATTAACATAGTTTATGTTTGATAATTTTTATTCAAAATAGATTATAATAAATTAAATATTGTTTAGATTACATTATTGAAAATCACTTTTAGATGAAAAGTTATAGAAAAAAATATAAATTCAAAGAATTATTTTATGTTATTTTATAATTTTATTTTAGATATTTAAATAAATTTTAATATTATTTTTTAGTATTCTCAGTACTCTTTAGTATTCTAGTAAGATTAATAGAAATGATAATGTAAAACAAAAAAATATTCCATATCAAAAAAATACCAATAACAATATTTTCAGTACTCTTTGATGCGTTAAGATTAATAGAATTATATTACAAAGAAAAAAAAATATTCCATAAAAAAAACAATAAAATCATTTTTGTTACGCTTTTTTTTTTATTTTATAAACCAGTATTTAGAATTAACGATTTGAATTTAAATGGAATCAAGTTAAGTGCATAAAGGATAAAGATGAAGATGTTTTGGCTTAAGATGAGAAGATCAATGAAAGATGGAAGAGTTACTTCTACGAGTTATTTAATGAAGGACAGAAGACGTTTTCGAACCTTGATCGGTTATGCACTAAGAAAGAAGATCAAAACTTCGACTACTATCGAAGGATTCAAGATTTCGAGGTAAAAGAGGCTGTAAAACGGATGAAAAATGGCAAGACAGTAGGACTTGATAATATTCTAATCGAAATTTGGAAAGGCCTTGTAAAGAAAGGTATCAGTTGGTTAACCAAGTTTTTTAATGAGATTTTAAAGTTAAAAAAGATGATGGATGAGTGGAGAAAGAGCAAATTGGTACCTATCTACAAGAATAAAAGGGATATACAGAGTTGCAGAAATTATAGAGAAATCAAACTCATGAGTCATACAATGAAGTTATGGGAAAGGGTAATACAACAGAGGCTGAGATAAGAGATACAAGTAATAGAGAAACAATTTAGTTTTATGTCAGGCAGATCCACCACCGAAGCTACATACCTACTAAGAAGAATGATGGAGAGGTATCGTAGTAATAAAATGGATTTGCATATGGTGTTTATTGATTTGGAAAAAGCGTCGATAGGGTGCCAAAGGAGATTTTCTGGAAGGTTTTGAAAAGGAAGAGAGTAAGGATCACATATATTCGCGCAATTAAAGACATGTATGATAGGGCTACAATTAGCGTGAAGATTCAAGGTGGTGAAAAATTTTCTATTGGTATAGGATTACACCAGGGATCATCCTTAAGTCCATACCTTTTCACATTGGTGTTAGAAGTATTCAAAGAGCATATCCAAGAGCCTGTGCTATGGTGCATATTTTTTGATGATGATATTGTCCTTACGGGAGAGTCAAAGAAAAACCTAAATAAGAAGTTGGATTTATGGAGAGAAGCTCTAGAAGTGTATGATTTACGTGTAAGCTGTAGCAAGACAGAATATATGGAATGTAAGTTCGGCTGCCGAAGAAAAAATCCTAATACAGAGGTGAAGATTGGAGAAAATATCATACGAAAAGTTAAAAGTTTTAAGTATCATGAGTGTATAACGTAGGATAACGGAGAGATTGAATAGGATGTAAATCATAGGATCCAAGTAGGTTGGTCAAAATGGTAGAGTGTGTTTGATTTTATATGTGACAAAAAAGTGCCTTTAAAACTTAAAGGCAAATTCTATCACACTGCTATCAGACGGACTATGTTTTATATTACAAAGTATTGGGCAGGCAAAGGGGAGCACGAACATAAATTAAGTGTGGCAGAGATGAAGATGTTGAAATGGATGAATGGTCATATGCGATTGGATAGAATAAGAAATGAAGATATAAGAGAGAGTTGGAGTAGTACCTATTATGAAAAAGATGGTAGAATCGCGTCTCAAGTGGTTTGGACACGTGAGAAGAAGACCGACAGAGCACCAAATCAGAAGGGAGGATGAGATAGAAGATGGACAATTGGTGAAAGGCAGAGGAAGACCTAGGAAGACAATCTATGAGGTGGTCAAACAAGATCTATATGTAAACGGTCTCTCTGTAGACATAATACATGATAGAACTCAATGACATCGTTTGATCCATGTAGCCGACCCTACCTAATGGGACAAGGTTTTGTTATTTGTATAAAAGATATATTTATTTTTTCAATTAAAAAATTTTTGTAATATACTTTAAAAATATAAATAATTTTAAAAAAATAAAAAATATAATTTACTAGTTTTATTAACTATCTTTTTTTTCTATAATATATTAATATTCATTTTAATAGATTGTCAAACTGGTCAAATTATTAAATTATTGATTTAACCGATAGATTCTAGATTAAATTTATTGATGCAGTTATAATTAAATAATTATATAAATTTTAATTTTATTTTTATTTTCATAATAAATATTTTTTTAGTCTTATTTTGTATTAAATTAACTATTATTTTTAAATTATAAAAAAATTTTAAGGGCTAGTAGAATTTATTATATTTTACCATCATTTTTAAATCATCAACTTAATTTTTTTAGTCTAATAATTGAATAACATACTTTTAGTCCACATTTTATAATACTGATAGCTAATTGTTAGCTAAAAACAATAAATTTTGTTATCTCTCTAACATTTCTATTTTAATAACTCAATAATTAGTTTATATTTATATTACTCTTCAGGTATTACTAGAAAAAATAAAAATCATAATCATAAAAATAGAAAATATATTTTAATTAATAAAAAAATATTTTTTTAAGTTTATAAATATAATTTAATTTTGTTTAATAATATATTTAATATAAAAAATTATGTATAATAAATAAATTTATCTAGTTTGATTAGGTTTTTTTGGATTTGATTGAATTGATCTATCCTAATTTTACCGAGTTTGACTAAGTTTGACCGATCTAATTGCTTAACCAATTCAAATAATGACCCAATTCAAATTGATCATCAAGTGACCGGGTTTATAATTATTGGTAATGTAGTATTTTGGTCTTCAATATTTAAATAAAGTCTTAATTTAGTCTCAATGTTTCAAACATTTTATTTTAATTTCAAAAGTTTCAAGCAAATTTAACATTGTCTTACAGTTAAATTTAATATGAACAATTAGCATATTAAAGAGCTAATAACATTCGATTTTGGTATGTAAGTAAAATTGATGGTGCTGATTTTCTAACCACAACTTACCGGCAAGTGTACCAGGTCGTATCAAGTAATACCTCAGGTGAGTGAGGGTCGATCCCACAAGAATTGATGGACCAAGCAACAATGATTGTGTGATTCACTTAGTCAGGTGGTGCGGAATTTATAACCCACAAACTTACCGGCAAGTGCACCGGGTCGTACCAAGTAATACCTTACGTGAATAAGGGTCGATCCCACGAGAATTAATGGATTAAGCAACAATAGTGTTTGATAGGCTTAGTTAGACAAACAGAAAATAGTGTTTGGAAGTTCAAAAGCATTAACAGTAAATTTAGAATATTAAAGATAGACAGATAAATAAGTTGGGAATAAAATATTGAAAAGGCAGTTAAGATTTCAGAGTTATCTATTTTTCGGATTTACTTTTCTTACTAACTATTTTAATTATGTAGGATTTAATTTATGGCAAACTATATGTGACTAAACCCTAATTCCTTAGACCTTTCTAGTCTCCTCTAAAATTCATTAACTGCCAATTCCTTGGTCAATTAATTCCAATTAGAAGCTACATGATCAAATTCCAGTTTATATGCCACAAAAACTCTAATTACCCAAAAATAAAAGGATTATATGTCACGTATCCCGTTAAATCCAGATGATTAAAATTTAGGAGAATATGTTTTCAAGCTGTTGTTCAAGTAAAGAGCTTTTCCAAGTTTTACAAAAACTCAAATAAAAAGAGGGTTATACTTCCGTTCCACCCAAATTCATAAGATAAAGAGCGAAAACAATTCTTAAATTATAAACCCATACATGAATTAAAATAGAAAAAGCAATAAAATCAATCCATACAAATAGACAGAGCTCCTAACCTTAACAATTTAGGATTAGTTGCTCATGGTTCAGAGTAGAAATTTATGGAATACGGAATGTAAATTTGTATAGAATTGGGATGTCTCCTGGAACCCCCTCCAAAAGAGAGGTTTCCTCTCCCTTTTATATCTAATCCTAATAATTTAAAATCTAATATCTTAAATTAAAATAATATCTTTTCCTAAAATTGAAATTTGAATTTAAATTAGAATTAATTAACAAGTCTTCAGCTGATGGGTGGGGACCACTTGTTTTGTCCATTTTGCAGCTTCTAATCTATGTTTTCTGGGCTGGAAACTGGGTCAAAACAGCCCAAAAATCGCGCCAGCGTTTTTCTGCGTTTTCTGCACGTGGCGCATGTCACGCGTACGCGTCGATGGTCTTTTCTGCGAGTCATGCGGACGCGTCAGGTACGCGCACGCGTCGCTGTGCAAATCTTCAATTCACGCGTACGTGTCAGTCATGCGCACGCGTCACCATGGAAAGCTCCAAATCACGCGTACGCGTCAGTCACACGTATGCGTCGCTCCTCGCTGCCATCTCCTTTGATTCTTGTGTTGCAGAAACTCCATCAAATCCAGCCGAATGCTACCTAAAATAAACAAAATTGCAAAAGACTCAAAGTAGCATCCATATTGGCTAAAAGATAATTAATTCTTTATAAAACTCAACAAATTTGATGCAAATTCACTAGGAAAAGATAGGAAAGATGCTCACGCATCACAACACCAAACTTGAACTGTTGCTTGTCCTTAAGCAACCAAAACTAATATAAGCTTAGAATGTGAATTTGCATGAGAATGAGAGTTCGATTAAGCTCATGTCTCTTCTTATAGTGGGGTTTACAATTGCAATCCTGAATAGTTTTGGCATCTCACTTTATCCTTTGAAGTTCAGAATGATTGGCATCCATAAGAACTCAGAATTCAGATAATGTTATTGATTCTCCTAGTTCAGTATGTTGATTCTTGAACACAGCTACTTTATGAGTCTTGGCCGTGACCCTAAGCATTTTATTTTCCAGTATTACCACCGGATATATAAATGCCACAGACACATAACTGGGTGAACCTTTTCAGATTGTGACTCAGCTTTGCTAGAGTCCCCAGTTAGAGGTGCACAGAGTTCTTAAGCACACTCGTTTTGCTTTGTACCACGACTTTAACTGCTCAGTCTCAAGCTTTTCACTTGACAACTTCATGCCACAGGCACATGGTTAGGGACAGCTTAATTTAGCCGCTTAAGCCAGGATTTTATTCCTTTGGGCCCTCCTATCCATTAATGCTCAAAGCCTTGGATCCTTTTTACCCTTTGCCTTTTAGTTTAAAGGGTTATTGGCTTTTTCTGCTTGTTTTTTTTCTTTTTTTCTTTCTTTTTTTTCACAAGCTTCGTGTTTTTCACTGCTTTTTCTTGTTTCAAGAATCAATTTTATGATTTTTCAGATTATTAATAACATTTCACTTTTTTTCATCATTCTTTCAAGAGCCAACAATTTTAACATTCATAAACTTCACTATAAAAAAGATGCACTGTTCATATCATGCATTCAGAATCACAGAAAATACCACCACATTTAAGTAAATAAGACTACTCTTAAAATTAACTCTATTTCTCATGCATTACACTACTTCTGTATTTTTTATTTGAATGCAAGCTCAGTGAGTAATACATGAGACATCTTTTCAGAATTAAAGCAATTAAGAGAAAATTAAACTAGACCTAGGATTCTAACTAATAAAGGATCATGCAACAAATAAAGCAAAAATATCAGAAAATCGGAACAAAATATAGAAAAAGAGGAGAGGAATAAAAAATGAAAGGAACTCAACCACCTTAGTTATCCTAGCGGTCGTTTTATTCTTCAGGTTGTGCTCCTCAGTGAAGATGATTCGCCTCCCTTTTGGTGCCATAGGAATAAACAGAAAACCCTTAAGTGAAGCGTCAACACCAAACTTAAAGGTTTGCTTGTCCTCAAGCAAAGAAGAACTGAAAATAGAAAGAGACAAATATTATGACGAAAGAAAAAGAAAAGGATAAAAGAACAAGAGAGAATTAGGATTTGGGGGGTGGTTGATTTGGAATTGGCGCTAAGGTGATTTAATTAGGCGTCGCAAGCGACACGTACGCGTAAGGCACGTGTACGCGTGGATTGCATGAATTTCAAGTGACGCGTATGCGTCAGGGATGCGTACGCGTGGACGGCTAGGATGGGAAAACGACGCGAGCGCGTTAGGGACGCGTCTGCATGGTGGGGCTTGTGCGCCCAGCATAGTTCCAGCCCAACACCAGCATAACTCTCTGGCCAAACACCTTTTACGCCGATTTTACTCATCCACGCGTGTGCGTGCTTGACGCGTACGCGTGGAGTTCCAAAATCGCAAATGACACGCACGCGTGAGCCAATTTGTGCCCAAGCACACTTCCTGCGCCACTCCCGCGCAACTCTCTGTCCACTTTATTTTTTTCACGCACACCCTTCTGACGCGTACGACGCTTGCGCGTCATGTGCTCTTTTTTTTTGATCGCCTGAGGTGTTCGGTTCCTGTGATAAAATAGCTGCATGATCAGAGAAACAGTAAAAACTCAATATAAATCAAATAAGTAAGAAAACTACTACTAATAAAAATAAAACAAAATAGAGCTAAGAATGAAAAGGAATGATCATACCACAGTGGGTTGTCTCCCACCTAGCACTTTTAGTTAAAGTCCTTAAGTTGGACATGTGGTGAGCTCCTTGTCATGGTGGCTTGTGCTTGTACCGATCCAGGAATCTCCACCATATTTATAAAACCAATGGCCACCGGGATTCCAAACTAGGCGCATAACTCCTTCGAGCAAGTTGAAGCAAGTGACAAGGTCCCCAGAGTGTTGATTGTGAGAATGAATTCCAGGGTCCCAAACCTTGCTTCTACACCCGTCTTCTTGTGGATCACCATTGTTCCCACCCGGAACCCCCTCCAAAAGAGAGGTTTCCTCTCCCTTTTATATCTAATCCTAATAATTTAAAATCTAATATCTTAAATTAAAACAATATCTTTTCCTAAAATTGAAATTTGAATTTAAATTAGAATTAATTAACAAGTCTTCAGCTGATGGGTGGGGACCACTTGTTTTGTTCATTCTGCAGCTTCTAATATGTGTTTTCTGGGCTGGAAACTGGGTCAAAACAGCCCAAAAATCGCCCCCAATATTTTTCTACATTTTCAGCACGTGGCGCATGTCACGCGTACGCGTTAGTCACGCGTACGCGTCGATGGTCTTTTCTGCGAGTCACGCGGACGCGTCAGGTACGTGCATGCGTCGCTGTGCAAATCTTCAATTCACGCGTACGCGTCAGTCACGCGCACACGTCGCCATGGAAAGCTCCAAATCACGTGTACGCATCAGTCACGCGTACGCATCGCTCCTTGCTGCCATCTCCTTTGATTCTTGTGTTGCAGAAACTCCATCAAATCCAGCCGAATGCTACCTAAAATAAACAAAATTGCAAAAGACTCAAAGTAGCATCCATATTGGCTAAAAGATAATTAATTCTTTATAAAACTCAACAAATTAGATGCAAATTCACTAGGAAAAGATAGGAAAGATGCTCACGCATCAGCTTGCAACCTAAGAAGGTATTATAGTTAGAGGTAATAAAGATCTTAGGTCAATATGCACTCTTTTTTCTGAAAAGGTTTTTTAACAAGGCATCAAGCCAATATCTATAAAATTGCCCGACTTAGAAGGGTAAACACCCACATGTATATATTTGCATATTTTCTATTTTGAATACAGTTTTTTCAGATTTTCTACAAATCCTTTTATCAAGACGCATTAATCTGAAATGCAAAAAATCATCGCCTGATTATAAAGCTACAGATCGGCAGAAAGTGAAAATTAAATTCACTGCTCGATCACGGTAAAGACCAACAAAGATGAAAACCGAATTCATCAAAGGTCGACCAAGCGAGGATCAAACTCAATTTCTACAAAATCGGCAAGATGAAAAGCAGAAAAAATAGAATAATACAAGAAGTTATCAAAAAGTGATCCATAAGAAAGGACTTGACGAGGTCTTAATAAAAGTGGGTTGCTAAAAATAACTTAAAGACGGATCGACATAAAGAAGTCGGACCAGTCGATTACAACAACAAAAGTTATAAAAAGTAAATCCCTAGAAAGAGGCCTGGCCAGCCCTAAAAAAGAGGATTACTAAAAATAACTTAGAAGAAACTGACATGATGAAGTCGGCCCAACAAAGCTACAAAAAGTTATACAAAGTAATCCATAAAAGAGACCTGACAAAGGTCCAAATAAAATGGATTACCAAAAATAGCTTAGAAGGGACCGACATGATGAAGTCGGCCCGACAAACTACAAAAGTTATAAAAAGTAATCCATAAAAAAGACCTGACAAAGGTCCAAATAAAATGGATTACCAGAAATAACTCAGAAGGGATTGACATAATGAAGTCGGCCAGGCAAACTTCAAAAAGTTATAGAAAGTAATCAGAGAGACCTGACAAAGGTCCAAATAAATTACTAGAAATAACTTAGAACGAACCGAGATGATGAAGTCGGCCGACAGAAGGCATGAGCTATAAGGGACTCAAGGCGGACCCAGAAAGCCATGAACTCAATAAAATCAAGCTACAAGTATTGTATGAAAGAATGCAAAGAAGACTAGTTGAACAAAGCTAGCTTCAACTAAAGCAGGAAATAAAGCACAAAGGCAATCAAAAGAGGTCGGACAACAAGATTCTAACACTCTCAAGATTCCAGAAAAGTGTCAAAAAGATGCAGATACGCATATCACAGAAACAAGTTTGTTATAATAACAGACTCAAGAGGCCGCTTGAAGCCGACCCCAAGAGCTTGAGAAACTACTTTGTTTTTCCTAAATAAAGTTGCTAAAAGAAAAGCAACTAAAAATATCCAAAGTCAAATAGACCACCAGCTACAAAATAAAGAGTTCAAAAGCCCACAGACCGGGTTATACGCAATACATCAGAGAAAAATTATAAAGGATCCAAGACTTCCTAGTAGCAGTATCTCGGGGTGAAGGAGGACGAGTCTGAAGGGGTACCACATCTACCATCCCATCATCCCGGTTCAGGATCTGAACGTCAGGATCGGACTTGGGCTGACCGACCTCAGCTGCTGGAGTTGAGGAAGGCAGGGCAACAGAGGTTTTGGCAGATGGCACAGGAGGGGGATCCATATCTACATCATCATCATCAGGGTCGTTAGGGACAATCTTACCATCTTTTACAATGTTGTCCAAGTTAAATAGGGTGAGGTCGAGCTCGAGCGCAAGAACTCGAACCTGATCCTTCAAATTCTCATAAGCAGCATTCACACTACCTACAAGATGACCCTATAGTTTGGTATAGTCAGCTCGAACAGATTCCAAACTCTCCCTAAGATCCATCATCTCCCCATAAGTCAAGACATAGCTCTCTTTATGCTTCAGCGCCATATCCTCAGCCAACTTCGCAGAAGCCACAACAGCAGTAGCCCGAGTCTTCTCACCCTCCAACTCTTTTTCTAACCTCGCCACCTTTACCTCAAGTTCCTCCTTCAAACCCTTAATCCGTTCAAACTCTGACTTGGCCTCCTCCATAAAAGCCTTCGTTGCATGAATAGGAAGATCCTGGGCAGTTCGGTATAAAGCTGATCCCATATGTGCCATCTTAATGCTACTCCGAGTAATAAAATCCAAATAACGAAGAAGAGAGACATCGTCAGTAGGAATAACACCATAAGAAGCAATCTGCTGATCAACAAACCCAACGACATCAAAGTCAGGAGTATCCGAATTGAAGGGCTCGACAGTCCTCTGTCTTTTTGGAGAAGGGCCAAGGAGGATCAACTAAATGGACCTGAGGAGTTGGAATCATCCTCCTCGGCCCAGTAGAGCTCAAGATTGGCTTCTTAGGAGAAACTTGAGAAGATCCCTCCCCTGCAGCTTTTGCCGAGATGTTCTGGGCGGCGGTGGCCTTTCTCGCCTTCTTAAAGACCCTCATGGAGTCATTGTTTTTAATCATCTCTGAAAACAACATACAGCAAGAAATCGAGTTACAAATAGGAAGGGAAAGGAATGAACTCGACAAAAATAAACAAGCACAACAAATACAAAAGAAGTCGACCACTACCTAGCTCAGCTCGGAGAAGAGAGAGATTTCCTAGGAATTTCTTTGTATCAAGATGGGGAGGCTGCCCCCAGTTCTCTTCCAACATAGTTACAAAAGCTTGCTCAACCTCATCCAACATCTCCCAAGTATACCTAGACACTACTACATTTTTTTGCCATTCTAAAAGAAAGCAAACCCTTTCGTCAGAGTTAGGCGCCACCAATTCATAGTTTTTCTCCTGATCCCTACTACTACAGACCCGGTGATATTTTTTAAGCTCCACGATATACTCAGAATTAACTACGGAAACACACATCAGGACGAGGGAGTCCAACCAGTCGGACATACCCTCAGGGACCTTGGAAGACGTCTCAACAATATTTTCACGAGAAGACATGATCAACTAGTCCTACAGCAAAGAAAAAGAGAGAAGGATTACTAAAATAAACAACTCGGGCATAACAAAGAAAACAGCTCGGACAAAAACGAACACAATAGCAAAAGGAAACCCCAGGACACAACCCAAGGTCCAGGGGCATCCTTTGGAGGCAGTGACAGAATAAGGACTCCGAAAAATCTACAAGGCTACATCCCAACAAAACTCTCAGCAAAGAATCCTCTTCTAACAAGCAATACTCCGAGAAGAAAATCGTAAAATCATCAGAAAATATCAAACATCTAAACTTGCAAAGAAGTAATCATCAAGGGCACAACCTTCTCTCAAAATCAGATGGTTTAGCATTTTAAAATGGAAATCATCAAAGGCGCAAACCAAGAAGATACAAGTAGAAGATAATATCTGTTCCGAGGGTTACCTGAAACTATAGGTCGATCTCGGATGAGATCTTCTGTACTGGTCGGAGATGACGTGTTCGGCTGGTTGGTGGTGGCCGGAGCTGTTGTGTCCGACTCGTTGGACTGGCTGCACTTTTGATCCTTGGTCACCGAAGGGTGGGGGGTACCTGCAAGAGACTCTGATGCTTAAGTTAGCACGGGTATTAAGCAGGTTTATTGTAGAATCAGAGTATGAGTTATACCTGGGTGCTCCAGTGTATTTATAGTAGTGTGGGCTGACCTTTCCGATAAGATAAGTTAGTTATCTTATCTTATCTTATCTTTGGGTGGGGTCAGCTTATCTTCAAGGGAACTGCCTTTACCTCTTTAGGCTTGGACTGCCTTTGGATTTGGGTCGTGTTCCTCTATTTGGGCCCTTTATTGGGCTTTACCGTCGATTTGGCTGACCTCTTTGAGAAGAGATCGGGTAGCCTGACCTGAAGAGGTCGGTCGCTTTGTCGCCAATCATCCCAGGTCGGATAGTTCGACCCAGGGTGTGAATAGTGCCCCTGCTTGAGCTCAGTCTTTTTTGCTGAGGTCGAGTTCTTGACTTCGGTCCTTCTCTAGTGAAGCCAAACTCAAGCATTTTGTCGATTCCTTTCTTTGTAGAGCCTTTTTGAATGTGGAACGTTTTCCTTTAAAAGCGCGTGCTTTTATATCAGCGCTTTGGGAACGTGCGAGGGTTTAATACCCTCATTAATTGACTTCAAATGCCCCGTTTCCCATGGTTTTTATTTTGAACTTTGCCATCAAAAACGGTTTCTCTTCTTCGTTCCTCTTCGTAACTTCTCCCTTTACTCTCTCATTTTCTGTTTTTCCCTAGAGTTTCGTAGTTTCTTCCTGCGACGCCTTCTCTACTACCGCTTTCTGTGGAAAAAGAGTGATTCTGGATTTCACCCTCCGTCTTCTTCCGGTGAGTTTTTTTTCCGTTCGAGGGGTGGCTCTGTCGCTTCTTGCTTCTTCAGCTTTCTTTCGAGGTTTTCTTCTATTTTCCAGGTTCGATTTTTCCTCCTCTGTCATTTTTTATGTCTTAATTTGATTTTTTTTGGAGAAAGTTTGGATCTTTCTGCTTTTACTGCGCCTGACTGTTGCGTGTTCTGAAGTTTCTTCGTCTTTTGTATGAATTTTTTCGTCTTTCCTGTTGCTTGATGCTTTTAGGGCTTTTGCATGTTATCACCATTTCTGCTTGTGCTTTCGATGATGGTTTTTGTTTGATTCTGGAGGAAAGACTGTGTCTTTGACGATTCTCTGCTTGGCATGTTTGGTGTTGTCGAAGCTTTTTGTAAAAAGATAGTGGCTTTGATGACTTTTTTGTATATTTTTTGTTTGGGGGATGCTGAGACGTAAGCTGTAGATTTTCCTGAAAACCTTGCTTTGTCACTGCCTCCAAAGGATGCCCCAGGACTTTGGTTTGAGTCTTGGGGTTTTCCTTTTCTGTTTGTTCGTCTGTATCATATTAGTCGAGTTGCTTTGCCCCTCCCCCGAGATATTTTTTAGTAATCCAATCTTCTTTTCTTTTTGTAGGATTAGTTGGCCTCATGTCTTCTCATAATAACGTTGTAGAGATGTCTTCCAAAGTTCCCGAGGGGATGTCCGATTGGCTGGACTCCCTTGTCCTAATGTGTGTCTCTGTCGTGGATGCTAAATTTTTTGTAGAGCTGAGGAAACGTCATAGGATCTGTGGTAACAGTGCTCGGGAGAGGGATTATGAGCTTGTAGCTCCTGACTCTGATGAGAGGGCTTGTTTTCCTACTTTCGTCGAGGGTGAGCGTCCCTTCTTCTACGCCTATGAATATTTCTTCAGCCAGTTGGACGTTACTTTTCCTTTTACTGCTTTCGAGACCGACTTGTTATGGTCATGTAACATTGCTCCATCCCAGCTTCATCCGAATTCCTGGAGTTTTATCAAGATATTTCAGCTGCTTTGCCAAGAGTTAGAAATAACACCTTCTCAAACTCTTTTCCTCTATCTTTTTGTCTCGGCCAAGCCGGGAGGTTCTTCCAAAAAGAAAGCTTCCTGGGTTTCTTTCAGATCGGCCCAGGGGCATAAAGTTTTTGCTATGTATGATGAGTCTTTTAAAGACTTTAAGAATTATTTCTTTCGAGTCTGTGCTGTTGAGGGGGTCCGCCCCTTTTTTCTTGATGAAAATGACGAGCCTGCTTTTCCTCTAGAGTGGCAAAAGAATGTGAGAGTGCCACGTTATACATGGGAGATGCTTAATGAGGTTGAGCGGGCTTTTGTAGTTGTTCTTGAAGATTTGTGGGGGGGAACCACCCCATCTGGATACAAAAAGATTCTTGAGTGATCCATCTTTGGTTCGAACTGCTTTGGGTACTGTCTGACTTATTTCTATACTTGTTTCTGAGTTTTTCTTCTCCTATGTTGTAACTCGTCATTATGGTTGATTCTGTATTTTCAGAGATGTCGAAAAATAATGATTCCATGAAGGCCTATGGTGCACGAAATTGTGATCATCAACAATGGCGCCAAAGGACTTGGAGCTCCAAACGTGAATCACACTTTGTCACAATTCTGCACAACTAACCAGCAAGTGCACTGGGTCGTCCAAGTAATACCTTACGTGAGTAAGGGTCGATCCCACGGAGACTGTCGGCTTGAAGCAAGCTATGGTCACCTTGTAAATCTCAGTCAGGCAAATTCAGATGGTGATGGAGAATTGATAATTAAAAGATAAATAAAACATAAAATAAAGATAGAGATACTTATGTAATTCTTTGGTTGGAATTTCAGATAAGCATATGAAGATGCTTTGTTCCTCCTGAACCTCTGCTTTTCTATTGCCTTCTTCCAATCATTCATACTCCTTTCCATGGCAAGCTTTATGTTGGGCATCACCATTGTCAATGGCTACTTCCCGTCCTCTCAGTGAAAATATTCTACGCACGCTGTCACCGCACGGCTAATCATCTGTCGGTTCTAGATCATGTTGGAATAGGATCCATTGATCCTTTTGCGTCTGTCACACGCCCAACACTCGCGAGTTTGAAGCTCGTCACAGTCATCCCTTCCCAGATCCTACTCAGAATACCACAGACAAACTTTAGACGTTCCAGATCTCAGGAATGGCCGCCAATAATTCTAGCCTATACCACGAAGGTTCTAATCTTAGATTAGAAACCCAAGAGATACACATTCAAGCTTGTTTGCATGTAGAACGGAAGTGGTTGTCAGTCACGCGTTTATAGGTGAGAATGGTGATGAGCGTCACATAATCATCACCTTCATCATGTTCTTGGGTGCGAATGAATATCTTGGAGAAGAAATAGACTTGAGTTGAATAGAAAAACAATAGTACTTGTATTAATTCATGAAGAACAGCAGAGCTCCACACCTTAATCTATGGTGTGTAGAAACTCCACCGTTGAGAATACATAAGAACAAGGTCTAGGCATGGCTGAATGGCCAGCCTCCAAAGTCTAGGGACTAAACGTCCAAAGATGTATGTCAAATACAATAGTAAAAGGTCCTATTTATAGAGAACTAGTAGCCTAAGGTTACAGAAATAAGTAATTAATGCATAAATCTTCTTCCGGGCCCACTTGGTGTGTGCTTGGGCTGAGAATTGATGCTTTCATGTGTAGAGACTTTTCTTGGAGTTAAACGTCAACTTTTGTGCCAGTTTGGGCGTTTAACTCCAACTTTTATGCCAGTTCTGCCGTTTTGACGCCAGAATTCTTAAGTTGACTTGGAATGCCAGTTTGAGCCATCAAATCTTGGGCAAATTATGAACTATTATATATTGATGGAAAGCCCAGGATGTCTACTTTCCAACGCAATTGAGAGTGCACCAATTGAACTTCGGTAGCTCCAGAAAATCCACTTTCCAACGCAATTGCATCTGCAGTCCTTTTTCAGCCTCTAAATCAGATTTTTGCTCAGGTCCCTCAATTTCAGCCAGAAAATACCTGAAATCACAGAAAAACACACAAACTCATAGTAAAGTCCAGAAAAGTGATTTTTAAATAAAAACTAATAAAAATATAATAAAAACTAACTAAAATATACTAAAAATATACTAAAAACAATGCCAAAAAGCGTATAAATTATCCGCTCATCACAACACCAAACTTAAATTGTTGCTTATCCCCAAGCTACTGAAAATCATGTAGGATAAAAAGAATAGAATATACAATGAATTCCAAAAAATCTATGAAGATCAGTATTAATTAGATGAGCGGGGCTTTTAGCTTTTTGCTTCTGAACAGTTTTGGCATCTCACTTTATCTTTTGAAGTTCAGAATGATTGGCATCTATAGGAACTCAAAATTCAGATAGTGTTATTGATTCTCCTAGTTAAGTATGTTGATTCTTGAACACAGCTACTTTATGAGTCTTGGCCGTGACTCTAAGCACTTTGTTTTTCAGTATTACCACCGGATACATAAATGCTACAGACACATGACTGGGTGAACCTTTTCAGATTGTGACTCAGCTTCGCTAAAGTCCCCAGTGAGAGGTGTCCAGAGCTCTTAAGCACACTCTTTTTGCTTTGGACCACGACTTTAACCGCTCAGTCTCAAGTTTTCACTTGACACCTTCACGCCACAAGCACATGGTTAGGGACAGCTTGGTTTAGCCGCTTAGGCCATGATTTTATTCCTGTGGGCCCTCCTATCCACTGATGCTCATAGCCTTGGATCCTTTTTATCACCCTTGTCTTTTGGTTTAAAGGGGTATTGGCTTTTTCTGCTTGCTTTTCTTTTTTCTTTCTTTTTTTCTTTTCTCTCTCTTTTTTTTTCGCATATATCCTTTTTTTTCTGCAAGCTTTTCACTGCTTTTTCTTGCTTCAAGAATCAATTTTTTGATTTTTCAGATCATCAGATAACATTTCTCCTTTTCCATCATTCTTTCAAGAGCCAACAATTTTAACATTCATAAACAATCAAATTCAAAAATATGCACTGTTCAAGCATTCATTCAGAAGAACAATAGTATTGCCACCACATCAAAATAACTAAACTATTTTAAAATTTGAAATTCATGCACTTCTTTTTCTTTTTCAATTAAAAACATTTTTCATTTTAAGAGAGGTGATGGATTCATTTTCATAGCTTTAAGGCATAAACACTTAGACACTAATGATCATGTAATAAAGACACAAACATAGATAAACATAAAGCATAATTTTCGAAAAAACAGAAAATAAAGAACAAGGAAATTAAAGAACGGGTCCACCTTAGTGATGGAGGCTTGTTCTTCCTCTTGAAGATCTTATGGAGTGCTTGAGCTCCTCAATGTCTCTTCCTTGCCTTTGTTGCTCCTCTCTCATGGTCCTTTGGTCTTCTCTAATTTCATGGAGGAGGATGGAATGCTCTTGGTGAGGTTCTCTCTTTTGCTCCATCCTTTTCTTAGTGATGGGCTTGTCCTCATCAATGAGAATGTCTCCCTCTATGTCAATTCCAACTGAATTGCAGAGGTGACAAATGAGGTGAGGGAAGGCTAACCTTGCCACCGTAGAGGACTTGTCTGCCACCTTGTAGAGTTCTTGGGATATAACCTCATGAACTTCTACTTCCTCTCTAATCATGATGCTATGAATCATGATAGCCCGGTCTATAGTAACTTCAGATCGGTTGCTAGTAGGAATGATTGAGCGTTGGATGAACTCCAACCATCCCCTAGCCACAGGCTTGAGGTCATGCCTTCTTAGTTGAACCGACTTCCCTCTTGAATCTCTCTTCCATTGAGCGCCCTCTTCACAGATGTCCATGAAGACTTGGTCCAACCTTTGATCAAAGTTGACCCTTCTAGTGTATGGGTGTGCATCTCCTTGCATCATAGGCAAATTGAATGCCAACCTTACATTTTCCGGACTGAAATCTAAGTATTTCTCTCGGACCATTGTAAGCCAATTCTTAGGGTCCGGGTTCACACTTTGATCATGGTTCTTGGTGATCCATGCATTGGCATAGAACTCTTGAACCATTAAGATCTTGACTTGTTGAATGAGGTTGGTGAGAACTTCCCAACCTCTTCTTCGGATCTCATGTCGGATCTCCAAATATTCGCCCTTTTTGAGCTTAAAAGGGACCTCGGGGATCACCTTTTTCTTGGCCACAACTTTATAGAAGTGGTCTTGATGCACCCTTGAGAGGAATCCCATGACTCGGAGGTGGAAGCTTTTGCCTTCCCTTTCCTCTTTCTAGAGGTTTTCCGGCCTTTGGTGCCATAAATGGTTATGAAAAAACAAAAAGCTTTAGCTTTTACCACACCAAACTTAGAAAGTTTTCTCGTCTTCGAGCAAAAGAAGAAAAAAAAAGAGTAGAAGAAGAAGAAATAGAGGAGGTGGAGGGGGCTTAGTGGTTCGACCAAGGGGGATAGGTAGTGTGTATGTTGTGTGAAAATGAAGGAGTGAAGATGGGTTTATATAGGAGTGGAGAAGGGGGTATGGTTCGGCCATTATGGGTGGGTTTGGGTGGGAAAGTGGTTTGAATTTGAATGGTGAGGTAGGTGGGGTTTTATGAAGGATGGAAGTGAGTGGTGAAGAGAATGGTGGGATTTGATAGGTGAGGGGTTTTTGGGGAAGAGGTATTGAGGTGATTGGTGAATGGGTGAAGAAGAGAGAGAGAGAGGTGGGGTAGGTGGGGATCCTGTGGGGTCCACAGATCCTGAGGTGTCAAGGATATCTCATCCCTGCACCAAGTGGCGTGCAAAAACGCCCCTTTCTGCCAATCCTGGCGTTAAATGCCAGGTTGCTGCCCATTTCTGGCGTTTAACGCCAGCTTCTTGCCCTTTTCTGGCATTAAACGCCAGTCTGGTGCCCATTTCTAGCGTTAAACGCCCAGAATGGTGCCAGACTGGGCGTTTAACGCCCATTCTGCTACCCTTACTGGCGTTTAAACGCTAGTAAGTTTCTCCTCCAGGGTGTTCTGTTTTTAATTTTGTTTTTCAGTCTGTTTTTGCTTTTTCAATTGTTTTTGTGACTTCACATGATCATCAACCGATAGAAAATATAAAATAACAAAAGAAAAGAGAAATTTAACATAGATAATTAAAGATTGGGTTGCCTCCCAACAAGCACTTCTTTAATGTCAATAGCTTGACAGTGGGCTCACATGGAGCCTCACAGATGTTCAGAGCAATGTTGGAACCTCCCAACACCAAACTTAGAGTTTGAAAGTGGGGGTTCAACACCAAACTTAAAGTTTGGTTGTGGCCTCCCAACACCAAACTTAGAGTTTGACTGTGGGGGCTCTGTTTGACTCTGTATTGAGAGAAGCTCTTCATGCTTCCTCTCCATGGTTACAGAGGGATATCCTTGAGCTTTAAACACAAGGGAGTCTTCATTCACTTGAATGATCAATTCTCCTCTGTTAACATCAATCACAGCTTTTGCTGTGGCTAGGAAGGGTCTGCCAAGGATGATGGATTCATCCATACACTTCCCAGTCTCTAGGATTATGAAATCAGCAGGGATGTAATGGTCTTCAAACTTTACCAAGACATCCTCTACAAGTCCATAAGCCTGTTTCTTTGAATTGTCTGCCATCTCTAGTGAGATTCTAGCAGCTTATACCTTAATGATCCCTAGCTTCTCCATTACAGAGAGAGGCATAAGGTTTATACTTGACCCCAGGTCACACAGAGCCTTCTCAAAGGTCATGGTGCCTATGGTACAAGGGATGAAGAATTTTCCAGGGTCTTGTCTCTTCAGAGGTAATTTCTGCCTAGTCAAGTCATCCAGTTCTTTGATGAGCAATGGAGGTTCATCCTCCCAAGTCTCATTACCAAACAACCTGGCATTTAGCTTCATGATTGCTCTAAGGTACTTAGTAACTTGCTCTTCAGTAACATCTTCATCCTCTTCAGAGGAAGAATACTCATCAGAGCTCATGAATGGCAGAAGTAAATTCAATGGAATCTCTATGGTCTCTTTATGAGCCTTAGATTCCCATGGTTCCTCATTAGGGAACTCCTTGGAGGCCAGTGGATGTCCATTGAGGTCTTCCTCAGTGGAAATCACTGCCTCTTCCTCCTCTCCAGGTTGGGCCGTGTGGGTTATGTTGATGGCCTTGCACTCTCTTTTTGGATTCTCTTCTGTATTGCTTGGGAGAGTACTAGGAGGGAGTTCAGTAATTTTCTTACTCAGCTGACTCACTTGTGCCTCCAAATTTCTAATGGAGGACCTTGTTTCAGTCATGAAACTTTGAGTGGTTTTAATTAGATCAGAGACTATGGTTGCTAAGTCAGAGGGGCTCTGCTTAGAATTCTCTGTCTGTTACTGAGAAGATGATGGAAAAGGCTTGCTATTGCTAAACCTGTTTCTTCCACCATTACTGTTGTTGAAACCTTGTTGAGGTCTCTGTTGATCCTTTCATGAGAGATTTGGATGATTTCTCCATGAAGGATTATAGGTGTTTCTATAGGGTTCTCCCATGTAATTCACCTCTTCCATTGCTGGGTTCTCAGGATCATAAGCTTCTTCTTCAGAGGAAGCTTCCTTAGTACTGCCTGTTGCTGCTTGCATTCCAGACAGACTCTGAGAAATCATATTGACTTGTTGGGTCAATATTTTATTCTGAGCCAATATGGCATTTAGAGTATCAATCTCAAGAACTCCCTTCTTCTGAGTTGTCCCATTATTCACAGGATTCCTTTCAGAAGTGTACATGAATTGGTTATTTGCAACCATTTCAATGAGTTCCTGAGCTTCTGCAGGCGTCTTCTTCAGATGAAGAGATCCTCCAGCAGAGCTATCCAATGACATCTTGGATAGTTCAGACAGACCATCATAGAAGATACCTATGATGCTCCATTCAGAAAGCATGTCAGAAGGACACCTTCTGATCAATTGCTTGTATCTTTCCCAAGCTTCATAGAGGGATTATCCTTCCTTCTGTATGAAGGTTTGGACTTCCACTCTAAGTTTGCTCAATTTTTGAGGTGGAAAGAACTTTGCCAAGAAGGCATTGACTAGCTTTTCCCAATAGTTTAGGCTTTCTTTAGGTTGTGAATCCAACCATGTCCTAGTTTTGTCTCTTACAGCAAAAGGGAAGAGCATAAGTCTGTAGACTTCAGGGTCAACCCCATTGGTCTTGACAGTGTCACAGATTTGCAAGAATTTAGCTAAGAACTGATGAGGATCTTCCTATGGAAGTCCATAAAACTTGCAATTCTGTTGCATTAGAGAAACTAATTGAGGCTTAAGCTCAAAGTTGTTTGCTCCAATGGCAGGGATAGAGATGCTTCTCCCATAGAAGTCGGGAGTAGGTGCAGTAAAGTCACCAAGCACCTTCCTTGCATTGTTGGCATTGTTGTTTTCGGATGCCATGGTTTCTTCTTCCTTGAAAAGCTCTGTTAGGCCCTCTAGAGAGAATTGTGCTTTAGCTTTTCTTAGCTTTCTCTTCAAGGTCCTTTCAGGTTCAGGATCAGCTTGAATAAATATGCCTTTATCTTTGTTCCTGCTCATATGAAAGAGAAGAGAACAAGAAAGTAGGGAATCCTCTATGTCATAGTATAGAGATTCCTTGAGGTGTCAGAGGAAAAGAAGAATAGAAGGAGAAGGTAGATAGAAGAGAATTCGAACTTATCAAGAAGGATAGAGTTCGAATTGCACCTTGAAGAGGAGTGTTAGTCCCTTAAATAGAAGGATGTGAGAAGAGGGGAAGAATTTTCGAAATTAAAGTAAAAGATTTTGAAATAGTTAAAAGAATTTTTGAAAATTTGGTAATTGATTTTCGAAAACTAAGATTGGGAAAGAATTAAGTGATTTTTGAAAAAGATTTTGAAATTAGAAATCAAAAAGATATGATTGAGAGTTAATTTTGAAAAAGATGTGATTGAAAAGATATGATTGAGAAGATATGATTGAAAATCAAATTAAAAAAAGAAAGTTTTAAAATTAAATTTGATTACTTGACTAACAAGAAATTAAAAGATATGATTCTAAAATTTAAAATTTGATCCTTTCTTAATAGGCAAGTAACAACTTGAAAATTTTGAAGTAAATCATTAATTATAGCAAGGATTTTCGAAAATAATAATAATAATAAAAAATGGAAAGAAATTGATTTTGAAGAGATATGATTGAAAAGATATAATTTGAAAAAGATTTGATTTTGAAAAATTATGAAAATTTGAAAAAGATTTGAATTAAAAACAAAATCTTCCCTCTAGTGTCCTCCTGGCGTTAAACGCCCAGAATGGCATCCATTCTGGCGTTTAACGCCCAAAATCCTACCTTTTTGGGCGTTAAACGCCCATCCAGGTACCCTGGCTGGCGTTTAAACGCCAGTTTTTCTTTTTCACTGGGCGTTTTGAACGCCCAACTTTTTCTATTTGATTCCTCTGCTGAATGTTCTGAATCTTCAATTCTCTGTATTATTGACTTGAAAAGACATAGTTTTGAATTTTTTTTTTAATTTTTCAATGATGAGAAACAATCAAAATACAACTAATCTTAGGAAATTCAAATCAAACAAGCAATGCATGCAGGACACCAAACTTAAAAATTTTCATATAAGAGACACTAACAAATTGAGAATGCATATGAGAAACAACAAAACACACAAGACAAGAGAATTTAAAGATCAAAGCAATGAAATCATCAAGAACAACTTGAAGATCAATGAAGAACAATATGCATATATTCGAAAAAATGCAAGAAGAAGAAAGTCATGCAATTGACACCAAACTTAAAAATTGACACTAGACTCAAACAAGAAACATAAAATATTTTTGATTTTTATGATTTTATAAATTTTTTTTGTGGTTTTTCGAAAATTGAGTGGAAAAGAAAATAAAGGGATTCAAAATTTTTAATAAGAATTCCAGGAATCATTGCAATGTTAGTCTAAGACTCCGGTCCAGGAATTAGACATGGCTTACTAGCCAGCCAAGCTTTCAGTGAAAGCTCCGGTCCAAAACACTAGACATGGCCAATGGCTAGCCAAGCTTTAGCAAATCATTGCTAACAACAGCAAAATAGATAGAAATAAACAAGCTCTTGTGATAATAAGTTGAAACCTCGGTCCAAAAGATTAGACATGGCTTCACAGCCAGCCAGACTTCAACAAATCATCATGAAACTCTAGAATTCATTCTTAAAAACTCTGAAGAACAAAATAGAAAATTTTTTTTTGAATTTTTCGAAAATAAAAATAAAATAAAATTACCTAATCTAAGCAACAAGATAAACCGTCAGTTGTCCAAACTCGAACAATCCCCGGCAACGGCGCCAAAAACTTGGTGTTGTTGCCGGACCAAAAACTTGGCACTGTTGTTGCCGGAAACAAATGCAAAATTGTTGTCCGTTTAATCCCCGACAATGGCGCCAAAAACTTGGTGCACGAAATTGTGATCATCAACAATGGCGCCAAAGGACTTGGAGCTCTCAAACGTGAATCACACTTTGTCACAATTCCACACAACTAACCAGCAAATGCACTGGGTCGTCCAAGTAATACCTTACGTGAGTAAGGGTCGATCCCACGGAGACTGTCGGCTTGAAGCAAGCTATGGCCACCTTGTAAATCTCAGTCAGGCGAATTCAGATGGTGATGGAGAATTGATAATTAAAAGATAAATAAAACATAAAATAAACATAGAGATACTTATGTAATTCTTTGGTTGGAATTTCAGTTAAGCGTATGAAGATGCTTTGTTCCTCCTGAACCTCTGCTTTCCTATTGCCTTCTTCCAATCATTCATACTCCTTTCCATGGCAAGCTTTATGTTGAGCATCACCGTTGTCAATGGCTACTTCCCGTCCTCTCAGTGAAAATATTCTATACACGCTGTCACTGCACGACTAATCATCTGTCGGTTCTCGATCATGTTGGAATAGGATCCATTGATCCTTTTGCATCTGTCACACGCCCAACACTCGCGAGTTTGAAGCTCGTCACAGTCATTCCTTCCCAGATCCTACTCAGAATACCACAGACAAGGTTTAGACGTTCCGGATCTCAGAAATGGCCGCTAATAATTCTAGCCTATACCACGAAGGTTCTAATCTTAGATTAGAAACCCAAGAGATACACATTCAAGCTTGTTTGCATGTAGAACGGAAGTGGTTGTCAGTCACGCGTTCATAGGTGAGAATGGTGATGAGCGTCACATGATCATCACCTTCATCATGTTCTTGGGTGCGAATGAATATCTTGGAGAAGAAATAGACTTGAGTTGAATAGAAAAACAGTAGTACTTGTATTAATTCATGAAGAACAGCAGAGCTCCACACCTTAATCTATGGTGTGTAGAAACTCCACCGTTGAGAATACATAAGAACAAGGTCTAGGAATGGCCAAATGGCCAGCCTCCAAAGTCTAGGGACTAAACGTCCAAAGATGTGTGTCAAATACAATAGTAAAAAGTCCTATTTATAGAGAACTAGTAGCCTAGGGTTACAGAAACAAGTAATTAATGCCTAAATCTTCTTCCGGGCCCACTTGGTGTGTGCTTGGGCTGAGCATTGATGCTTCCATGTGTAGAAACTTTTCTTGGAGTTAAACACCAGCTTTTGTGCCAGTTTGGACGTTTAACTCCAGCTTTTATGCCAGTTCTGCCGTTTTGACGCCAGAATTCTTAAGCTGACTTGAAACGCCAGTTTGGGCCATCAAATCTTGAGTAAAGTATGAACTATTATATATTGATGGAAAGCCCAGGATGTCTACTTTCCAAAGCAATTGAGAGCGTGCCAATTGGGCTTCTGTAGCTCCAGAAAATCCACTTCGAGTGCAGGGAGGTCAGAATCCAACAGCATTTGCAGTCCTTTTTCAGCCTCTGAATCAGATTTTTGCTCAGGTCCCTCAATTTCAGCCAGAAAATACCTGAAATCATAGAAAAACACACAAACTCATAGTAAAGTCCAGAAAAGTGATTTTTAAATAAAAACTAATAAAAATATAATAAAAACTAACTAAAATATACTAAAAACATACTAAAAACAATGCCAAAAAGCGTATAAATTATCCGCTCATCAGCCTACAAGAAGGCGAAGAACGCTGCTGCTGCTCAAAACATCTCGGCCAAGGCGGCTGGAGAGGGATCTTCCCAAGTTCCAGTGAAGCCGCCCGTGCCGAGTTCTCCTGGGCCAAGGAAGGTGATCCCCACTCCTCGAGTTCGTCTGACTGATCCTCCACAGACTTCTGGTGCTCCTCCCAATAAGAAACAGAAAACAATTGAGGCCTTTAACCTTTACGCCCTTGATTTTAATGCAATCAAGTTCGTAGATCAGCAAATCGGTCCCTACGGTACCTCCCCATGGATGATGTGTCAATCCTTCGCCATCTGGATTTTATGACCCGAAACAGTGTTAAAATGGCATATATGGGGGCTGCCCTATACCGAACTGCTCAGAATCTTCCTCTCCATGCCACCAAAGAATTTATGGAGGAGGCTAAATAGGAGTTCGATCGGATGAAGGGCCTGAAGGAAGAGCTTGAGGTAAAGGTAGCCAAGTTGGAGAAGGATTTGGAGAACGAAAAGGCGAGTTCCCTTGCTCTGGCGGCTTCTGTGCGGTTGGTCGAGGACACGGCATTGAGGCATAAGGACAGTTATGTGACATCTTATCGGGAGGTGGTGCGCCTGAGGGAGGAGTTGGAGAATGCCCGAGCTGATTACTCCGAGCTCCAAGGTCATCTTGTTGGCAGCGTAACTGCTGCCTATGAGAACTTGAGGGAGCAGGTTCGGATTATTGCTCCCGAGGCCGACCTTACTCTTTTCAGCCTGGATAATGTTGAGAGGGATGGTAAGATTGTCCCTGATGACCAAGATGATGATGATGTTGAACCTCCCCCTGTGTCTTCTGCCAAAGTGTCAACCTCTTCAGTTTCTCCAGTTGTGTCTGATCCGGATTGCCAGATTCTGAACTGGGATGATGGAACCGTGGATGCTGTGCCTATTCAGACTCGCCTTCCTTCTCCTTGTACTGATGGTGTCGAAAAGGCTCCGGATCTTTGCTGATTTCTCTTGAATATTTTATGTAAATAGCCCGGCTTGTGGGCTTCTGAACTCTTTTTTTGTAGTTTGAATATTTTGCTCGACTGTGGATACTCTTTTGGGTTGCTTGTTTAGCAACTTTATTTTTGAAAAACAACAAGTAGTTTTCAAGCTTTTGGGGCTGACCCTGAAGCTCGTTATAATATTGTATTTTATATCCTGCTCGTTTGCGCTTGTCTTAGCACTTTTGGAGATGTTGGAGCCTTGCTTCTCGGCCTCTTTGGATCGCTTTGCACCTGTTGCTTGCGGGTTGACTCCTTTGAGGTCGTGAATGGGCGGGTCTAACTTGTTTCTCAATTTTCTTGCTCTTGCTTGTATTTCTAGCAATCCATAGCCGATTTCTTTACGTTGGTCCTTGATGAGCGGATAATTTATACGCTTTTTGGCATTGTTTTTAGTAGGATCTAGTTACTTTTAGGGATGTTTTCATTAGTTTATGTTAAATTCACATTTCTAGACTTTACTATGAGTTTGTGTGTTTTTCTGTGATTTCAGGTATTTTCTGGCTGAAATTGAGGGACTTGAGCAGAAATTAGATTCAGAGGTTGAAGAAGGACTGCTGATGCTGTTGGATTCTGACCTCCCTGCATTCAAATTGGATTTTCTGGAGCTGCAGAACTCGAAATGGCACGCTTCGAATTGCGTTGGAAATTAGACATCCAGGGCTTTCCAGAAATGTATAATAGTCCATACTTTGGCCAAGAATAGACGACGTAAACTGGCGTTCAACATCAGCTTTCTACCCAAATCTGGCGTCCAGCGCCAGAAAAGGAGCCAAAACCAGAGTTGCACGCCTAAACTGGCACAAAAGCTGGCGTTCAACTCCAAGAAGGACCTCTACACGTGCAACACTCAAAGCTCAGCCCAAGCACACACCAAGTGGGCCCCGGAAGTGGATTTATGCATCAATTACTTACTTCTGTAAACCCTAGTAGCTAGTTTATTATAAATAGGACATTTCACTATTGTATTTGATATCCTGGATTGTATTTTGATCCTGTGATCACGTTTTGAGGGCTGGCCATCTCGGCCATGCCTGGACCTTCCACTTATGTATTTTCAACGGTAGAGTTTCTGCACTCCATAGATTAAGGTGTGGAGCTCTGCTGTTCCTCAAAGATTAATGCAAAGTACTACTGTTTTCTATTCAATTCATCTTATTTCGCTTCTAAGATATTCATTCGCACTTTAACCTGAATGTGATGGACGTGACAATCATCATCATTCCCTATGAATGCGTGCCTGACAACCACTTCCGTTCTACCTTCGACTGAATGAGTATCTCTTAGATCTCTTAACCAGAATCTTCGTGGTGCAAGCTAGAATGATGGCGGCATTCAAGAGAATCCGGAAGGTCTAAACCTTGTCTGTGGTATTCCGAGTAGGATTCAATGATTGAATGACTGTGACGAGCTCCAAACTCGCGATTGCAGGGTGTTAGTGACAGACGCAAAAGGATAGTAAATCCTATTCCAGCATGATCGAGAACCGACAGATGAATAGCCGTGCCGTGACAGGGTGCGTTGACCATTTTCACTGAGAGGATAAGATGAAGCCATTGACAAGGGTGATGCCTCCAGACGATTAGCCGTGCCGTGACAGGGCATTGGATCATTTTCCCGAGAGATGACCGAAAGTAGCCATTGACAATGGTGATGTATCACATAAAGCCAGCCATGGAAAGGAGTAAGACTGACTGGATGAAGATAGCAGGAAAGCAGAGGTTCAGAGGAACGAAAGCATCTCCATTCACTTATCTGAAATTCTCACCAATGAATTACATAAGTATTTCTATCCCTATTTTATTATATTATTTTCGAAAACTCCATAACCATTTGATATCCGCCTGACTGAGATTTACAAGGTGACCATAGCTTGCTTCATACCGACAATCTCCGTGGGATTCGACCCTTACTCACGTAAGGTATTACTTGGATGACCCAGTGCACTTGCTGGTTAGTTATGCGAAGTTGTGAAGATATGTTTAGACCATAGTCCTGTGCATCCGTTTTTGGTGCCATTGCCAGGGAATCAATTTCGAACAACAATTCACAACCTGAGTAGCAATTTCGCATACCAGTCCTCGTCTTAGCTACCTTTGCAGTCCTCTTTTTTGGACCTTTGCTAGGTCTCTTTCAGGGACTTCTTGATGCACGGAAACTTGTCTCTCAATAATTTTCCTTCGGAAAGTATACCGAATTGTCGTCAAGTAAAAACTCACAATAGAGTGAGGTCGAATCCCACAGGGATTGATTGGTCAAGCAACTTTAATTAGAGGAATGTTCTAGTTGAACTAAGCAGAATTGGATTTGAGATTTGCAGAAAATTAAATGGCGGAAAAGTAAATAGCAGAAACGTAAATGCTGGAAATAAAGAGCAGAATGTAAATAGCGGAAAGTAAATTGTGGAATCTTAAATGGGGAAGGGGAGTTTAGCATGAAAGTAAATAGCAGAAAGTAAAGAGAATGGGTAAGATCAGAAATGGGGAATTCATTGGGCTTAGGAGATGTTGCATTCTCCGGATCAAGTTCATTTTCATCTCTTCCTCAATCAATGCATTCATTGATCTCCTTGGCAATCTTAAGTGATCGAATTCCAATTTCTTGGTAATTCAATCTCTCAAATAATCTTGATCAATAGCCAATTCCTTGGTCAATTGCTCATGAGAAGAGATGAAGTATGGTCACTGATTATACCACATGTATTTCCAAATCAAAGTATTGGTAGGATTATATGTCACTATATCCATCCAAACCCCAATTTAGTCCAACATGAGAAAGCATTTCTAGCATGATCTCTTCATTCCTCTTCCAAAGTTCCGAAGAGATCCAAGTATGAATAGCTTCTTTTCCAAGATAACTACCCAATTGAATGAAGATTGAAAGCTTTCTAGTAAAATCAAGAGAAAAGATAGAAGAAGAATAATGAAAACTAATATTGATCCGTCAAATTACAACAGAGCTCCCGAACCCAATGAAAGGGGTTTAGTTGTTCATAGCTCTAGGAATGAAAAACAAAGATGAAAAATACATTATGAAAAGTAAACTAGAAGCTGCAGAGAAAGTAAAATACAGAGAGTAGTTCTCAAATTTCCAACCCCCTTTCTAATTCAAAACTACCCCTATATATACTACTCTTCTGATCTTCTAGTTGGTTCTTCAAATCTTGGATATGGGCCTTCGGATCTTGAGTTTGAAGCAGTTATCTTCTTCAGTGGGCTTAGCTTTACTTGCAGAGAGAAAGTATGAAGTGGGCAGGGACTTTTAGCTTAGGACGTTAGTGGCGTTAACGTTAAGTGAAAGTGTGGGTTCGAGAACGTTAGTGGCAGTCACCTTTTTCACTAACATTCCTAACCAAAGGATAATTCACGTTAACTTCAACGTTAGTGGCACCAACGTGACCACTAACGTTGCCTCTTGGTCCTTCGCACACGTTATTGGGACTTACCTTTTCTAATAACGTTGAGAATCCTCCCTTCCCCCTACGTTAGAGTTCACGTTAGTGTGGCTAACGTGACCTCTAACGTAGGCTTGCCAAATCTTCGAAAACGTTAGTGACACTTACCTTTGTCACTAACGTTTCAAAACGCCCCTACTTCCCACATTAGAGTTCACGTTAACTAGGTTAACGTGGCTTCTAACGTGGTGGTGATAGCCATCTCCAACGTTAGTGACAAAGGTGAGTGTCACTAACGTTGGCTCATCATTCTTCAATCCACGTTAGCTTCCACGTTAACTAAGTTAACGTGGGAGTTAACGTTGCTCATAGTGGCTCATTCCAACGTTAGTGACAAAGGTGAGTGTCACTAACGTTGGTGATTCTTGCTCCCTTCACGTTAGCTTCCACGTTAACTAAGTTAACGTGGCAACTAACGTGGCTCAAACTGGCTTAGTCCAACGTTAGTGACAAAGGTGAGTGTCACTAATGTTGGCCATTCTTTTGCTTCCCCATGTTAGAGTCCACGTTAACTGAGTTAACGTGGCCAATATGAGCTTGGTCCAACGTTAGTGACAAAGGTGAGTGTCACTAACGTTGGCTTCGTTTTCTTCTTCCGCGTTAGAGTTCACGTTAACTTAGTTAACGTGACTCTTAACGTGGGCTATGATGGCTTCGAGGGCGTTATTGGCGATTACTTTTCTCATTAATATTGCAAGCTAGCTCCCATTCCACGTTAGTGGTTACATTAGTTAGACTAACGTGGCTGCTAACGTGGTTCTTCCTTGCTTCCTTTGTCCTGAAATCAAGCAATAGAGTGCATCAAAGTTCTAATCCAAATCAATGAGACCTGCATCATCCAATTTGTCATTCAATTCTTGCATAATTCTCATGAAATCATGTAAAGTGTACAGTGTTTGCTTGAATCAAGATGTAAGTAAAATTCTACCCAAAACTTGCTTATTTCCTAAGAAAATGCATGAAACTACCCTAAAACAGTAAAGAAAAGGTCAGTGAAACTGGCCAAAATGTCCTGGCATCATAACACCAAACTTAAAGCTTGTTTGTCCCTAAGCAAGTACTGGAACAAGAGAATGATGAATGAAATGCCAAGAGAAATGAGTCCTTATTGTGGAAGTCATGTCCTTGGTTTTATGGTGGTTTCATGCATAGCAACTTAGGTTCATTCCTTCACTGGCTTTCAGACCTTTATCATGTCCTGGAATACTCACTTGATTGCACCCTATGAGGCTTTTATTCATTGATCCTTTTATTGTTTTCAGGGTTTGATTGTGCTCTTAGGCTAAGTGCTCTGTGAGGGGGCGACTTTTTAAGATAAGCTTTCAGCCAGCACTCCCGAACCAGTTGGTTCAAGGTGCTAGGTGTCCAGCACAGGCACATGATTTGTTTATTTTCTTTCTTGAGACCTTGGTGTCCAGCACCTCTTTGGGTTACTAAGTGTTCTGTAGCAAAGGTTACTCTTGATAGTGGACTTTCAGCTGATAATCCCGGGTTAGTTAACCCAAGTTACCAAGTGATAAGGCACCCCTAAGAGCTTATTCATCCAAGTAAATCCCTTACACAGGAACACCACAGACACTTGCCTCAAGATTCAAACCCTTGGTGCCTAGCCTTATTTCTTACTCTTTTTCTTTTATTTTTCAACTTTCATTTTCTTTTTCCCTTTTTCTATTAGGATCTTGTTAGTTAGCTAGTCTCATGGGGTGTGTTTCAATCATATAATTCAGGACAGATAGTTGCCTTCCCACCTTATTGGTGAACTAACTTAGCTAATCTATTACCACACCACAAAATTAGGCACTTACTCCATAATATGAATTCCACTCTGGTCTTTTATAACAAACATTCTCTTTTTATTTTTATTTAACTTAAAAGGGACAATCATACAAGTAAACAAGGTGAAAGATGCAGCATTGACATTAAAACCAGCACATATATGACAAAAAAAAAACAATAAAAACAAACATTAAATTCTAATGATTTAAACTAATGAGTAACTATTAATCAAGGGCACCTTGGGACTTCCAATTTTTTAGCATTTCAAGTATATGGAATTAAGTGACAATACAACCTTCGGGTGATGGTTTCTAGCTGTCCCCTTGTTGTCATCATCCATAGTTTTTGCTCCTTCACTTCTTTGGGTGATGGTGCACCATTTCCTCAGAAGGTTTATGCAAAGTTATTGGAAGTTGCTTGTTCCCAAAGCACTTGAGAAATAGTTAGCTTGCATGTATGCTTGTGAATTTCTGAACTTAATTTGGTGTGTGAACACCAAACTTAGTTCCTTGCCTAGTACGACAGATTGCATACTTGCAGAGAGCCTCATATGTTGTTATTAACTAAATAATTATTAACTAAAGACTAAACTACTGCTAAGTGGTTCCCCTGACTGGTTGGAGCTAGCATTTTGCCATTGGAGTGTAGTGTGATTCTAACTAATATCTTTGGTGGAACACCAAACTTAGAATTACACTTTCACTCTTAGATTGTTTTGGTGTGGAACACCAAACTTAGCTCCTCGTAATACAGGGGAAACAACTTGTGATCTTTATTGAAATGACGATGAAAAAGAAACTACCTTAGGTTGGGTTGCCTCCCAACAAAGCGCTCTTTTAGCGTCACTAGCCTGACGTTTTTCCTTTGTCAGGGTGGTTAGTAGTGCTTCAAGTCCTCCCCCCTTGCAGTAAATCTATCTCCATTGGGTTCATCAAGGATCTCCACATGTTCTAAGGAGAGAACTCTATTGATGGTAAAAACTTTAGGTAGCTGAGATGGGATGGTGGGGAGATCGGGGGGAATGGCTAGGAAGTAAGTTGAGATTACTTTATCCCCTGGAGAGAAGTCCTCTGTAGGGATCTTCTTGTTCCTCTACCTCCTTGGTACCTTCTTCTTTGTTTCTTTTGATGTTGCCTTGCTCTTTGTGACCTCCTTTTCCAAGGAGATTTTGTTGCTGGTCTCATATAACTCTGGTGGTTTAGGTTCCTCCTGATTTTTCTTGAGCTGTGACAGCTGCTGATTGCCTTGTTCATCAACCAAGGGGATTCCCAGATGTGCTAGTTGTGCTTCAGTGCTTGTTTCTTCCTTCAGTATCTCACTGTGATCTTTGCTTGATTCTTTGTTCTCTTGATCTGTTTCTTGTGAGGATTTGAATACATTGAAGGTGAGTTGTTCGTCATGGATCCTCAAAATTAGTTCCCCTCGCTCCACATCTATAAGTGCTCTGGTTGTAGCTAGGAATGGTCTTTCCAATATGATTGGGTGGAGGTGACTCTCTTCCATGTCCAATATGACAAAGTCTGTGGGCAGGAAGTATTTTCCAACCTTCACCAGCACATTTTCAACCACTCCTACTGCTTGTTTTTGAGTTTTGTCAGCCAGCCTGGTAACTACATCTGTGGGTATTATCTCATTGATCTGTAGCTTCTTCATAAGGGATAAAGGCATTAAGTTGATGCTTGCTCCCAGATTGCAAAGTCCTTTATCAAACATTGTTTCTCCTATGGCACAGGGGATGTGAAAACTCCCGGGGTCCTTCCTCTTTATCGGCAACTTTGGTTGAATGAGAGCACTGCACTCCTTATTCATCACTATTGTTTGTCCTCCTTTGAGTGAGCTTTTCCTGGTCAGAAGCTCCTTCATATACTTAATGTATGAGGGCATTTGTTGGAGGGCCTTGATGAATGGTATGTTTACATGGAGAGATGCAAATATGTCAAGAAACCTTGAGTATATTCTCTTCTCTACACCACCATTGAGTAATTGGGGAAAAGGTGCATAGAGTCTTATCAGCTCCTTCTGTGAAATTTTAGGTGCTTGGTGCTCCTCTTCCTGTTTCTCTGCTGATGTATCTCCAGGTTATTCTAATGGTTTGTTCGGTTCATCCTCGGTCTCCTTATCACTTATAGTGACCATCTTGTAATCTTCCCATCTTACTTTCTTTGCTTCACCTCTCGGGTTTTTCTCTATGTCACTTGGGAAGCTGTCTGTAGGTTTGGGAATCTGCTCGGAGAGGTATCCCACTTGAAATTCCAGTCTCTTGATGGTGTCTCCCTGATTCTTGATATTGGCTCGCACCTCCTCCTTGAACACCTTATTATCTTGAATCTCCTTGCATATGCCTTCAAGTAGAGTCTCAATTCTGGAGAGTCTATCTTCAGATGATGGTGAGTTAAGAGTGGAGGGGTGAGTTGGGTTATTTTGGTTTTGGTATGGATGTGGAGAGGTGTTGTTAGGGTGGTGTTGATATGATCTCTGTGTGGACTGTTAGTGAGCTGCATGGTTGTTGGGGTTGTGACGTCTCTGATCTTGGCCTTGATCTTGTTGATTTCCCTACCCAAAGTTTGGGTGATTCCTCCAACCAGGGTTGTAGGTCTTGGAGTATGGATCATGGGTTTGCCTGGGTGAGTTTCCAATGTAGTTGGCTTGTTCATGCTCACCTTCTGCCTCTGCATTCACCCCCTCTTGGGTTGTTGATGAGGTGGTGATTGCTGCTACTTGGTTCCTCTCCATCTTCTTAGTGAGGTCAGCCAGCTGCTTGGTAATAAACTTATTTTGGGCCAGCAGTGCATCCACATTATTTAGCTCCATCACTCCTCTAGTGTTGCCTCTTTCAGAAGCATAGAAGTAGTCATTCTCTGCTACAGTCTCAATGACATCTATGGCCTCCTCAATGGTCTTTTTTTGTTTAGAGATCCCCCGGATGAGTGGTCTACTGCCTTCTTTGATTCATAGGAGAGGCCTTCATAGAAAATGTGCAGCTGCACCCATTTATTGAACATATCTGGTGGACACCTTCTTGTCAGGTCCTTAAACCTCTCCCATGCTTCGTAGAGAGTCTCACCATCTTGTTGCCTGAAAGTTTGAACCTCAGCTCTCAATCTGTTGATTCTTTGAGGAGGATAGAATCTTGCCAAGAATTTGTTCACCACATCTTTCCAGGTTGTTAAGCTCTCCTTCGGAAAGGACTCCAGCCATTTAGATGCCTTGTCCTTGAGTGAGAAGGGAAATAAGAGTAGTCTATAGGTGTCAGGATGAACACCGTTAGACTTCACAGTATCACATATCCTCAGGAAGGTGGTTAAATGTTGGTTGGGGTCTTCTTAGACACCTCTTCCGAACGAACAGTTGTTCTGAACAAGGGTGATAAGCTGTGGTTTTAGTTCAAAGTTGTTGGCATGTATGGTTGGCTTTTGAATGCTACTCCCACAGTTTCCTGGGTTTGGGTTGATATAAGAGCCTAAAACTCTTCTCTCCTGCCCAGCATGATTTGCTAGACCTTCTCTGCCATGGTTGTGAGCCTCTTCTTCATGATGGTTCTCTATATTTTCATCCATGTTTAGTTCAAAATACTCCTCCTCTTCCTCAGCACCAACTACTCTCTTTCCTCTTGCTTCCCTCCTTAATCTAAGGAAGGTCCTCTCAGGTTCAGAATCAAAAGAAGTTGAAGCCCCGCTTCTTCTCCCTGTCATACAACCAACAAGGCATAAGCAAGGAAATAGATGCAGAAAGTATTTCTGTTAGAATTACTGTTAGTGTGAGTGATGCAATATATCAAACAGTTAGTAGGTTAGTGGACTGAATTGTAAACAACTAAAAAAAAGTAGGGGAAAGGGGAGAAAATAACTAAACTGAAAGTAAATAGCTCAAACAGAATTTTAAATCAAACAAAAGAAAAATTCTCAATCTAGTTATCCTCCAATTTAATCATTGTTGATACAAAATCAATCCCCGGCAACGACGCCATAAACTTGATGCACGAAAACTTGTCTCTCAACAATTTTTCTTCGGCAAGTATACCGAATTATCGTCAAGTAAAAACTCACAATAGAGTGAGGTCGAATCCCACAGGGATTGATTGGTCAAGCAACTTTAATTAGAGGAATGTTCTAGTTGAACTAAGCATAATTGGATTTGAGATTTGCAGAAAATTAAATGGCGGGAAAGTAAATAGCAGAAACGTAAATGCTGGAAATAAAGAGCGGAATGTAAATAGCGGAAAGTAAATTACGGAATCTTAAATGGGGAAGGGGAGTTTAGCATGAAAGTAAATAGCAGAAAGTAAAGAGAAAAGGTAAGATCAGAAATGGGGAATTCATTAGGCTTAGGAGATGTTGCATTCTCCGGATCAAGTTCATTTTCATCTCTTCCTCAATCAATGCATTCATTGATCTCCTTGGCAATCTTAAGTGATCGAATTCCAATTTCTTGGTAATTCAATCTCTCAAATCTTGATCAATAGCCAATTCCTTGGTCAATTGCTCATGAGAAGAGATGAAGTATGGTCACTGATTATACCACATGTATTTCCAAATCAAAGTGTTGGTAGGATTATATGTCACTATATCCATCCAAACCCCAATTTAGTCCAACATGAGAAAGAATTTCTAGCATGATCTCTTCATTCCTCTTCCAAAGTTCCGAAGAGATCCAAGTATGAATAGCTTCTTTTCCAAGATAACTACCCAATTGAATGAAGATTGAAAACTTTCTAGTAAAATCAAGAGAAAAGATAGAAGAAGAATAATGAAAACTAATATTGATCCATCAAATTACAACAGAGCTCCCGAACCCAATGAAAGGGGTTTAGTTGTTCATAGCTCTGGGAATGAAAAACAAAGATGGAAAATACATTATGAAAAGTAAACTAGAAGCTACAGAGAAAGTAAAATACAGAGAGTAGTTCTCAAATTTCCAACCCCCTTTCTAATTCAAAACTACCCCTATATATACTACTCTTCTGATCTTCTAGTTGGTTCTTTAAATCTTTGATATGGGCCTTTAGATCTTGAGTTTGAAGAAGTTATCTTCTTCAGTGGGCTTAGCTTTACTTGCAGAGAGAAAGTATGAAGTGGGCAGGGACTTTAGGTTAGGACGTTGGTGGCGTTAACGTTAAGTGAAAGTGTGGGTTCGAGAACGTTAGTGGTAGTCACCTTTTTCACTAACGTTCCTAACCAAAGGATAATTCACGTTAACTTCAACATTAGTGGTACCAACGTGACCACTAACGTTGCCTCTTGGTCCTTCACACACGTTATTGGGACTTACCTTTTCCAATAACGTTGAGAATCCTCCCTTCCCCCTACGTTAGAGTTCACGTTAGTGTGGCTAACGTGACCTCTAACGTAGGCTTGCCAAATCTTCGAAAACGTTAGTGACACTTACCTTTGTCACTAACGTTTCAAAACGCCCCTACTTCCCACATTAGAGTTCACGTTAACTAGGTTAACGTGGCTTCTAACGTGGTGGTGATAGCCATCTCCAACGTTAGTGACAAAGGTGAGTGTCACTAATGTTGGCTCATCATTCTTCAATCCACGTTAGCTTCCACGTTAACTAAGTTAACGTGGGAGTTAACGTATCTCATAGTGGCTCATTCCAACGTTAGTGACAAAGGTGAGTGTCACTAACGTTGGCGATTCTTGCTCCCTTCACGTTAGCTTCCACGTTAACTAAGTTAACGTGGCTCAAACTGGCTTAGTCCAACGTTAGTGACAAAGGTGAGTGTCACTAACGTTGGCCATTCTTTTGCTTCCCCACGTTAGAGTCCACGTTAACTGAGTTAACGTGGCTCTTAACGTGGCCAATATGAGCTTGGTCCAACGTTAGTGACAATGGTGAGTGTCACTAACGTTGGCTTCATTTTCTTCTTCCACGTTAGAGTTCATGTTAACTTAGTTAACGTGACTCTTAACGTGGGCTATGATGGCTTCGAGGGTGTTATTGGTGATTACTTTTCTCATTAATGTTGCAAGCTAGCTCCCATTCCACGTTAGTGGTTACGTTAGTTAGACTAACGTGGCTGCTAACGTGGTTCTTCCTTGCTTCCTTTGTCTTGAAATCAAGCAATAGAGTGCATCAAAGTTCTAATCCAAATCAATGAGACATGCATCATCCAATTTGTCATTCAATTCTTGCATAATTCTCATGAAATCATGTAAAGTGCACAATGTTTGCTTGAATCAATATGTAAGTAAAATTCTACCCAAAACTTGCTTATTTCCTAAGAAAATGCATGAAACTACCCTAAAACAGTAAAGAAAAGGTCAGTGAAACTGGCCAAAATGCCCTGGCATCACTTCTTTATAACTTGTTTGTGGGAGGTCGACTTCTTTACGTCATCTTTTTCTAAGTTATTTTTGTAATCCTCTTTTTTGGACCTTTGTCAGGTCTCTTTCAGGGATTACTTATATAACTTATTTTGTAGGAGACCGACTTCGTTAGGTCGATCTCTTCTAAGTTATTTTGTAATCCTCTTTCTTGGACCTTTGTCAGGTCTCTTTCAGGGATTACTTATATAACTTATTTTGTAGGAGACCGACTACGTTAGGTCGATCTCTTCTAAGTTATTTTGTAATTCTCTTTCTTGGACCTTTGTCAGGTCTCTTTCAGGGATTACTTATATAACTTATTTTGTAGGAGACCGACTTCGTTAGGTCGATCTCTTCTAAGTTATAACAATTCCTCTTTTATAGGGTTGGCCAGACCTCTTTCCAGGGATTTGCTGATAACTTGGGTTGACTTGGTCCGACTTCTCAACGTCGGCCAGTCTTTAAGTTATTATTTAGCAATCCATAAGACCTCGTCAAGTTCTTTTTTTTGGATCACTTTCGATAACTTCTTGCATTATTCTGTGTTCATCTTTGCCGATTTGTAGAAGGTGGTTTCTGTCGACCTTTAGATGAATCGCGTTTTCATCTTTATTGGTCTTTTATCGTGATCGTGCAGTGAATCTGTTTTTCACTTTCTGCCGATCTGTTGCTTTATAATCGGACGATGAATGCTTCAAATTAATGCGTCTTGAGAATTTGTAGAATATCTAAAATATTTTTTATTCAAAAGAAAGCACAAATATATACATGTTGGAGTTTTTCATCCTTTTAAGTCGGATGATATCTGGATCTCAACTTGGTGCCTCATTAAAAAACCTTTTCAGGAAAAAGAGTGCATCCTATGATGAGATCTTTTACCTTTTCTAGCTATAGTACCTTCTTAGGTTGCAGGCGTGCCACGATCTGGGAAGCTCTCGTCCATCGAGTTCGGATAGTCTGTAGTAGCCCTTCCCAAGTACTTCTATGACTCGGTAGGGTCCTTTCCAATTTGCTGCCAACTTTCCTTCTCCGGGTTGAGTTGTTCCAATATCATTTCAGATTAGGATGAGATCATTCTCCATGAAACCTCTTTGCACTACCTTTTGATTATATCTTGAAGCCATTTGGCGCTTTAGCGCTTCTTCCCTGATCCGAGCTCTTTCTTGGATTTCCGGAAGTAGGTCGAGTTCTTCTCTTTGAAGTTGCGAGTTGGCTTCTTCATTGTAGTGGACTCCTCTAAGCGACCCTTCCTCAACCTCTACTGGGATTATTGCCTCCACTCCGTACGCTAATCGGAACGGTGATTCGTTTGTGGTGGAATGTGGCGTGGTTCGATATGCCCATAGGACCTGTGGAAGTTCTTCAGCCCAAGCTCCCTTCGCATCTTGCAGTCTCCGTTTTAACCCAGCCAATATGACTTTGTTGGCAGCTTCAGCTTGCCCATTGGCTTGAGGATGTTCGACGGAGGTGAACTGGTGCTTTATGTTCAAGTCGGCTACTAATTTCCTGAAGCCTGCATCTTTGAATTGAGTGCCATTGTCTGTGGTGATGGAGTATGGAACCCCGAACCTTGTGACAATGTTCCTATATAGGAATTTCTGGCTTCTTTGAGCAGTAGCGTTGGCTAGGGGCTCTGCCTCAATCCACTTTGTGAAATAGTCTACTCCGACTATGAGGAATTTGACTTGTCCTGATCCCTGGGGAAAGGGTCTGAGAAGATCGAGTCCCCATTTTGCAAATGGCCAAGGCGAAGTTATGCTGATGAGTTCTTCTGGCGGGGCGATGTGAAAGTTGGCATGTTTCTGGCATGGGGGATATGTCTTTATGAATTCTGTAGCTTCCTTTTGTAGAGTTGGCCAGTAAAATCCCGCCCGAAGTACCTTTTTGGTGAGAGCTTGTGCCCCGAGATGATTGCCACAAATACCGTTGTGTACTTCCTCTAAAACTTCCCTTGTGTTAGAGGTCGGCACACATTTTAACGATGGTATTGAAATCCCTCTTTTGTATAGGGTGTTGTTTATGATGGTGTAGTACTGAGCCTCCCGTTTTAACCTCTTTGCTTCCTTCTTATTTGTGGGGAGTGTTTCTTTTTTGAGGTAATTAATTATGGGGGTCATCCATCATTGATCCTGACTTGTTATAGCTAGGACTTTTTCTGCTTCCGAGATTGACGGGTTCTGTAGCATTTCCTGGATGAGGCTTCTATTGTTGCCCCCTGGTTTGGTGCTGGCTAGGTTTGAGAGTGCATCAGCTCGAGCATTTTGTTCGCGGGGTATGTGACAGATCTTATATTTCCTGAGTTGTCCGAGCTGTTCTTTGGTTATATCCAAATACTTTTTCATGGTGGGATCTTTGGCTTGGTAACTCCTTGTTAACTGTGAGGTGACTACTTGTGAGTCGCTGAAGATGTTGAGTTTTTGAGCTCCAACCTCCTTAGCCAGCTTCAAACCAGCTAGTAACGCTTCATATTCTGCCTGGTTGTTTGAGGCCGGGAACCCAAATTTGAGGGAAAGCTCAACTTAGGTTCCTTGGTTTCTTTCTATTATCACACCTGCGCCGCTTCCAGTCTTATTTGAAGACCCGTCCACGTAGAGATTCCATTCTGTGGGGGTTTCCAGGGTATCTGTGAATTCTGCAATGAAGTCGGCCAAGTATTGTGATTTGATGGCTGTCCGAGCTTCGTATTGGAGGTCGAACTCGGATAACTCGACTGCCCATTGTAAAATTCTGCCTGCTAGATCTATTTTCTGCAGTATCCCCTTTATGGGCTGGTCGGTTCGAACCTTAATGGTGTGGGCCTGGAAGTATGGGCGAAATCGTCGAGATGTCAGTATGAGAGTGTAGGCGAACTTTTCTATTTTTTGGTAGTTCAGCTCGGATCCCTGCAGCGCTTTACTGATGAAATATACAGGCTGTTGCCCTTTGTTGTCCTCTCGAACCAGTGCTGAGGCTACTGCCTGACTTCCTACTGCAAGGTATAAAACGAGTGGTTCTTCCTCTCGTGGTCGAGTTAGGATAGGCGGTCGTCCCAGGAAGTTTTTGAAATCCTGGAAGGCTTGCTCGCATTCTGTTGTCCATTCGAACTTCTTTCCTTTCCTTAAAGTGGCATAGAAGAGGAGAGATCTTATTGTTGATCCTGCTAAGAATCTGGATAAGGCTGCCAATCTCCCGTTGAGTTGTTGTACTTCTCTGACACAAGTCGGGCTCTTCATGTTGAGTATAGCCTGGCATTTGTCTGGATTTGCTTCAATTCCTCTTTGTGTGAGCATGAAACCTAAGAATTTGCCCGCTTCTACTGCAAAGGTGCACTTTGTGGGATTGAGTCGCATGTCATGCTTCCTTATAGTGTCGAACACTTGGGCCAGGTCGGACAATAATGTTTCTTCGCTTTGTGTCTTTATTAACATGTCGTCCACGTAGACTTCCATGATTTTTCCGATATGATCTGAAAAGACTTTATTCATTAGCCTTTGATAAGTAGCTCCCGCATTCTTGAGGCCGAAAGGCATCACAATATAGCAGTAATTTGCTTTTGGCGTTAAAAACGAGGTCTTTTCTTGATCTGGTGGATACATGGGAATTTGGTTGTATCCGGAATATGCATCCATAAATGAGAGGTATCTATATCCGGAGGAAGCATCTACCAGGGCGTCGATACTTGAGAGTGGGTAAGGATCTTTTGGGCAGGCTTTGTTGAGGTCGGTGTAGTCGGTGCATATTCGCCACTTCCCATTTGATTTTTTCACCAAGACGACATTAGCTAGCCATAGTGGGTACTTGACTTCTCTTATAAATCCTGCCTCCAGTAGTGCTTGTACCTGTTCTTCCATAGCTTGGGATCGTTCTGGCCCAAGTTTTTTTCGTCTCTGCTGTACCGGCCGAGATCCTGGATAGACCGCCAACTTGTGACTCATTAGCTTGGGGTCTATGCCTGGCATGTCTGCAGCTTTCCATGCGAAGAGATCGACATTATCTCGTAAGAACTGTACTAGTAATTCTTTTGCGTCTCCCTTCAGGATCGTGCCAATATTAGTTGTTTTGTCCGAGGTATCCCCGATCTGAACTTTCTCTATTTCTCCTTCGGGTTGTGGACGGAGTTCTTCACGTCTCTGAACTCCACCAAGCTCAATTGTATAGAACTCTTCTCCTCTACCTCTGAGGTTTAGACTTTCGTTATAACAGCGGCGTGCCATCTTTTGATCTGCTTTTATCGTAGCTATCCCTTCTGTAATTGGGAATTTCATGCATAGATGTGGAGTCGAGACTATTGCGCCGAGTTGATTTAGTGTTGTCTGACCTATTAGGGCATTGTAGGCTGAACTCACGTCGACCACAATGTAGTTTATCTTGAGTGTTCTGGATTGGTTCCCTTTTTCGAAGGTTGTGTGTAGCGACACGTATCCCAGTGGTTGTACTGGGGTATCTTCCAGTCCGAACAGGCTGTTCGGGTATGCTCTAAGCTCCTTTCCTTCTAGGCCGAGTTTGTCGAAGGCAGTTTTGAATAAGATGTCGGCAGAACTCCCTTGGTCTATTAATGTGCGGTGGAGATTGGCGTTTGCCAGTATGATGGTGATGACCATGGGATCGTCGTGTCCTGAGATGATACCAGATGCGTCTTCTTTGGTGAACATGATTGCAGGGATGTCGGGTGCTTCCTCCTTCCCTTCGACATGATACACTTCTTTGAGGTATCTTTTGCGGGATGATTTGGAGATTCCATCTCCTGCAAATCCTCTGTGTATCATATGGACGTGTCTTTCTGGCGTACGAGGTGATCGCTCAGTTCGTCCGACGTCTTTATCTCTTCGTCTTTTTCTTTGTTCATCATCTCGGGTGGCTAGATACCGATTTAGTTTTCTTTCCCTTACTAACTTTTCTATGATGTTTTTTAAGTCGAAGCACTCATTGGTGGAATGTCCTCGGACCCGATGATATTCATAGTACTCGTTCTGATTTCCTCCTCCTTTTTTGCCTTTGAGTGGTCGAGCTGGGGGTATCTTTTCTGTGTTACAGACTTCTTTGTAAATATCCACCAGGGACACCCGAAGAGGGGTATAATTATGATACTTTTTTATTTTTTCGCCTGTTTGATCTTCCTTCTTCTTGGATTCTTTATCTTTATCACGGTAGGTGAAACCGGATTTCGAGGCTTCTCCAAGTCGAGAATTTTCTTCCATGTTGATGTACTTCTCTGCCCGCTCCTGTACCTCGTCTAGGGATGTGGGATATTTCTTTGATATAGATTGGCTGAAGGGTCCTTCTCGTAGGCCGTTGATGAGGCCCATGACGGCAGCCTCTGTTGGTAAGCTTTGTATGTCTAGGCACGTTTTGTTGAATCTTTCCATGTAGTTGTGGAGACTTTCCCGATCTCCTTGCTTGATACCTAGTAGACTGGGGGCGTGCTTAGCCTTGTCTTTTTGGATGGAGAATCTGGCCAGGAATTTTTTGGCCAGGTCGTCAAAGTTGGAGATGGACTTTGGAGGTAGGTTGTCGAACCATCTAATTACTGTCTTCGTGAGAGTCGTTGGAAAAGCTTTGCAGCGAACGGCGTCTGAGGCGTCGGTGAGGTACATTCTGCTTCTGAAGTTGCTGAGGTGATGGTTGGGATCTGTAGTGCCATCATACAAAGTCATATCCGGAAGTTTGAAGTCTTTGGGGATTTTAATCTTCATGATTTCCCTAGTGAAGGATCCTGATCTTTGCGAGAGTTGTCTTCAGGGGTGGTCCGGGTAGTCTTTGCTTTGAGATCGGCTTCAAGTTGTAGAAGTTTATCTTCTAATTCTCGACGTCGCCTTACCTCTCTTTGTAGATCCTTGCCGACTTCTTGTTGGTACTGGCTTTCTTTTTTGAGTTGCTTTAGGCGATCTTGAAGGGCTTCTATTACTCCCGGATGTGATGAGTTTTTGTCTCCGTTAGATTCCGGAGTGTCCTTTGGTGTGGCACCCGTATTTTTGTGTGGCGTTCTGTCCTCTAAATCTGAGTTGTGGTTATTATCCTGTTCGTCTGCCATGGTGATGGGATGACTTCCAGGTTCCCCGGCAACAGCGCCAATGTTCCGGGGGTTACCTGAAACTGTAGATCGATCTCGGATGAGATCACTACAAGAAAAACACCCATTCAGGTACACTTGAAAAGTGTAGCCAAAAGTGAAAAAAAATGATGCCTTAGGCTACGGCTACGCTTTTTGGGCTACGGCTACGCTTTTTGGGGTGATTCCTATTCGGCCGTTGCCTATTTCTCAAAGGCTACGCTTTTCTGTACCAAGGGCTACGCTTTTGACGTTTGAGAATAGGCTACACTTTTCAAGTGATGCTGTCCAGGACCAAAGGCTACGCTTTTCAACTTTCATTTTTCCAGAATAGGCTACGCTTTTCAACGCTACTGCATCACTTGTAAAGCATAGCCATATTGTATACCATAGCTACTTTTTATAAGCGTAGCCTTAGGTCCCTCTTTTTTTTTTGTATACCATAGCTACTGTATATAAGTGTAGCCTTAGATCCCTCATTGTTTTTTTTTTTATTTTCTGTATATATATTTATATATATTAATAATTTTTTTCTAAAACATAATATTTAATAATATAACTATATAATCCTATATTTTTAATTAAATTAGTGAAATATTATAAAATAAAAATATTTCTCCATCCAAAATACCTACTTTTTTTTACCGAGAAAAATATTTTTTCATAATTGAAAAACTTTTATAAAGTAATCAGAAAAACAGGAAATAGTTGCCACAGAAAACAATGCATGTCTTGTATACAACATCACTGTTATCTGCAATCTGCATGTACCATCTTTAGCCTACAGCTTCTAAAGTTTACAGGTTGTTGTAAGATAGAAAACCTGAAAACATTTAAACAAAATGAAAATTTACATTCCAATGTGAAAAAAAATTAAAAAAAAGAAGTCATTTTGGTATAAATCAAATTCCTCCATTACAAATGACCATTCCCCTTGTGCACAACAGTGGTTCTTTCATAACCAAATGACATCAACAAAAATGGGGGCCTTGCTTGCTTCTCTGCATTCCATGGCATATACGAAAATATCTGTGTTATATTTACTAAGGAAAACATTCAGCTTCACAATAAGTTGCACCATCAAATATCTAGCTGATCAAGATCAATTGTGTTTGCGGAATTTCTTATCAGATCCTTCCGAACATCCACCTATTAAAAGCAAAAATTGTTTAAAAAGAAAAACAAGAAAGATTACAATAATAAAAGTTTATTGGTGATTCAACTATGGAAACTGATTCTCTTAAACTTTTACATGACTTTGTTCCTTGTGATTTGTCATCTCTCTACTGATTTAAAAGGTGGAATCCAAACAATACATGAAATATCCATATGAAATAGTAAATAAAATCTAAGAGTAGTCAATCAGGTAGCATATGAATTACCAATTTACTTTTAAGTACAAAAATTGAATTACCAACTTACCTCCTGCTGCAAAGCCTCATCAAGCTCTTGCTTATCATCAGGAGTGATGTCTTTGGCGTACAGCTGAGATAAACAATTCCGGATCCTAAAGAAAGAATTAAAATTCAATCTTAACCATTCTAAATAATTAAAAATGTTGTTCCCTTAACGTCCAGATGCAAAATTCAAAATGGTTACATTGGTTTAACAGAGAACTTGGCTACGGCTTCAGAACAAGCACCACAAAGATCTGAAACTATTTGTGCTGCCCTAACTTAGAATTTTAGGAACATGAAGCTCACCACAAAGATCTTGAATGCCTTTGAACTTTGTACGTAGATCCTGTCCGTCCCTTTAGACACAACGAATATGAGAGATTCATACCAGCAGCATATCCCTATTACGGAGCAGCATTTTCAATGGTAAGTATCTTCCTCTCATTCTCATACATTGCTATAAATTTGCCAATTTTGACTAGTTGGCACCTAATGCAATGGTAACTATTTGATTGTGATGCAGATGGCGGGTTTCTTCATCTTCACTGATGTTCATCTATACCACAAGTAGTTGTAAACCCTTTGATCCAAGATAATGTAGTATGTAGCACCATAACGATTGGATTTGAATGCTGAGATTGAAAATTTTGACTAGGATATAAAATGCAAATTTTTAATTTATTATAGAAGTAATTCCAAACCAGCTAACATGATCTTATCCATGATTCAACCAGGGATTTTGGAGAAGAAATTCAAACCCAAGGAACGATATTGAAACCAGTTAACTAATAATAATATAGGATGAAACTAAAGACCAAAAAGAAATAGAAAGCAAACAAAACTTAACTAAAGATGAAGCAGAAATTTGTGCAGAAGATGAAGCTAAAGACCTTGTAGTTCTTCTAGGAATTTGTGCAGCTTCCTCTGAATTCATATTTCCTCTGATAAAATCAACAATGGAATCATCAATTTGGAATCAAAAGTGATCAGAAGCACTAATAAAAATTAAATAAGCAAGAGTGATCAGAAGCACTAATAATATGCCTTATAATAAAAAATAATATGCATAATAAACTAAATTCACTAATGAAACCAGCAAGAGTGATCAGAAGCACTAATGAAGCAGAGCAGTTTTTTAAGAATTAGCAAGGAAAGAAAACTAGAGATGATAATAACATAAAGCTAAGGCCTATAACATCTTTGCTCAGCATAACCAACTAGCAGTGAGATATGAAAATAAATGAAGCATAGACACTAGATAGAAGTTTTAGAAGAACAAAATTTTCCATTCCCAAACAGACAAAATCTTCTCCCACAAAAACTTGAAAAACCCTCTCCTTCCATTCTCCATCCAGAAAAACGTAAATAAATGACCATTTTCTCCTTGTTCCACAACTTAAAAGACAGTACTACCAACAACAAAAGAATCAATAACAATAAGATCATCCCTGCTCTAAACACACACAAAAAAATTCTGGTCCAATCAAACTAGACATATTTGAACTGTATCAACTCTTCTAGTAATCAAGTCATACCCTAGTAGTGAGAATGCTCCTCAAAGATAGTTTTATATTTTATAACATTCACAATTCTGCAAATCCAATACCTTATTTCATAGAGAAAAGTCTAAGCCAAAAGTATTCCAACTACATCAAGTTTTCTAGACTTCTACTGATCTGCTAAAAGTTCTAAAACTCAGTTCACTAGGAACGAAGATTCTCAAAGCTTTTTTTCTGTAGCAATATTAATTACCTGTATGAGATTCATCGTGTTAGCAGAAAGGACACTAATAACATCAAAATCATGTGACTCAAACACCTAAAGAGCCTCTGCAGAAAGAAAAATGAGTCAGTTTAAAAACAAAAAATATTCATGATCATGCATGCACATTGCACAATAACTAAAGATCACCTTATTGGTAATGACAATAAGAATAAAAATAGTCATTTACACCCACATTTAGAACTTCTGCAACTCACACCTAATTAGTAGGGCTACAAAGATATCACAGGAAGAAGTTCCAGGCTTCTTTAGTTTTCAGATGAATTCCTAGTTTATATGATTAAGGAGAATTTAAATTGGTTATCAAATTTCCATGTAAAACACCCAAAGCAAAGAAAACATAATCAAAAAAAGCATCAGAGAGGAATATAGCTTGAAGCTAGAAATTGAAAGCAACCACTATGTTCAAGGAATGCGTATGAACCAAGACGTAAATCAAAATATTTTAGTGTGAAACCTGTTCTTTTCACTAATTTTTCCTTAAGATGCTAAACTAATTGAAAACCTAAAATTCGACCCAAAAATTCACAGAACCAATTGAAAATTGATACATACTTTCTCTATCTTAATTAGCCGTTGCAGTTCATCATCACTATCGAAACCATACCCACCTTCGAACTGAAAAGTGAGAGCGAGTTAGAGAATGAGCGAGAAAGGGAGGATACAGAACAGAGAATGTTTACCTGGTGACAAAGGATACGACGTTGGTGATGGGCGGCGACACAACGGCTTGGCGACAGAGCACGACGGCGGCGAGACATCCCTTCGAGCTCCTCGGTGGAAGCACAGTAGCCCGACGATGGCAGAACGGCGATGGCAACAAGCCCTAGCAGCGGCGGTGGAGCTTCAGTGGCGACGGAGCAACCCCTTCTTCTCTCCTCCATCGCGTTTTCTCTTTTCCTCGAGCTCTCTCTCTCTCTCTGGCACTCGACAACGACGGCGGCGGAGCCCTAGCCGGCATCGTCCTTTCCTACCTTCCCTCTCTTCTCTTCTTCTTCCCGTTCTCCCCCTTTTCGGATTTCTTCCCTCTTTCGTGTGTGTGTGGAGTGAGGATGAGGGTGTATGTCGCGTGAGTGAGGGTGACTGGGTGAAGTCAAATTTTTGCTAAGTGGGGGTGACTGGGTGACTGGGTGACTGGGTGTGTTGTGCGTGAAAGGGTTCGCTAAGGTGAGGGTTATGCGTGAAGGTGATGAGGGAAGAGGGTTTGTTGTGCGCGAAGTGGGCTGTGCATGTGTGTTCTTCTCTGGAGGGAATTGAAATGGGAATAAAAAATGTACTAAGTGTTAGAATTTCTCCCACATACATTAGGCATCACTTTTAAAACGCATCCAAAACATAATAAATAAGTTACTCTTTAAAAGTGTTCTCTTTGATACGAAAAGTGAACCCATAGATATCAACATACGGCTACGCTTTATAAGTGATTTCTATAATACCTAAGGCTACACTTTTTAAATGATGCTACAATTGTGTATCTTTTTCTCTTATAAAAAGGCAACATGGAGAAAAGCATAGCCTATAGGCTACGCTTTTCAAATGTAGCTTAAAAAAAGTGTGGTTGAATGGGTATTTTTCTTGTAGTGGATCTTCTGTACTGGTCGGAGATGACGTGTCCAGCTGGTTGGTGGCGGCCGGAGCTGTTGTGTCCGACTCATTGGACTGGCTGCACTTTTGATCCTTGGTCACCGGAGGGTGGGGGTACCTGCAAGAGACTCCGATGCTTAAGTTAGCACGGGTATTAAGCAGGTTTATTGTAGAATCAGAGTATGAGTTATACCTGGGTGCTCCAGTGTATTTATAGTAGTGTGGGCTGACCTTTCCGATAAGATAAGTTAGTTATCTTATCTTATCTTATCTTTGGGTGGGGTCAGCTTATCTTCAAGGGAACCGCCTTTACCTCTTTAGGCTTGGACTGCCTTTGGATTTGGGTCGTGTTCCTCTATTTGGGCCCTTTATTGGGATTTCCTGTCGATTTGGCCGACTCTTTGAGAAGAGGTCGGGTAGCCTGACCTGAAGAGGTCGGTCGCTTTGTCGCCAATCATCCCAGGTCGGATAGCTCGACCCAGGGTGTGAACAATATCAGCAGTCAAAACCCTAACTAGCAGGAAAGCACGAAAAAAGTCATGCATAGCAAAGGAATTCTCAGAGCACACATTTAACCAGATACACGACAAAAGTAGAAAAGATTCAAGCTTTCACAAAACAAAGATCAAAACTTTTTTATGGAAAGAATAAAGAAGAAAGAAAACCAACCTGCAAAACGAAGACGAGGAACGCTGAAAAAGTTGAAGACGGGAAGCGAGACCAGGAATCACCTTTCGAACAAGTAAAGCACCAACAACCATCAATGGCGCCACAGAGAGGAGCATGAAAACGCGAAAACAAAAGTCCCAGGCGAGCCAAACGAAACAGAAAAATGAAGAGAAAAGGGGGAAGTTACAGCAAGCAAGAGAAAGAGAAACAGAAAAGAGAAAGCTTTGGTGTAATTCAAAATGAAATGAGAAAGTGGGAGGCAAAAGAAACAGAACATTAAGGAGTTAATGGGGCAGTAAAAATCGCACGTTCCCAAAGCAAGGAACGCCTGTTTTCAAAAATTAAAGAAGGAAAAGAAAAAACGCTCCGTATTCAAAGGAAAACTCTACAAAGAAGGAATCGACAATGCTCGAGCTCGGCTTCTCCAGAGAAGGATTGAAGTCCTAAAACTAAGGACTCGACCTCAAAAGGAAGACCACACTCGAGCAGGGGCACTGTTCATACCCTGGGTCGAAATGTCCGACCCGGGATGATTGACAACAAGCCGACCGACCTCTTCAGGTCAGGACTATCTGGCCTCTTCTCCAAGAGCTCAGCCAAATCACCAGGAAAGCCCAAGAAGGGCCCAAATAGAGGAACACGACCCAAATCCAAAGACAGCCAAAGCCTATAGAGATAAGGGCGATTTCCTTGAAGATAAGATGACTTCACTCAAAGATAAGATAAGAAAAGATAAGATAACTATCTTATTTCCAAGAAGGTCACTCCTTACTATTATAAATACACTGGAGCACCCAGGTATAACTCATACTCTGATTCTACTAAAAACCTGCCTAATACCCTTGCTAACTTAAGCATCGGAGTCCCTTGCAGGTACCACCACCCTCTGGTGGCCAAGGATCAGCATCACCACCAGTCCAACACATCGGAAGTGATAGCTCCGGCTACAACTTACAAGTCGGACACGTCAGCGCCGATCAGCACAGAAGATCTCGTCCGAGATCGACTTACAGTTTCAGGTAACCCTCGGAACAGATGCGTATTCAGGATATAATCAAATTCCAATGTACCCACCTGATCAAGAAAAGACCTCATTCCTAACCCCAAAAGCAAATTACTGTTATGTTGTCATGCCATTCAGACTAAAAAACACAAGAGCTACCTACCAAAGATTAATGAATAAGGTCTTCGCAGACCATATCGGGAAACTCATGGAGGTATACGTGGACGGCATGTTGGTAAAAACACAAAGGGAGGAATCATTACTTTCCGACCTCACCAAAGTGTTCGACACCATCAGAAAGCATGGCATGCGACTTAATCCCGCAAAGTGTACCTTTGCAGTAGAAGCTGGCAAATTCCTGGGTTTCATGTTAACATAGCGAGGAATTGAGGCGAACCCGGATAGATGCCGAGCTATACTCAACATGAAAAGTCCGACCTGTGTTAAAGAAGTGCAACAACTCAATGGAAGACTGGCAGCCTTGTCCATATTTCTAGCCGGATCGGCCATAAGATCTCTTCCCTTTTACGCCACATTAAGGAAGGGAAAGAAGTTTGAATGGACCACAGAGTGCGAGCAATCCTTCCAGGATTTCAAAAAATTCCTGGGACAACCACCCATTCTTACTCGACCACGGGAAGGAGAAGCACTCATATTATACCTCGCAGTGGAAAGTCGGGTAATAGCCTCAGCACTGGTCAGAGAAGATGAAAATGGGCAACAACCCATCTACTTCATCAGCAAAGCCCTACAAAGGGCCGAACTGAATTATCAAAAGATAGAAAAGTTTGCCTACGCTCTCCTACTAACTTCTCGACGACTTCACCCATATTTTCAAGCTCACACCATCAAGGTTCGGACTAACCAGCCCATAAAAGGCATTCTACAGAAAACAAACTTAGATGGAAGAATTCTACAGTGGCCTGGGTAGTCGAGCTATTTGAGTTCGATCTTCAGTATGAAGCTCGGACGACCATCAAGTCTCAATATTTGGCCGATTTCATTGTTGAATACACTGACACCCCGGGAACTCCTACAAAATAGAATCTCTATGTAGACGGCTCTTCAAACAAAACCGGGAGTTGGGTAGGTGTGATAATAGAAAGCGACCAGAGAATCCAAATCAAACTCTCCCTAAAATTCGAGTTCCCTGCTTCAAACAATCAGGCCGAGTACGAGGCATTACTAGCTGGTTTAAGGCTGGTCAAAAAGGTTGGAGTTCAAAAGCTTATCATCTTCAGCGATTCACAAGTAGTCCCCTCACAAATAGCAGGAAGCTACCAAGCTAAGGACCCTACCATGAAAAAATACTTGGACAAAACTAAGGAACATCTCGGGCAACTCGGGGAATACGAGGTCCGCCACATACCTCGAAAACAGAATGCTTGAGCTGATGCACTTTCAAAATTAGCCAGCACCAAACCAGGGGGCAATAATAGAAGCCTCATTCAGGAAATACTACTGAGCCCATCAATTTCAGAGGAAGAAGAGGTTCTAGCAATATCAGGTCAGGATCAAGGATGGATGACTCCCATAGTCAACTACCTTAAATCAGAAATACTCCCTACAGATAAGAAGGAGGCAAAGAGGTTAAGGCGAGAGGTGCAATACTATACCATCATAAACAATATCCTATACAAAAGAGGGATTTCGACATCTCTACTAAAATGTGTGTCGACCTCTAACACGAAAGAGGTTTTGGAAGAGTACACAGTGGAATATGTGGCAACCATCTCGGAGCACGAGCTCTCGCTAAAAAAGTACTCTGAGCCGGATTCTTTTGGCCGACTTTACAAAAAGAAGCCACTGATTTCGTTAAGACATGTCCACCACGTCAGAAACATGCTAACTTCCACATCGCCCCACCGGAGGAACTCATCAGCGTAATATCACCTTGGCCATTTGCAAAGTGGGGACTCGACCTCCTCGGGCCCTTCCCCCAAGGATCGGGACAGGTCAAATTCCTCATCGTAGGGGTAGATTATTTCACAAAGTGGATTGAGGCAGAGCCCCTAGCTAATGCCACTGCTCAAAGAAGTCGGAAATTCCTATATAGAAACATTGTCACAAGGTTTGAGGTTCCTCACTTCATCACCACAGACAATGGCACTCAATTCACAGATGCAGGTTTTAGAAAGTTGGTAGCCGACTTGAAAATAAAGCACTAATTCACATCTGTAGAACACCCCCAGGCTAATGAACAAGCAGAAGCCGCCAATAAAGTCATACTAGCCGGGTTAAAACCGAGATTACAGAATGTGAAGGGAGCCTGGGCTGAAGAGCTCCCACAAGTCCTATGGGCATATCGGACAACTCCACACTCCACCACAAGGGAATCACCTTTCCGACTGGCTTATGGAATGGAGGCAATGATCCCGGTGGAAGTCAAAGAAGGATCCCCCAGAACGATCCTCTACAGTGAAGAGACCAACTCCCAACTTCAAAGGGAAGAGCTCGACCTACTTCCAGAAGTCCGAGAGAAAGCTCAGATCAGGGAAGAGGCGTTAAAGCGTCGAATGGCCTCAAGATACAATCGAAAAGTAGTACAGCGAAGCTTTGCCAACAATGACCTCATCCTAATCCGAAATAATATCGGAACAAGTTGACCTGGAGAGGGGAAGCTGGCGGCTAACTGGAAAGGACCCTACCGAGTCACAGAGGTACTGGGAAAAGGCTACTACAGGGTGTCCGAACTCGAGGGGCGAGAGCTACCAAGGTCATGGAACGCCTACAACCTAAGAAGGTATTATAGTTAGGAGATAATAAAAGATCTTAGATCAAAGATGCACTCTTTTTCTCGGAACAGGTTTTTTAACGAGGCACCTAGTCAAGATCTACAAAATTACCTAACTAAAGAAGGGTAAGCGCCCACATGTGTATATTTTTTCTTTTGCTGCTATCTCTATTTTCTATTTGAATAAAACTTTCTAGATTCTCTACAAAGTCTCTCTACCAAGACGCATTAATCTGACTATGCAAAAATTCATCGCCCGATTATAAAGCTACAGATCGGCAAAGTGAAAACCAAATTCACTGCCCGATCACGATAAGGTCGATAAAAGATAAAAATAAAATTCCTCAAAGATCGGCCAAATGAGGATCAAACTCACTACCCAATTTCTACAAAGTCAGCAAGATGAAAAGCGATAAAAACAGATCAATGCAAAAAAGTTATAAAAAGTAATCCATAAAAAGAGGCCTGACGAGGTCTGAGAAAAAATGGATTGCTAAAAATAACTCGGGAAGGACTGGCATGAAGAAGCCAGACCAATCCCCCCAAAATGACAAAGTTATAAAAAGTAATCCATAGAAAAAGGCCCGACGAGGTTTAAGAAAAAATGGATCACTAAAAATAACTTGGGAAGGACCGGCATGAAGAAGCCGAACTAATCCCCCCAAAATGACAAAGTTATAAAAAGTAATCCATAGAAAAAGGCCCGACGAGGTCTGAGAAAAAATGGATTGCTAGAAATAACTCAGAACAGACCGACATGAAAAAGTTAGACCAGACTGGTCAAAGCGACAAAGTTATAAAAGGTAATCCATAGAAAGAGGCCTGGCCAGCCCTTATCAAAAATGGATTATTAAAAATAACTTAGAAGGGATCGACATGAAGAAGTCATCCCAAGCCGATTAAAGCAACAAAGTTATAAAAAGTAAACCTATAAAAAGAGAATCAGCGAGGTCCAATTAAAAAAAAAGGGATTACTAGAAATAACTCTCCCTGGTTTGTTGAGAGAAACCAACCAACAAGAAGACGTGCGCTAGAAGGGACGCAGCTCGACCCAAAAAGCCACGACCTCACCAAAATCAATTTACAAGTGTTCTATGAGAATACTAAAAAGAATAGCCGAACAAAGCTAGCCTCAAAGGTCACTTTGACTAAAGCAGGAAATAAACAAAGGCAATCAAAAGAGGTCAGACAGCAAGACTCCCACAATCTAAAAATTCTTGGAAGTGGCAAAAGTGCAAACCAGTATAGCAAAAAAGATACTATAATAAAAGTTCAAGAAGGCAACCTCAAAATTGACCTCAAGAGCTCGAAAGTATTTGTTTTCTAAAGGCAAAGGTTACTAAGTAAAGCAACCTAACATCAACAAAAGTCAAATCATCCAAAATTACAAAAATAGAGTTCAAAGACCCACAAGTCGGGCCATACAGATACTCAAACAAATTATAAAGGATTTAAAGACTCCCCAGTGGCGGCATCCCGAGGTGAAGGAGGACGGGTCGCAAGCGGGCAGCATCAACGGTTCCATCTGGCCGGTTCAGGATCTGAACATCAGGGTCCGACTCGGGATGGCCGACCTCAGCGGTAGGAGTTGGAAAAGTCGGAGCAGCAGAAGCTTTGGCTGATGGCTTAGGAGGAGGATCTACATCATCGTCATCATCTGAGGTAGGAACAATTTTACCATCTTCAACAATATTGTCCAAACTAAAATGACTCAAGTCGAGCTCGGGAGCAAGAACTCGGACCTGAGCCTTTAAGTTCTCATATGCGTCAGTCACGCTACCCACCAGATGACTCTGAAGCTCAGTATAATTAGCATGAGCATTCTCCAGACTCTCCCTTGCCTCCAACAACTCGCCATAAGTACGGACATAGCTCTCCTTATGCTGCAGCGCCGTCTCCTCGGACAGATTGGCAGAAGCCACAGCGGTAGTAGCTCAGGCTTTCTCCTTTTCTAGATCCAGCTCCAACTTGGCTACTTTGGCATCCAGCTCATCCTTCAACCCCTTAACCCTATCAAATTCTGACTTGGCCTCCTCCATAAAGGCCTTCGTTGCATGAACTAGGATATCCTGAGCAGTTCGAAATAAGACTGCACCTATGTGTGCCATCTTAACACTACTCCGGGTGATGAAATCCAGGTGGTGAAGAATGGACATGTCGTCCATAGAAAGTCGGCCATAAGGAGCGATCTGGTTATCCATAAACCCTACAGCATCAAAGTCAGGGGAATCCAAATTGAAGGGCTCAGTAGTCCTCTGCTTCTTGGGGAGAGGACCGGCAGCAGAAGGAGAGGCAGCACCAGGGGTCGGCTGGGGAGGATCAGAAGAAGCCAAGCGAACCTGGGGAGTTAGGATGATCTTCCTCGGCCCAGAAGTGTCCGAGGTCGACGTCCTCAGCGTAACATTGGAAGATCCCTCCCCAGGACCTTTGGCCGAAATATTCTGGGCACCAGTTGCCTTCCTAGCTCTCTTAAAAGCCTTCATGGAATCAGTGGTCTTCACCATCTCTAAAAAAATAAAGCAGCAAAACCGAAGTTGCAAGTTAGAAAGAGATGGATCGACAAAACAAACAAAATAAACAAAGATAAAGCTAGCAAAGAAATCGGCAGCTACCCAATTCAGTTCGAAGAAGGGAGGGATTCCCCAAAAACCTATTTGTATCAAGATGAGGAGGCTCCCCCCAATTCTCTTCTAGTACATAAACAAAAGCTTGCTCAACCTCAACCCCAATTCTCTCCCCAAGCACTCATATTATACCTCGCAGTGGAAAATTGGACAATAGCCTCAGCACTAGTAAGAGAGGACGAAAGCGGGCAACAACCCATCTACTTCATCAGCAAAGCTCTACAAGGGCCCGAGCTAAACTATCAAAAGATAGAAAAGTTCGCATACGCTCTCATACTCACTTCTCGACGACTTTGCCCATACTTTCAAGCACACACTATCAAGGTTTGGACCAGCCAGCCCATAAAAGGCATCTTGCAGAAAACAAACTTAGCTAGAAGAATCCTGCAGTGGCAGTCGAGTTGTCCGAATTCGATCTACAATATGAAGCTCGGACAGCCATTAAATCACAGTATCTGGCCGACTTCATTATCGAGTACACGGATACCCCGGGAACTCCCACAAAATGGAATCTCTACGTGGACGGTTCTTCAAACAAAATAGGGAGTGGCGCAGGCGTGATAATAGAAAGTGATCAGGGAACCCAAATCGAACTCTCACTAAAATTCAAATTCCCTGCTTCAAATAATCAAGCCGAATACGAGGCATTACTGGCTGGTTTGAGGCTGGCTAAGTAGGTAGGAGTTCAAAAGCTCACCATCTTCAGCGATTTACAAATAGTTACCTCACAAATAGAAGGAAATTACCAAGCTAAGGATCCCACCATGAAAAAGTATCTGGACAAGACCAAAGAGCAGCTCAGACAACTCAGGGAATATAAGGTCCAACATATACCTCGGGAACAGAATGCTCGAGCTGATGTACTCTCAAAACTAGCCAGCACCAAACCAGGAGGCAATAATAGAAGCCTCATCCAAGAAACATTGCAAAGCCCATCAATCACAGAGGAAGAAAAGGTTCTAACTATATCTGGTCAGGATCAAGGGTGGATGACCCCTATTATCAACTACCTCAAGACAGAAACACTCCCCACAGATAAGAAGGAGGCAAAGAAGTTGATACGAGAAGCACAGTACTACACTATGGTGGGCGACAACTTATATAGGAGAGGGATCTCAACATCCCTCCTAAAATGCGTACCAACTTCCAATACAAGGGAAGTCCTGGAAGAAGTACACAGTGGCATGTGTAGCAACCACTTGGGGCACGAGCTCTTTCCAAAAAGGTACTCTGAGCTGGATTCTTCTGGCCAACTATACACAAAGAAGCAATAGAGTTCGTCAAGACATGCCCACCATATCAAAATCATACTAACTTCCACATCGCCCCACCAGAAGAGCTCATCAGTGTAACGTCACCCTGGCCATTCGCAAAATGGGGGCTAGACCTCCTCGGACCCTTTCCCCAAGGATCGGGACAAGTCAAGTTCCTCATTGTAGGAGTGGACTATTTCACAAAATGGATTGAGGCAGAGCCCCTAGCCAATGCCACCGCTCAAAGAAGTCGGAAATTTCTATACAGGAACATTATTACAAGGTTTAGGGTCCCTTACTCCATCACCACAGATAATGACACTCAATTTACTGATACAGGTTTCAGGAACTTGGTAGCTGACTTGAAAATAAAGCACCAATTCACATCCGTAGAACACCCACAAGCTAACGGGCAGGCAAAAGTTGGCAACAAAGTCATACTAGTCGGGTTAAAACGGAGACTACAGGGTGCAAAGGGAGCTTGGGCCGAAGAGCTCCCACAAGTCCTATAGGCATATCGGACAACTCCGCACTCCACCACAGGAGAATCACCCTTCCGACTTGCTTATGGAATGGAGGCAATGATCCCAGTGGTGATATAGGAAGGATCCCCCAGAATGATCCTCTACAATGAAGACATCAACTCCCAAAATCAAAGGGAAGAACTCGACCTACTATCCGAGGTCCAAGAAAGAGCTCGGATTAGAGAGGAAGCATTAAAATGTCGAATGGCTTCAAGGTACAACCGGAAGGTAGTCCAGTAAAGTTTCGCCATCAACGATCTCATCCTAATCCGAAGTGACATCGGAGCAGGACAATCAGGAGAAGGGAAGCTAGCAGCCAACTGGAAAGGGCCTTACTGAGTTATAGAGGTACTGGGAAAAGGCTACTACAAGGTGTTCGAACTCGAGCAGCAAGAGCTACCAAGGCATGCCTGTAACCTAAGAAGGTACTATAGTTAGAAAGTGATAAAGATCTTAGGTCAAGGTGTACTCTTTTTCCTGAAAAGGTTTTTTAATGAGACACCAGGCCAAGATCTACAAAATTGCCCGACTTAGAAGGGTAAGCACTTATATGTATATATTCTTGCCTATTTTATATTTCCTACTTGAATAAAGTTTTTCAGATTTCCTAAAAAAAGTTTCCTACCAAGACGCATTAATCTGAGTGCAAGAATTCATCGCCCGATTACGACAAGGTCGGAAAAATGAATACCAAATTCATCGCTCGATCACGACAAGGTCGGCAAGATGAATACCAAATTCATTGCCCGATCACAATAAAGTCGGCAGAATGAAAACCAAATTCATCACCCGATCACAAAGAAGTCGGCAAGGTGAAAGCAATAAAAACAGATTAATGCAAGAAGTTATAAAAATTAATCCATAAAAAGCGGCCTGACGAGGTCTGACTAAAAATGAACTGCTAAAAATAACTTAAGAAGGACCGACAAAGAGGTCGGACAAAATGACCAACGCAAAATGTTATAAAAAATAATCCATAAAAAGTGGCCTGACGTTTGACGAGGTTTGACAAAAAATGGACTACTAAAAATAACTTCAGAAGGACCGACAAAGAAGAAGTCGGACCAAACCGATCAATGCAAAAAAGTTATAAAAAGTAATCCATGAAAAGTGGCCTGACGGGGTCTGACTAAAAATGGATTACTAAAAATAACTTAGGAAGGATTGACAAAAGAAGTCGAACCAATGAAAATCGTGCGCTAAAAGGGACACAACTTTGCCCAAAAAGCCATAACTCTACGACAAGGCTATCAAAATTGTTTAGACTAACTAAAAAGGTTCTACGAGAACACTAAAAAAGTTGTCGGACAAATTAGCCCAAAAGATCACCTCGACCAAAGCAGAGAGTGGACAAAACCAGAAATGATCAAAAGAGGTCGGACAAGCAGAAATACCAGCTCTCTATAAAAATTTGCAAAGGTTGCAAAAGAACGATCAAACGTATCAAAAGAAACACAGCTACCATTAAAAACTCAGAAGGTGACCTGAAAGAAGGCCTCAAGAGTTCAACGTATTTTGTTTTTCTACTTATGAAGTTGCATAGAAGCAACTAAAAGTCACGAGAATCAAACGATAGAGTTCAAAAGTCCACAAATCGGGCTGTACAGATAAAACAAAGAAATCATAAGGGGTTCAAAGTTTCCCCAGTAGTAGCATCGGTGGCTGAAGGAGGAGGAACGATCTTCATAGGGGTGGCATCCACAGTCCCATCCTCCCGATTAAGAATTTGACAGTCAGGATCAGGTTCGAAATGGTCGACCTCAGCAGAAGGATTTGAAGAAGTCGTGGCTGCAGAAGCTTTGGCTAGCGGTGCAGGAGGAGGCCCGTCATCTTCATCATCCGGAGCAGGCACTATCTTGCCATCCTCCACCACATTGTCCAGGCTAAAGAGAGTGAGGTCGAGTTCAGGAGCGAGAACTCGCACCTGTGCCTTTAAGTTTTCATAAGCACCCGTCACAGTATCTACAAGATGACCCTGGAGATCGGCGTAATCCGCACGGGCAGAATCAAGCCTCTCTCTCAGCTCTAACACCTCGGCATAAGTGCGTGTATAACTTTCCTTATGTTTCTTTGCCATCTCCTCTGCCAAGTTTGCAGCCGCCTCAGCCCTGGTAGCACGGGACTTCTCCTTCTCCAAATCCAACTCCAGCTTAATTACCCTGGCATCAAGCTCATCCTTCACCCCCTTGATTCTATCAAAATCCGATTTAGCATCCTCCAGAAAAGCCTTAGTCGCATGGACTGGGGAACCCTGAATAGTACGGAATAGAGCTGCTCCCATATGGGCCATCCGAATACTGTTACTGGTAATAAAATTTAAATGATGAAGGATGGACACATCGTCCATTGGAAGTCGACCATAAGGAGCAATTTGATTATCAATAAACCCCACGGCATCAAAGTCAGGGGCATCCAAGTCATAAGGATCAACAGTTTTTTGTTTTTTAGGAGGAGGACCAGCAGTAGGAGAAGAGGCAACACCAGAAGATGGTCGAACTGGGTCAGAGGGGACAATCCGGACCTGAGGGGTCGGAATAACCTTCCTCGGCCCAGAAGCACCCGATGTTGGTTTCTTTGGAGGAACCTGAGAAGACTCTCCCTCTGCAGTCTTGGCCGAGATGTTTTGGGCAGCTATTGCTTTCTTAGCCCTACGAAAATATTTCATGGAGTCCGTAGATTTCACCATCTCTGCAAAGAAGGAACCAAGAAAACAAGTCACAAATAGATGGAGGTAAAAATTCAACCACAAAGTAAAAACATAAAAGAAGTTGGCCACTACCCAATTCAGCATGAAAAAGGGAAGGATCTCCTAGAAACTTCTTCGTGTCGAGATGGGGAGGCTCTCCCTAATTTTCCTCCAACACATGCACAAAGGCCTACTCGACCTCATCTAGACTTTCCCAAGAATACTTATGTGCAAGGGGAGGATCAGGAAGAAATAGCAACGAACCCACACCAACAACCACTTTCGAAGCGAGGAAAGGGGGAAGCACGGAAATGCGAAAATAGAGGGCGTAAAGGAGCAAAACGCCTTGCAAACGATGAGCAAAGAAGACGAAGAGGAGTTAGAGAAAGAAACTGTAACGTGACACTTTGAAAATTTTCAAAAATGAAGTAGCAAAGAGGAAAAAAGGAAACGGCGAAGGAATATTTATGAGATTTTAAACCCTCGCACGTTTCCAAGAAAAGCATAACGCGCGCTACAATTAAAAAGAAGAGAAACGCTTCGCATCCAAGAAGCCTTAACCGGAGATCAACCCAAAGGCAAAATTCTCGAGTATATGAAATACACTTAAGCATCGGATATAACTCATACTCTGATTCTATAAGAAATATCTGCTTAAAGCCCATGCTAACTTAAGCATCGGAGTCTCTTGCAGGTACCACCACCCTCCGGTGATGAAGGATCAGCAGCACCACCAAGTCCAATAAGTCAGACATGTCAGCTCCAGCCACCACCGCAGATCTCGATCGAGATCGACCTACAGTTTCAGGTAACCCTCGGAACACTTACCTTTACCCTAGTCCCATTACAACCTATGAATAAGTCCTCATGATAAATGTATGCATGCATTGAATAATTGTTGATTGTTAGATGAAAAACAAATCATGAAAAGCATGATTAGAGGAGAATTGAGTGAATTAACCCTATACACTTGAGCGACTAGAGCGGATACACTTTCGTTGAGAGTTCGATGCTCAATTCCTTGTTCCCGGCTTTCATGAGCTCTCTTCTTGCAAGTCTATTTGAACTTCATTTTGATATTTGAATTGGTGGGATTCATGAATCGTGATATGATCTTAGCCTTACTTGTTCATATACGTTCTTGGAGAACTGATTTATTTTTAACCAAGTAAGTAGCATCATTTTGCATCTAGATGCATGCATATAGATAGGTGCATATAGTTTATTCGCATTGAATAAATGTTCATACCCCTTTTCTTGTCTTTCTTGGTTTAGCATGAGGACATGCTTAGTTTAAGTGTGGGGAGGTTTGATAAACCCCAATTTTGTGATTTATCTTGTGTTAAGTTTAGGGATTTTATCAACTTTTCTCACATTTATTTAATGAAATAGCATGGTTTTGTGAATTTCTCCTAATTTGTGCTCAAGAGTAAAAACATGATTTTTAGGCCCAAAAATTGATAAATTTAATTCACTTTAATTCCATTCGATGCCTTGATATATTTGTTAAGTGACTTCAGGATTAGAAAGCAAAAATTGGGTTGAAAGAATGAAGAAAAAGCATGCAAAAATGGAGAATTCATGAAGAAATGAGGATTCGCTGAACTCCCACGCGCACGCGTCACCCACGCATACGCGTGAGAAGGAGATTCGCCAGCGACACGCACGCGTTACCCACGTGCACGCGTGAAGAGGAATTTTGCAACGCGACGCGTACGCGTGACCCATGCGTACGCGTGACAAGCTGCACGTGACTTCACTAAAGGCAAAATGCTGGGGGCAATTTCTGAGCTCAAGGAGGCCGAAATCCAACTCATTTCTGATACTTTTGAACCCAAGGATTGCAAGGGAATGAGGGGGGAAGCCATAGCGTAGTTTTCATGATGTTATATGTTAGAATTCTAGCGAGAGAAGCTCTCCCTTCTCTCTAGAATTTAGGGTAGTTTAGGTTAAAATTTCTTAGATCCAACTTTCAATTCTTGTTTTGATTTAGTTTTCCCTTTTAATTCCTTGTTATTACACCTTTGCTCTTCTAGTTCTTGTTGTTAATTTCCTTTTCATGTTATTTTTATGTTGATGCACTCTTGTTGATTTCAATTTCCTTTTAATACAATTTTATATTTCTATGTTTCTTGATGTTTACCTCACTTGCTATTGTTGATTTCTTGCTTTTGTTAGTTATAGCTTTTATTAATTCTTGCATTTTGTGATGTTTACTTTTATTGCACACTAGGTGTTTGATAAAATGTTTTCACTAGTTTTAGAGTAGTTTTCTTTACTCTTGGCCTAGGCTAAGGGAATTGAGTGTCCTTGAGTCATTGGATCTCATGGAATTGGTGATTTGAGAACTCTTAGTGGTCAATTTGATAACCATTGACACTAGTCTACTACTAAGTCAATTAGTAGCTAGGTTAGGATTTATGGATTGATGTTGATCAAGCCTATTTGACGTACTTTAATCTTGAAGTAGACATTGTACGTACTTCAAGCATAGAAGTAGATTAAATGGGTTGGTCCCTCATAATTTTCAACACATGGTTTGTAGACAAGGATGGTGATCTCAATTCCTATGCCTAGCCAAGAGTTCTTTCCCTTTCTTTTATTAGGTAATTGTCATTTACTTTCTTTTCATTTATATTTTCTTGTCAAATATCAAATCAAACCCCCTTGTTCCTTCATAACCAATAATTGATCACTTCATTGCAATTTCTTATGAGACGACCCGATGTTTGAATACTTCGGTTAATTCTTATTGGGGTTTGTACTTATGACAACCAAAACATTAAAATTTGATTTGAGCATTACTTGTCGGTTTGGAACTATACTTGCAACGAAGTTATTTCCTCTTTTACCGAGAAGAAATTCTAAGCCGACGGTTTTGCTCTTTCAATGAACCACCATCAACTCAGTCCCAACCTTCCCAGCCACCTGTTGAGCATGACCAGCAACCATCCCATACTCATGGAACAGACCCAGTCCCTCCCTCTGAAGCCAATGTCTCTGAAGCTTCCCAGCCACCTATTGAGCATGACCAGCAACCATCCCACACTAATGATTCAGACCAAGTCCCTCCCTCTGAAGCCAATGTCTCTGAATCTCTTGCACCTGAACAACTCATCCAATACATCCCACAGCCTTATAGAAATCAACTTTTACAATCAATCCCTGAGTTAGTCCCACCCTGTGACTCCAACATGACTCCCCAAAATAATGAAACCAATCCTTCAAATGAGATTGAGGGACGGCCAAAGAGGAATAAGAGAAGATCAACAAGAAGGCCTCTCCCTGCAGGACAATCCTTCATTCCGAACCCTGATCCGGACAAGCCTCCAACCTTTTATGTCTCGGTTGATGAGGAGGATTTTCTGATGACAATACTAGGTATCATTACTATGAGTCAGATGACTTGCATAGCATAGCCAGTGATGAAGATTCTGACGAGAGTCCAATTTTTTCTCAGAATAATGCCGATGCCCCTGTTAGCCAGGTGCGGTTGGAGTTGGGTATGGAGTTTGAAACTCTCAACCAGTTTAGGAAAGCAGTCCGAAAGTTTAATATCAACATTGGAAGAAGCATATTCTTTACACGCTATGACTCCACAAGATCCAAGGCTATATGCTATGATGAGGACTGTCCTTGGCAAATATACTGTACCAAGAGGACATTTTTAGCAAGTTATCAGGTAAAGACTTTTGTGAAGGAACACACTTGCAGTAAAGACAATCATTGCAAGTCAGCAGATGGAAAATGGGTGATAGATGAGCAGGAGAGGATAAGAGTTCAGCCAAACTTGACAGTGAGAGAGATTGACCAGTTCTTCAGATCTGAGTATGATGTACTAATCAACGAGAGAAAAATTTATAGATCTATGAAGAAGGCAAAGGAGAGGATTGAGGGGTCCGAGATTGCATAATATGCAATACTTCGTGATTATGCTAATGAGATACTGAAGACTAATCCTATGCCTAATTCAAATCCTCTTTTTTTGAGGATCTATGTATGTTTTGATGCATGCAAGAAGGGATTTGTGGGTGGTTGCAGATCATTTATAGGGTTGGATGGCACCTTTCTTAGAGGGTATTATAGGGGTCAGCTGTTAACAGCAATAGGACAGGATACAAATAATCATATCTACCATGTTGCATATGTAATTGTAGAATCAGAAAACAAGAAAAGTTGGAAGTGGTTTTTAGAGATCTTTCAGGAGGATGTGGGAGATTTTCAGGCAAACAGGTTTAACTTCATGTCCGATATGTAGAAGGTACTTGTTTTTTAAGTCTGTTATTGGATAGTTGATTACAGTTCTTCTTATTATTGACGCATATGTAAGTGAAGTATGATAATTGAAGTATGATTATTGAACTAGGTTTAGATGCTTGATGAAAAAGATAGTTGACTTAATTTGAAGTATGATAATTGAAAAATGATTATTGAAGTATGATATTTATGCTATTATGCCTGAAGAATGATTATTGAAGTATGATAATTATGCTATGATAACTGAAGATATGATTATTGAAGTATGATTATAGCTAGTCGTTGTTACCATATCTTTTGAATGTCATACATTGAAGAATCTTGTCCATTAGATTGTCATATATTGAAAGCTGTTTATTTTAATGTATACCTATAGGGTTAATACCTGACGTGCAAGAAATGTACCCAAACACCAACCACAGATTCTGTACCATGCATATATGGCAAAATTTTCGCAAGAAATGAAGTGACTTGCAGTTGAAAAAGTGTATGTGGTCATGTGCTAAGGCCACTACAACACAAGATTTCAATGCTGCAATGGATAGGCTATAAAAGATCAATGTTGGGGCTTGGAAATACTTGGACAAGATTAGTCCAAAATAATGAAGCAGAGCACATTTTAGTGAATACCCTAAGATGGACAACTACACAAATAATAATTGCGAGGTGTTTCATGCCAAGGTGAAGAAGATGAGGGAGAAACCGATTATTACCATGTTAGAGGAAGTGAGGTGCTACATAATGCGGATCATGGCAAGGAATAAAAAAGCTTTGGTTGGGTACAGCGGAAGGTTAGCCCCAACCCAATAGAGCATATTAGAAAGGGAGAAGAGAGAGAGAAAAAAATGGAGGCCTTTTTCTACCGGAAATGATGCGGGAAATGTGTATGAAGTTTAATGTCACCCATGAAGGTTAGTGTGGATTTGGGCAAAGGTACATGCAGTTGTAGACTCTGGCAACTGACTGGGCTACTTTGTAGACATGTTTGTGCTGCTTTAGCATACCAAAACAGAAGACCCGAAGAGTATGCACATAACTGGCTCACCATGGGTGCTTACAATGCAGCATATCAGACTTCAATGCATCCAGTTCCAAGCCAAAAGTTTTGGGAGAACCTTGACACCCTACCCATTCTGCCATCACAATACAAAAAACCAATTGGAAGACCTTCAACCAAGAGAGACAAGAGAAACGATGCCTCTAAGGAGAAGAGTGACCCTCATAGAACAAAAAGGAGGATTGAAACTATTGTATGCAAATACTGCCTCCAAGTGTGTTCAGTCAATTCTAGTTGAAATTATTCCAACTCTATAAATTCATGTTGAACATTTTAATGAGTACTTTTTTCCGTAGACTGGTCAAAATAAGAGAAGCTATAAGAAGAGAAAAGAAGCAATGGGTGAAGGGAGTGCTGGACCGCAAGTCCCTGCAAGTGATTAGGATGAGGATATGCTAGCTGAAATGTACTGGGAGGAGACATTAGAAGCTGCAGAAGCTGAAGCAGTAGCAACTGAAGTGGGAAACGGTTCCACAACACCCCAACCTGCACAAGTTAGTTCATTGCATTATTAAATTCCTTAATTTCACTTGTTTAGTTACTCACACATTTGATTTGGTTGATCTTTGGAATCCAGCAACCGCAACCGATGCCACCACCAGCAATCACACAACCACAACCTCCAACAAACAGTGGAACAGCCAAAAAACAACCTAAAAGGAGAAGTGTCAAATGACCTCCTCCGACTGTACATACACACAAGCATCTACACCATCTGCCAACCATCCATCTACAACCCCTTCCACACACAACTCTCAAACAACACCTCATCCACTGCAAGGTGCTAGTGCAGGCACAACCACACAGTTTGTGCAGTTTATGCCGACACCTGGTGTGGCTGCAAGTGCTAGAGGCCAAGGCACAACTGTTAGAGGCAGAGGTGAAGGCAGAGGTCGAGGCAGGATAGGTACATCAGGCGGAGAAAAAAATGGTCTCTCAAGCGGGAGCAGTAACTCAACGCCAATTTCATAGACTGTGTTTTGATGTGTGGGTGGACGTCCACAAGAGAGGAATTTCATCCTATAAGAATGTTATGTTTTCCTGTTTTGATGTAATCAACAGTGCTCAAAGATTACTTATGGTTGCTTTTTGGTTGGTTTAGTATACTAAAGAAAACATACAACACTTTTGTATTTTGTTATGCATTTTCATGGTCTGTCTAGTTGTTGAGTTAGTTATGCTGGTCTTGAGGTTATGCTTTGAGTTGTCAAAACTTACCTTCTTTGGCTTATGTGACAATGCTCGGAACTTGCAGCATCTATGTATAAGTGTTCTCAACTAATTTATGGTTAATTTTATCATTATTCTAACAGAACCTTCTTCTGATTTTATAAGACACTCATATATTGAAAACCACAACCATCAGGTTTCCATGTCACAGATTCAGCTTAATTATGGATCCTTAAGTAGAAAACAGAGATTCATGTGCATTTCGATATGTGAGTGTCTAGAGATAAACTTTATCGAAATGAACTTAGATGGCAGCAACAGGTTCAAAGTGTCTATGTTATTGTATCGGAAATTAAAAAAAAAAAAAACAGAACAATTTAAGGAAGAGATCATGTCATGCCAATATCAGGAAATACATTCATTCTCTCATGATTAACAAAGATCCCAACTCTATACAAATCTTACATTTTAATTACCAAATACAACTCACACATCAAACAAAACGCAATGGATAAAAGCAGCACTCTAATTCCCCTAATTTCACCCATAATTTCAACCCTAAATTTGTCTATCTTTCTCGCCAACATTGAGGGTGCTTGCTGATTTTCCCCAGGTTCAGTGACAGTGAAAGTGAATCTATCATCATGCCTTGCATGAGAATGCTCCAAATGTCTTTTGGCTAAACATCTTGCTATGTCCTCCCATCCTTCTTCGATTTCATCAACCCAAACAAAGTATTTACTGTCTCTTGTCTGACAAAAAAAAAAAAAAAAACGCACACATTGGTCAACTTACATTCAAAGAAAAATTTCTCACCTTAACTCCAACAGCGTCTGGCTCTTACCGCCCATAGAGGACATCTGATGAACCATCTATTAGGGTTCCTTCTTGTGCCAGAGTCCATCAACGTAACCTCTCTGCCACAGAAGCATCTGCCGTCCAGCTTCTTCACCTTCATCTTCTTCGAACTTGAAGAACTACTGCGACTTCCATCATTTGCAGCAGAGTTAAATCTGCGCAAAGACATTCCGAGGGTTACGAGCTAATTCTTCTTGACCGTGGGTGCACTTCACACTATATGAGATTCAACAAGCATCAATTTTTGGGGGGTATGGTTTGAATTGGGGGAGGAAGCTACCTAGGGTTTCGATTTGATGCGTGCAACCTTCTCCCCTTTCATATACCAACGTTTAAATCCACGTAGATATGGCTTTGGAGGGTTGGAGGGCCACGTAGGATCGGATTACCACGAACCAAGTGCAGATCCAAGGCGGGGCACTTTTGTCACACGGAGGGCATCTATCGTTGGTACAAGTTTAGTTTCAGGCTACTATGGGTACAAATGTCAGCGTATTCATCTTTTATGGGTACAAATGGTCATTTATTCTATATTTTAAAATACATGTATAAGGAGACACATCCAGAAAATACATATATAAAGACACTTCCATTAGACACGGTCATAAAAAAGACATTTTTATTAGACACATCTACAAAGACACTTCCATTAAACACAGTCATAAACAAGAGTTGGCAGAAGTTGGCAGAAATGCTGTTGGTAACGTAGCGGGATTGATGAGAGTTTTTTTGAGGTGACAGAAGGAGAAAACGAGACACCCAAATAAGATGGTGATGCTTGGGAGGCACAATGACGCTGACGTCCGCCTGAGGTATTCTTGGGCATCAAGTCATCAACCCCTGAATTCATGCAAAGCGGTTCTAGGCGATTCCGGCATTAACCCAGATTTTTGGCATCAACCCCGAAACTCATGCGGAGCGTTTTGAAATCAGAAAAGAACAGAAGCCATGGCGCAGCAAAACGGCACCACTGAAGAGAAGCAGAAGCGAAGGATGAACAGTGGCAGCCATGAGGATCAAAACGATGGCAGTGGTTTCTCTAGTCCTTGAAAGTCTCTTTATCGCAACACAGTGTTTGCAAGGTCCGATGATGGCAAGTCACAACAAAGATACACGAATTACAAGAAAAGGACAGGCTTAAGTCCGGGTTGGATAGGATTTAGATCGGGTTGGAGTTGGTTTTCTGTTTGTTTATATGGATTTGGTGCGTTTAAAATTTAAATTTAAATAACTAAATATAAATATTTAATTTATAAAATAATTAAATAATTCTAATCTTAAAAAGTTAAAATAGTATATTTTTTTTTTCTATAATTAAACTAAAATGAGGTGTACTCTTTTTAAAATTAAATTAAATTTTTAATTCAAATTAAATAACTTTATTCTTAAAAAGTAATATAATCTTTTAAATATAAATTTTGAATCTTCCAAACAATTAATAACTCTTATCTTAAAAGGATATTTTTATCTTTTTAAAATTAATTATAAAATTATTTTATTTTTTTATAATTAAATTAAAATTTTAGTTAAAATTAAATAAATTTAATATTAAAAAATATTTTAGTTTTTAAAATTAATCATAAAAAAATATTCTTTTATCTTTTTAGTTTTTTTATTTTGATTTTTATTTTTGTTATAATTTTGTAATAATTTAATATCAACTCAAAAATAAAATAAATTAAAATTAAAATAATAAAATAAAAAGATTGTAATTAAACAAAAGGGTAAAGTATATTTTTTGTCCCTAAAATTTGGCAAAAATTTTAAAAATACTCTTAAATTTTATTTTGTTTCAGTTTTGTCCCAAAAGTTTTCGATTTGCATCAAATATACCATCGACGGCTAAATTTTTAAAAAATTTAAGACCAATCTAACAATAATGCATGAAAATTATGTTTGATTTGCTTGTGTTGTGGATTGTTCTTATAAAATTATTGTTGAATCGGTTTTAAATTTTTTGAAAAATTAGCCATTAAGAGTATAATTGATACAAATCGAAAATTTTTAGGACAAAATTAAAACGAAATAAAATTTAGAAATATTTTTTAAACTTTTGTCATTTTGTTGTTCTTTTTTTTTTTTTATTAAGGAATACTAAAATTAGAGGTATAGTCAACTAGAGCCAACTAGTTTTAAGATGAGAGGTCTGTTATAAAAAAAATAATTTACACTACTCTTAATTTTTCAAATTTTAAAATTAAAAGTGAAAACTTAGACTTAACGTAAAATTGATAAACGAATTAGATGAAAATTTAGTTAAATTATTTAAATTATTTAACAATTTTTAACTATCAACTTCACTTAAAGTTAAATACACTTAAATTTTTACCGAAATTAAAAATACAAAAATTAACTTGAATTGGTTCAATATAGTTGGTTCCTCGACTTTTTCATTTTCTGAACGGCGAAAGCAAAACCTATAAGGAATGTGAAGAAAAAAACTCTTCGAATCCAAATTCAATTGCCATTCACAGCTGCCATTAAGCAAAACCTAACAGCATCCCTTGAGGTTCAAGATGGAGAGGATTGAAAAAAGAAAAATGGACAGGATTAGTGCCCTACCGGACTCCCTCATCGGCCACATTCTGTCCTTCCTCCCCACCAAAACCGCCGTTTCCACCAGCCTCCTCTCTCGCAGGTGGCGCTACCTCTGGCAGCATCTCCAAGACTTCAACTTCCAACTCGACCAAGACGACCAGGACCAGGACCAGGACGAGGGCGAGGGCGAGCAATACCACTGGTCCTTCGTGCACTTTTCTGCTTTCGTAAACGGAGTTCTTGTGCAGCGTAGGAATCGAGACATCCGCAAGTTCCGTCTCTTATCCAGCTACGCCGTTGAAGGCTCGTTCCATGAACGTTCTCTGAATTACTGGTTGCTTGCTGCCATTGGACCTCAACTCCAGCACCTTGATCTTTCTTTGTATGTTGTGGGTCCATACAACTTCATGTGGTTTCCTTCTTCCAGCGTCCTACGTGGCATCTTCAGTTGCACTTCTCTCATTTCACTCACTTTGGATGGTTTAATATGCGTCAAGAATATCTCGTCTGTTCATTTGCCAGCCCTCAGGACCATGAGACTCTCCATCGGTGGATCGTTTCCCATGGACAAGATTTTCTCTGGCTGCCCGCTCCTTGAAGATCTTTATCTCCATTTTAACGTAAGAAACACGCCCAAGATAAATTTTCCTAATTCCTTGAAGAGGCTGGAAGTTCATGGTTGCAAGTTATCTACACCTAGAGAAGTTGAAGTTGAAATAGACGCTCCGGCACTTGAATATCTTACTTTCTTCTTATTTATTGGACTAAGCCAGTTTACTGTCAACAATTTGCACAATGTGAAAGTAGCAGATCTTAATCTCTGTCCTAGAGAATGCCAGGGGGAAGACCATCTCTATTATATACATATGCTTCTAAATGCACTCAACAGAGTAAAAAAGCTCCACCTGCGTAGTTCCACAATAGAGGTTGGTTATTCAAATCTTATTAATATTCTTGCGGATTCGCAACTGTTAATTGTAGCTTTAATCCTATGCTTGTCTTCCGCTTCAGGGCATACTTGGTGCCCCAGCTTTTAATTCTCCGGAATTCAGTTGTTTACTTCATCTAGAGCTAGAATGTTTCAACCCGACTCTAATCATAAACCTGTTTTACAAGTTTAGGGTTTAGGGTTTAGGGTTCATGTTCATCCTTAAAGTGAATGTTGGAATTTTAACTTCGTTTGTTTTCACCTTCTGTACTCAAATTACATCCATGCTTAATATGTATTCATTCTAATTCAGGATTTTTATTTAGCTAATAGCTATTCAAGTTAGTGATGGATGGACTTTCTTTTGTGAAATTTTTGTTGTAGAAGCATTGTTGTTTCATAGAGAAAAACTTGCCTTTGCTTTCTTTTTTATTCCCCATCTTAAATCTTGTGTGGTTGAAGAAATTCTTTTGTCCATTCTATAATCTTTTTCAGATTAATTTATTTAATGACTTGTGATTAAGGTAAATAGGTTATTCTTAATCTTATTAAACTTTCTAGTTGACTTAAGGGCTTGTGAGTGAAGGTTCTGATTGTAAAGAGCCTTCAACTGGTACATAGATGTGATTGCTTGATTTCATCGCCCTTAGGATAATCAAGAATTTTACCTTCGATACGAAAACGTTTTAAGAGTGTAAAATCTAAGGCAGTTGGAGTTTACATGGTGGCACATGCTTGTTTAGAACTATCAAGAATTCTCATAATATAATGCTTATACTTCTATATGTTCTGTTGTATTCCAGGTTTTGAGTAAGCTGACGATTTCACACATTACACATTTGGTTGACTTGATCTACCATGGAGGGGATGATAGTCTAATTTCTTAGACATTTTTTAGGTATTCGACATTTTTGCTATTTCTTGCGATGTCATGGCATAACGCCATGGGGATTTTTTACCGTTCTACTATTATATCAACATCACCATCATCCACCATCTTTAGATGTAGTAAACTGAATTCCGGAAAATCAAAAGTTGGGGGACAAAGTATGCGTGTATACACGGCAAAATTAATAAATAATTAGTTAATAAATTAATTATTATTCAAAGAAATTAAGAAAATTAAATTTCATAATTTAGAAGAGTAGAAATATTAAAAATACAAATTTTGTCACTAATTTTAAATATTTTAGTCTAAAACCAAGTCAACAAACCAAATTAATTGAACCGAATTCAAACCAAACCCAAGGTCCAACCTATAAAACCACCTAAAATGAGCTTTCTTCCTTCTCTTCTATGAAATACGCCGAAAAGAGAGAGATTCACCTAAAGAGAAAAGAATCCTAACGTCTCCGAAATTCAATCGTATGTAACTTTTAATTTGGAGCTTCGATTAACGAGCCGTCAGCGGCCATATGTTCGTTTCGGAATTCTCTTCAATTCTATCTGAAAAAAGCAGTAAGAAATTTGCATTTCTCACCCAGTTCTCTCTCTCAATTTCGTGATTTTAGAGTTTGGGTATTGACGAATTGAATAATTTTGATGGTTTCGGTGAACTCTAGCAGCGGATAGTCACTAATTTTTTGTCCAATTAATCTGTGAGTAAGGTAAGAAACTATTAAACCCTTGTGAGTCATTGAATTAGTGAACCATATGATGATTATAATGATATTGTGTGAAATAGATTGTGTTCTGGTTGATTTGGAGTTCAATTGGGCGGTTTAGAATGAAATCCGGGTGATTAAACTTGAGGAATTATCGTTTGGAAGCTTGGGGCTTGTGAAAGGAGAGGTCTTTGAGGTGTTCTGAGCTTAGGGAGGAATCGGCTAAAGTATGTTTTGGTTTCTCATAGTTAGTGTTTAATGTGAAAACTTAGACTAGAAAACCTTAAGATAGGAAATGAACTGAATGAATTATTGATGAATTGTGTATATGGTATGTGATGGGTGATTCAATTTTGAAAACGGTTCCCTATTAGAGTTGGTTGTTTTTGAAAAAGATTTAATATTGGAATTAATTTGATTTGGAAATAATTTGAATGATTGAGAGGTGTTTGATTTGGTAGTTGGGATCCGTAAAGGGTGACAAAAGTCAAAGTTTTAGAGGAGATGCTGTCGAAGTTTTTATGAAAATTGTGGGTTTCATTTGAAGTGATTATCTAAAAATATTTGGGTTTAAGGATTTTATGATTTGATTTTGAGTTATTAAGAAAATGATTACGCTTTAAGTTTGATTTATTTAGAAAAGAATGAATTAAGTTTTGAGTATGAATTTTTAACCAGACACTTTAACTCTCCGGATTCCTCCATGGGTATATATATATTGAGCTTAGAGTTTGACTCTATGGAATATTATATTATTGAACTTGAAATTTGACTCCATGGATATTATTTTTAAGCTTGGGGATGCGCGCACAGAGGGACTATCCAATGGTTACCCACCAGGACATGTCGGGTTGGCTACATAATTGACAAATGATACTCATCAGCCATAGGACAGGCATACATCATGTGCAATTGTATGTTTTGTTTGTGTATGCATTATTTTAGTTTTCTTAATTGCTTAACTCTGCTTATCTGCTACTTATTCTACTTGCTGTAATTGCACATCTATCTATGATTTTCTTGCTTGACTTGCATGTGTATATTTTCTGAGAGACCCTTCTTGGCAGAGGTGTGAGGGAGTTGTTCTACCGATGATTCGGAGAAATAGAGGAGACAGAAAGTGAAGTGTTAAGTTAAAGTTAGATTTAGAACTTGAACATCTTAGATAACTTACTTAATTTCTGGTTTAGTCAGATCTTTAAGTTGAAATCTGAGTGTTGAAGTTCTAGAAATGCCTCTGACTTTTTCGAAACTTTTTATATTAACTATGTGGGCACATTTATCATGCCGAGAACTTTCGATTCTCATTCCATAGATATTCTGTTATTTTTCAGATGCAGGTCGATAGGCACCTCGTTGAGCGTCTGGAGCCCTCTTTACATGCGAATAACTTTCTTTTGGGATGTTATATTTTGTTTTAGGCTATGTATATATGTATATTTTGTATTTTGCCCTCTTAGAGGTTATTTTATTTGGAGAAAGAGGTGTTTTATTTATGTTTTTGGGAAAAAACTTTGGGTTATGTATATATATGTATACCCTGGCTAGCCTTAGCTTCATAGGTCGAGTCTAGAGTTTGATATCTGTGTTTTGGAATTCTGATCTGTATATTATGTTTTTAGCCTTCTTTTGATTTCACCTATCCGTTTTACGATTAACCTTGCGAGTGTGACACAATTTTTTCTGTTTTCGCTTTTGTTTAGCTTATTCTTCAAAGCTCCTAGATATGAATTCTTTCAATTATATTTATGTATGTATTTTACTTTTAGAGGTTGTAATAACTTGCCACCTCTACTTTACGACTTAAGCGTAAGACTCTGTGTGGTAGGGTGTTATAATGCGCTTGTTCTGGTCCAATCCAACAGGCTGTACGGGCAGACGTCCTTCACATAACCCGTGATTCTGACAGCTAACCACTGGTAGAAGCTTTGAAAAAGTTGGGTCTAACAAGAAGGGAGGCCCACCTGAGCGTATAAAAATAAGAGAGAGGGACCTACCCAGTGGCGAATCTTGAAAAAAGATGTTAGGGGTCAAATATATAATTAATTATATATATTATATAAGAGGATTTATATTTAAATTAAATGTATTAATTTTTATTTTTTATCATTATAAATTTATAATTATAGTAATAAATTATTAAAAAATTAAAAAATTACAATTAACATAATAGGATCCAAATTTATAATAAATATATTTTGTCCAAATCAATTTTTTTTTTAAAAAAAATATTGAAGATCAATAAAAAATATAAAATAATAAACTTAAAATATAATAAGATTTTTTATTTGATATTATGATACCAATTATTATATTGTGCAACATATTTTAATAGTAGCGATATAAAAAATTAAAATATTAGACTTTTATATATATATATATATATTATAATTTAGTTGAAAAACAATTTTGTTTTATAAAATATTAAAATTAATAAAATATATAAAATTATTTGTTTGTATTATTTATTATTTTATAGTTGAATTTTATTTAGTTCATTCTACTTTAAAATAATACATTATCTTTTTTATTATAAACTTAAAAAATAAAAATGAAAAAGTGAAAATTTGTTGACCTTAAAATAAATATATATATATATAAAGAAAAAAAAAGCTTGTAGTAAATTTTGAATTTAGATTAAAAACTTGTAGAAGACTTACAACAAAAATAAAAACTAATTAAATAATTTATATCAAATAAAATAAGTGGTCACACTTTTAGTTTTATAAATATTTGGAGGGCCATAGCCTCCTACCCCTCACTTCGAGTATGTTATCGTTATCTTAATACTAATCGTTTCATCGTATGGACACTAACTTAAATATCAAAATGTCTTTATAAATAACTCCATCCACCGACTAACTAACGACCCACTAATGTAGCCTCCACCTCAGAAGCCGTGCTCAGGTCTCGATCCTCATTCTAACACATCACAACCGACTGACTCAAGAACCACGGAACAACATTGAAACAAAAGATAAGCAAATATTAAGCATAATCCATAGGATCAAAGCTACAATTAACAATTGTAAATCTACAAGAATGTTAATGAGATTTGAATAACAACCTCAATTGTTGAACTATGCAGGTCGAGCTTTTTTACTCTTGAGTGCGTTTAGAAGCTATGTATATAATTAACATCATTTTTAGAAAAATAAGACTCACCTTCTTAACATACTTGAAACTTGTTTATCTAATATTGCAGGTATCGGTGTTAATAGTTTTTTTCTTTTAAAAAAATGTCGATTTATATAATTTATCTTTAGATTTGATCGGTTTATATTTTTATTTTTTACTTTTATTTCAGTATTTTTTAGTTTTAAATTTATTGTTTTTACTATTTTTTATTTTTCATAAAATTTTGAAATAAAAATATTAAAAATAAAAACCTAAATAGATTGTAATTTTCTAGTAAAAAAAATTTAATTTATAGTTTTATCCCTGTTTCAAAGATTACCTGAAATTAGGTTGCTTTTAGACCTGAACATGAGGTCCAGACTCCTTTTGAGGCAGTATTCGACTTTTGCCGATATCAAGGTGCTGCCATTCGAGTTCCTTGTGAGGAGTTGAGGGTGGTACTTACAAGTAGGGGTGGCAAACGTGGAAGTCCGTCCCGCCCCGCCTCGCCAAAAGCCTGCCATCTAGCGGGATGTCCCGCCCCACCTTGCCTAGTGAGGCGGTCCTAAATTCCTCCCCGTCCCCGCCTAACGGTGGGTTGGCAGACCAAGCTCGCTAAATCTTTTTTTTATAAACCATTAAATATTAAATAATGTATATAATTTCACAACCATTTCAATAAATTTATAATTTCTAAAGATATAAAAAAATTATAATTTCTAAATTCACAAATATTAAAGTCTTTATAATTATAAATATGTAATAAATATAAATCATAAACCAAGTTTTTTGAAACAAAATAATAAAATCAATATTGTCCAAAGCAAAACAAACATTATTGTCTAAAACATCTAATTGAACATCTTCAAGTTTATAATCAACCAAACATAAAACACTCCAAGTTTATAATCAATCAAACATAAAACATATAATTAGAACGTCATCAATTATCGTCTTCATCCTCTTGTAGATCAATAATATTATAGGAACAAAAAAAAAAAACGGATGGCCCGCCCCGTTCTGCCGAAGCCCACGGATTAGGCGGTGCGGTTTAGGCGGGTTTTTAATTTTGACGATTTCAAATTTTTACCCTAGTTCGCCTTTTTTGGCGGGTTATGCGGGCTGACCCAGCTGGTTTTGCCTCGTTTGCCACTCCTACCTGCAAAAGACTCTGATGCTTAAGTTAGCAAGGGTTTAAGCAGGGTTTTAGTATATTGGATCTTGAATGTACCTGAGAGAGTTAGGGTATTTATAATTGTAGAGTTTGTAACCATCTTTTGGAGTAGTTCCACCTTTGATGGTGGATAACCGTCTCCTTTATTGTGGGTTGTTGAGATCTCCCTTCTAGAAGTAGGAGAGAGATTGTAGAAGTTAGTTACTTATTCAGATAAGTAGAGCTTAGGATACCGTTGTTGCGCCTGACCTCTAATAGGTTAGATTGGAGCCGTTGAGGCCCATTTATATGAAATGGGCTTTACTTGTTTTGGGTCTAGCTATGTTTTGGGCCAAGGTATAAATAGTGCCCGTACTTGAAACTGAACTTTTAATAGGTTGGACTTAAGCAACTTAGAAGTCCAAAGAGTCGTTTATAGGTCGGTTCATCACGTAGGATAAACCATCTTTCAGAGTGTTAGGTTGGATACTCGACGTGATTTTCTGAAGCTCAACCGTTGTATCTTTTTGTAATCATTTGGCACGTTTCCTAGGGTTACTTTGGTAACCGTGCATGTCATAAATGAGGAGGTAATTTTACCATTCTACCCTTAGGGCCTTATAAATATTCAACCCTCTTTTCTCTTTTTTTTTTTTACTTCTTTCGAAACATTCCCTCTTCGTTTTCTCTAAAAAAGGCTTTCTTCTTTTCTTTGTTGTGGCCTTTTCTCTTCAAGATTTCTTTATCTTGAAGTGTTGCTCGCATTTCTTCAGGAAATTTGGATCGTACATGCATTTCCTGTTTTAGCGTACTCTTTCATCCATCCATCAAAGTTGGTCTTATTGTTCTTGTCTTATTTTTCGCACCCGTTGTATTTTGGCTAGGGAATATGCTTTTTATGTTACTGTCTTCACTGTTTATGTAGAAGTAGCAATGTTTTCTTGTTTGATGCTTCTTTGCTTTGTTTGATGATCTTGTATTTGAAAAATTTGTTCTTTTTGTCGTATGGAGTTTTACCTTATTGTGCCCCCAAATGGTGTCACTATGTTTGTTTAAGGTGATGTCATTTATGCTTTTACAATGTAGTTTGCTTATTGCATTATGAAAAGGTTGTGAGAACTGTTAGGTGCTTTTTTGTTGAAGACAACCCAATCTTCTTTGTCTGAGCTGTTATGTTGCTTTGCCTGAGTTACCGACTTGTGGTGATGATTCTCTTTTTGTTGTATTATAAGTATAACTTTATGTCAGCAATGGAGACCAAGCGACGAACACGACGGTGGTGGGTTGGAAGAAGCTATGGCTGAGCAAACGAAGAATAAACTCCACTCCTTGTGGTGGCGACAATAGTGCTGTAACCTAGGGTTGGAGAGAGAGAGAGAGAGAGAGAGAGAGAGAGAGAGAGAGAGAGAGAGAGAGAGAGAGAGAGAGAGAGAGAGAGAGAGAGAGAGAGAGAGAGAGAGAGAGAGAGAGAGAGAGAGAGAGAGAGAGAGAGGGGCTTGAAGGAGGCTGGAGAACCTGTTGTACATTGAAACGACAACGTTTTATAAGAATCGGTTAGATTTCGGTTCGGTCCGACCGGCCAAATATTAGCCGGTTCAGCAGTTCGCAAACAGTTTTCATATTGATGGTTTTTAACTTTAAACTGAATCGTATTAGTGTCTGGTTCGCAGTTGGACTGGTCCAACTGGCTAGTCTGGTCCAGTTTTCAGTAATCAACATTAATACTAATTAAAAGTAATCTATTACATATTTTTAATTTTACAACCAAAATGTGCCACATGTCACTTTTTTATTACAATTGAAATCAAATCTTTTCTTCCAAAATTAAGGAATTCTCCCATCCTCCTTACTAATTTTACAACCAAAATGTGCCACATGTCACTTCCTCATTGCAATTGAAATCAAATCTTTCCATCTAAAATTAAGGAATTCTTCCATCCTCCCTACAAATTTTACAACCAAAATGTACCACATGTCACTCTCTCATTGCAATTGAAATCAAATATTTTTCTCCAAAATTAAAGAGTTCTTCCCTCTTCCCTCTTCCTTTCTCTATCTCTCTCATTTCTTCAACCACTCTATCTCTTTTATATATCATTATCAATGACTAATTACGAATTTGACAATCAAAATGTACAACATGACATCCTTTACTTGCATTAAAATTGAAATATTGAAATTGAAATTGAAATATATCTATATTATGTATCATATAGTACTATCTTATTTAATAACCAAATGTGTCACATGACACTCTCTTATTAAAATTGAGAGAAATTATTTTCCTCCAAAATTAATAAACTCTCTTCCTAAATTCTCTCATCTACCTTTCTCCATTTTTCTATTTCTCTCTATCATTTTCACTCTATATATAATTTATATTTTATATTAGTAATTTGACAAATCAAAATATGTCATCCGATATTTTTTATTATAATTAAAATAAATTTTTTTCTTCCAAATTTAACAAACTCTCACTGTCATTCTTCATCTTTATCTTTCTCCCTCTTTTCTTTCATTCTCTATTTTTTCTACCTTTCTATTCTAAAAAAAAAAAAAAATTAACAAAATAATATAATTTAAATAAAAAATATTATTATTATTATTATATACATATTTTTTTTAGTTTTTTCTTTAGTTTTAAATTTTTATCGCTTTTCTTTTTAATCTATATTTTTATTTCTCTTCTTTCAAATATTTATTACATATAATTTGAAGAGAATACTAATGTTATAATTAAAAGTTAGAATCATGATTTAATTGTTTAAAAGAAATTAATTTTGAGTTAATTTTATAACTATCAATATAATTTTTTATGTTAATATATAATTATATTTTTTATACAAGAGACTTAACATCTAATTAGACTTTTTCATATAAAAATAATAACTAAAAATCTTATTATATAATTTTTTATTTACAGAGAACTTGGTCTTCTTAGCCCGAGACTTTTGTCAACTTACGATTTTTTTTTGTAAAAGTAGATTGATTCTATAAATCTTTTGTATCATGTATAATCTATATTGTTAGGACAAAGTGGATCGTTGTTTTAAAAAAATTATATTTTCGTAATGTTATTACCGGTAAAAATTCTAGTATTAAATAAATTAACTTACATATGTAGAATGATCTAAAAATTGAATAATGTGTTCTTCAAATTTAGTAAGATCACGAATCACCATTGTTACTTCACTCTTTAAAATTTAAGAGTAATTATCCAAATTAGTCCCCAAGAATTTTAAAAGCAGACATTTTAGTCCCTAAAAGAAATTAATACACAGATCAATTTCCAAGGTTTTACTCCGACAGACAAATCAGTCTCCAGTTCATAATTACCTAGATCAGTCTCCAAGAATTTTAAAAGCGGACATTTTAGTCTCCAAAGAACATTAATACATAGATCAACCCCTAATATTTTTCTCTGTCAGACATAACAATCCCCCGTCCATTTTAATTTTACTATATGTCGACCTTCTTTATTATTAACTTAATTTTGTTCATGTGGAGGATGTCATTAGCATATTAATACACTCTTTTTGTTAGAAAATAGGAAGATGAATAATGATACTTTGAAATCTAAATTAAAATATTTTTTTAATATAAACATATTTTTTAAAATAGGATATCTTTTAATTATATTAAATATAAAAATATCAAATAATTTTAACCTTGAATTTCTTGTAGAATAATTTCTAATAATTTTATTAATTATTATTATTATTATTATTATTATTATTATTATTATTATTATTATTATTATTATCTAATGAATAAATTTATCATTATTTTTACCTAAAAAATACAAAAATTATGGTACAATATTATTTTGTAATTAATAATAATAATTATTTTATTTTACTTTTTTTGGACGGAGGACTGTTATATCTAATAGAGAAAAACGTTGAGGATTAATTTGTGTATTAATTTTTTTAAAGATTAAAATATCCGCTTTTAAAATTTTTGGGAACTAATTTGGGTAATTATTCTGTCGAAAAATAAATTGGAGACTGATTTGTTTGCCGAAATAAAACTTTAAAAATTAATTTATGTATTAATTTTTCTTAAAGACTAAAATATTTACTTTTAAAATTTTTGAAGACTAATTTAAATAATTACTCTTAATTTAAATTTTTACTCCCGGTAAAGCACCATCCAGCTCTTCCTCCCTCTGTGTAAATTTAATGAGTGAAGATGAAAACTATCCTTTGGTTCAATTTTTTTTGTTTTGGCTCACGGGTAAAGGAAAGAGAGACAAGCAACTAGCCATGCATCCCCCCTCCCCCTGTCCCTGCCCGACTAGCTGCATGGTGGACACTTGGCATCTTTCCAACAGTTCCCCCTTAAAACATCGAGGCGCTCCCAGCACTTTCTCATAAAGTCCTGATAATGCCCCTCAAATTGAGCCTCATTCTTCAATGCTGCCTTCACTTTTTTTTAGTGGCACAGTCACAATTTGCCTCTTTCATTTGGACTTAGTGACTGGATCCGGTGATTTTGGTCAAATCATATTACACCTCAAATAAGTCATTTTTAGCAAATACACTAAAATTGGAGTAATTCACACAAACAAACCAAATGAAAAGTAATATTATACTAATGTCATAAAACAAAAAAACTTACATTTATGTCCTAAAATGAATCTATGTAAATTAAAACAATTAAATTTGATTTATATATTTTTAATATAAATTAAATCAATTGGATTCGATTTATTATATATGTTATATGAATAGTAAATCAAATTAACTTGATTTGATTTACTACTTGTATATATTGACATTTATTACTTTTAAATTAATTTTAAAATATAAATATCAATAAAAAAAAGCATTCGTTTGGATTCAAATAAAATATCAAAAAAATCAATAGAATAGAAATCCAACTTTTGTATTTTAGTTTAAATTTTAGAAAATTTACATTTTTATAAACTTATAAATTCAAAACGGAATAATAAATAATTTTTAAAAATTCGTTAAAAATCATCCTTTGAATCATTAACATCTAAGGAATCATTACTAAGATTTTTGATGTTGAAAAAAGTAATATAAAATATAACCCTCCAAGATAGCATATGAGTTAAAATTTGGATTTTTCAAAGTCTGAAATAAGAGATAGTTATACATTATGAAATGACCTATTATATTTACACAATATGTAATTTAAAAAATAATTAAAATATCGTATCAATTAAATTATCATTTAATTTGTAAAATTTAGTATAAAACTTATGCTTTGATGATGTTACCCTATGAAAAATTTAAGTTTGAATTAGAAATAATGTCATCAATATAGCTATATTAAAATGTTATATTAATATAGTTATACAATATAAGATGTTATATGTAGTATAATATAGTTAATCTTTTTATATTGTATAACTATCTGTTATTTCTGACTCTGAAAAATTTAAGTTTTAATTCCTATTTTTTTGTGACTTAAAAGGAAACAAACAACAACAAAGAAAGAAATAAAAACAAATAAGAAACTGCATAAAAAAGATAGTCTCGCTGAATACTACTCTCAAACTCCTTCCAAAGCAACAGAAGCTCTACTTGAGGAGAAAGGATCCTCATTGTAGTCTTTACCATGATATCTGCTACTGTGTTTGCATCTCTCAAGATCAACCGGAGATCAGCACGCCATTTTCAAGACATGATATCTCAGATTTTTAACACCAAAGGATCAATAAAACCAGAGCAATCCTTTAAATTATTGACAATAGTAAAGGCCTCCACACAATTTATCTCACATATAATGTCTCTATGCTGCGAGTCACATGCTAAAAGAAAGCTTCTCCAAATAGCAAACAACTCTCCTTGCAAAATGCTACGACTCTCAATTGTTCACAAACAGCCTCGTTGCCACCTTCCCTTCCAATCTCTGCTAACACAAGTAAAACCAACTCGAGCACCATTGTCAGGATAGCTAGCATCACAATTAACATTAAAGGTATCCACTGAGGGGAGAATCCAAAAGCCACTAATAGTGGAGGGGATAGACAGTCGTTGCAACTCAAAAATATTGCGGAGCTCCTTTTCCAAGGACAAAGCCATACCAGTCACCTTGTCTATGGTTCAATGCTCGTGAGGATGAAAGATCTCGTTATTTCTCGAATGCCAAATCCACCAAAGACTAGAAAAGAATCTAAAAGGGTGCTGTTTGCTATTATGTACGAACCAACTCATCAAATCGACTGGTTAACCGGAGATCCCCAAAACTTGTCAAACTAGCTGGACTTTTGGACAATCGTGAATGCAATGTAAAACCGATTCCTGACCTGAGAAACATCGTGGACAGCTATCCATGTGTGAAATGCTCCTCCTAAAATGAAATGCAGCAGTAGGAAGAGCCTCCCGAAGACATAGTGATGAACGGATTTTTGATGGTTTAGAATTTCACAAATGAATTCTCGTTGCAAGTATAGTTCCTAAACCAAACAATAATCCTTTCATACAAAAGATTGTTTGTCACAAGTAACAAACCCCCTAAAATTAATAACCGAAGTATTCAAACCTCGGGTCGTTCTCCCTAGGAATTGTAATGAAGTGTTTTGTTATTGGTTGTGAGTTATTTTTGGGGTTTTAATAAGAAACATGAAAGATAAATGGCAAGAAAGTAAACTAAGGCCTAAAAAGGTCTTGGCAAGGGTTGGTGGTCAAGGATCTCTATCCTAATCACTAACCACAACATGAGAATTGGCAAGGATTAATCTCATTAAATCATCCTCTAACTAGTAGTAAAGAAAAGTCAAATGAGCTATGTCAATCCTAGTCCATAAGTCCTAACTCTCCACTAATTCAATTAGTGAGAACTAGAGTCAATGGATCTCAATCATCAATTACTTGGACATTAGTAACTCAAGAGTTCCTAAGTTACCTTTCCAAGCCAAGAACATAAAATTTTACTCTAAAATCCAACCAAGCATTTCATCAAACACTTGGAAGGCATAAAAGGAAAGCATAGTAAAATTGCAAGAAAAGTAAATCTACACTACTCAATTTGCAAGGAATTAAACAACAACAAATCAAATGAACACAATTATTATGATTTACCTTGAATTGAATTGAAAGAGAAAGGAAGGAACAAAAGTAGATCTACAACAAAATGCAAGAACAACATAAAGGAAATTACAACAAAAGGATGGAAGAAGAATGAATGTAACAACAAGGAATTGAGAAGATAGAAGTAGAAGAAGATGAATTGAAATCTAGATCTAAGAACTAAACCTAATCCTAATTCTAGAGAGAAGTGAGAGCTTCTCTCTCTAGAAACTAACTCTAACTACTTCTAAAACTAAACTATGACTAATGATTAAAGTATCTAAAGTAGGAAAAGTATGTAAAAGTATGTTGATTCCCTTTCAATCCTTGGCTTAAATAGCATCAGAAATGAGTTGGATTGGGCCCACAAGGCTTTAGAATTCGTTGGCCACGTTTTGCTTTAAGTGAACTAGGTGGCAGCAACGGCGCGTGCGCGTACTTTGCGCGTGCGCGCCACCATACGTGTAGCAACTATGGCAAATCTTATATCGTTTCGAAGCCCCGAATGTTAGCTTTCCAACCCAACTAGAACCGCATCATTTGGACCTCTGTAGCTCAAGTTATGGTCAATTAAGTGCGAAGAGGTCGGCTTGACAGCTTTCCGATTCTTCCATTTCTTCATGAGTTCTCCAACTTTTCATGCTTTCTTTCTTCATTCCCTTGATCCAATCTTTGCCTCCTAAACCTTAAATCACTTAACAAACATATCATGGCATCTAATAGAATCAAGGTGAATTAAATTTAGCTATTTTGAGTCCTAAAATGCATGTTTTCACATTCAAGCACAATTAAAGGAGAATATACAAAACCATGCTATTTCTTGAATAAATATGGGTAAAAGGTGATAAAATCCCCAAAAATCAATACAAGATAAACCCTACAAATGGGGTTTGTCAACCTCCTCACACTTAAACCAAGCATGTCCTCATGCTTAAACCAAGAATGAAGTAAGGGTATGGCATTTATTCAATGGAAACTAACTAAATGCAATCTACCTATATGCAACTATCTAAATGAATGCAAGTGCTTGGTCAAAATAAATCAATTCCCAAGAAACATATATGCACAAGGGCTAAGGACTAGCAAGTCTAATCCACAATTGAATTGAGTTATTAAATATTTTTACAAACTTGCATGAAGAATGATGATCATAGGTGAAAACATGTAATTGAGCATCAAACCCTCACCGGATGTGTTTGCACTCTATTCGCTCAAGTGTTTAGGGTTGATTCACTCAATTCTCCTCTATTTCATGCTTTCCAAGATTTGTTTTTCTTCTAACAATCAACATTTATTTCATGCATGCATACAAATATCATGAGGTCTTTTCATTGGTTGTAATGGGGCTAGGGTCAAGGTAGGATGCATATTTGGTCAAGTGAGCTTGAAATTTGAATCTTTGATAAGCTTAAACTTCCCACCTAACCTATGACATCCTATACAATTAAGTTCTAATCTAGCTACCCATTCTTCACTTTTTCACATACTCATGCATTTTCTTTTTCATTTCACAACACTTATGCATTGATTTTATTGGACCTTGTCTTGGGGCATTTTGTCCCCTTTTTTTATTTCTTTCTTTTTTTTTTTCTTTCTTTTTCTATTTTTTTCTTTTCCATATTGTTTTTCTTTTTATTTTCTTTTTTCCTTTTGTTTTTCTCATTTTTTTTTCTTTCTATATACAAGAGCATCAATGCATAAGATTTTACATTTGATCAATACATGAGTATGTACCCAATTCTCAATATTTTCAATAACAATACAAAACTACCCTTTTATTCACCCAATGTCCTAAGGTTCCCACACTTGAATGATACTCACACACACTAGCCTAAGCTAATCAAAGATCCAAATAAGGACAATTATTGTTTTTTCGCTTTAGGCTTGTAATGTGCTAAAATAAGAACAAGTGGGTTAAGCGTAGGCTCAAATTTGCTAACAATGGAAGATAAAAGGTAAGGCTATTTGGGTAAGTGAGCTAATGAAATGATAGCCTCAATCATATAAATGCATGAATACACAAAATAATGGACATAAAGAATCAAACAAATCAAAGATTACAATCATAGAAAGAGAATAATGCACACAAGAAGGAAAAATAAGTGGTTATAAGATGTAACCACGCTATTAGGCTCAAGTCTCACAAGCTTGTGTTCTTAGCTCAAAACATGATCCATAATATATAATTCAAGCAAGTTCTATGAAAAGTTTTCACTCAAATCAATTGGTGCCCTATAGATAGAAATCCTTGGAAAATTTTCATTATTTTGACTAAGCTTATTGTGTATATATATGCAAAAATAAGAAAATGAAAGTAAAAATCCTAAAAACCTAAAAATGAAATGCAAAAGTGTTGGGATTAGAAATTTGTCACCCACAATCGCCAACCGGTCGGACGACCTCCCCACACTTAAAAGTTTGCACCGTCCTCGGTGCACTCAAAGATGAGCAAGGGGGTACGGCGACTCTCCGGATTGCTATGTGTTCTTTCTTCCGCTTCCATGGTTGCTTGTGGTGCATTCATTATGAAAAGCAAAAATACAACACCATAAGATGAGAAGATATAAAAGCAAGGAAGCATACATTGTTGGAATGAGGTAAATCACTAGAATGAGATGAGTGAATTAGTGTGACATTAAGAAATATTAGGTGTGTGAATTCTAAATTGTGCGGTTTAGAATACACATTAGCATAAAAGCTATGTCACAAAAGAAGCATGCACTTCACTTATCCTAGTGTGCTTGAGATGCTTTAAGTAAGCTTGTAAGGTAAGACAAGCATTAGAGAAGCATGAAAGCATTCAAGTCAAACATATGGATGGATATAATCATGAGCACAGTGCATTAAGGTAAATGCACAACATCATCCATCAAGAGGTTGCCTAATCGAGGGAAAAGGATCCAAATCACATGGTGGCTAGCTACAACATGCAATTCAAAAGAGTTATAAGCTCGAAGACAATTCTCATCACTTGGTATTTTTCAAAAGGTAAGCATGAAGAACTTAAAACCAAGTAACAAAACATAACCTCAATCATAGAATCCAACAAAGGTTATAAACATAATGATGTTAAGAAAACATCCCATTTTAATACTCAGTAGCAATTAATGGTAAGCAAGAATAACAATCCAACACTTACAATGAAAAAAAAATGAAATGGAAACTAACTAAAACTAACTATCAACTAAATGACTAACTAATTAGTTAACTAAAATAAATGGTTATTAATGGTGTTTGGAGGTGTTGGACGAGTGGTAGAAGGAGGGAAGAAGAAAGGAGAAGGAAAGAAATGGAAAGCGGAAAAGAAAAGAAGTGGATGGAAGAGAGGGCATCCACGCGTACGCACGCATGGCGCGCGCGCGTCGTTGGCTTATTTCGAGAGTGGCGCGTACGCGTCATGTGCGCGTGTGCGCAAGTGGGGTTTGTGCCAGAGGCACAACGTTGGCGCGGCGCAGGCACAACTCTCTGGAAAATGTATGGAGGTTGGAGCTTCTCAATCCACGCGTACGCACGCATGGCGCGCGCGCTTGGATGGTCGAAAATGCTGGAAGTGCGCGTACACGCCATGTACGCGTACGCGTGGATGGTGCTCTGTTTTTAAAAAAAAAAAATTTCTATGTTTTTGCACCAATCCAAGCATTCCAAACCTCCAAACAGCTACCAAAACACCATAAAACCTTATTTAACATACTTAAACTACCAAACATACTCAACTAACTAACAAAACATGAAATTAAACGAATTCTACCAATATATACAAAAGAGAAAATGAAAGGATTTTACCATGGTGGGTTGTCTCCCACCTAGCACTTTTGTTTATTGTCCTTAAGTTGGACTTATGGGGAGCTCCTCATCAAGGTGGCTTGTGCTTGTAATCCGGGATCCCACACTTTGTTTTCATACCCGTCTTGAGGTTGATCATCATTATTAGTCCAACCGGGTGGTGAGTAAGGTGAATTCTCTATATAGTGGCCAACAATCCTCCTAGACCCATCTATTTGAGCACTACTCCAACCTTTATATCTCATGTTTGATGCATCAACCATAATGAGCCTTGATTTACAACGCCAACCACAAAACCTTTTTCGTTTACGCTTCATCCCACAAAGCTCCCTAAGTTGGCCATCCGTTTCAAGCAAACCATATTCAAGTGGGATAATAAAGCTAATAGAAATAAATTTCACCCACTCAAATGAAGGAGTAGATGGCAACCTAGGCAAAGACAACTCCAAGAGTTTTGATAAAGCGTATTCAATTCCCATCCTCCTTTTTCTAAGGATTTCCACCTCTTCACAAGACTTCTCAATTATAATCCTTTGTTCAACAATTTTATATAAACCTTTTCTCCTACTCAAGTCATAAATGGGAGGGTAAGAAAAATTTACCTCCACATTGCTTTCCATCTTGTTGGGAGAAGGTTCTTCATGCTCAAAGGATTCTTCACCACTAAGGTTTGATGCTTGATCTTCATCACCAAGGGAACTCACTTCTTGCTCTATCCCATCCAAATCTTCATATGGAATATGTCTTGGAAGGTGTGCACTTTCCTTCCTAGCATCAATTTCAATCATCTTGGAGGGGTTTTCTTCAATTCTAGATTCCCATGGAGGCTCCGCATCTCCTAAGTCTTCAACCAATTCTTCCCTTTCTTCAATAATCATAGCTTCCTCCAATTGTTCCAATACAAAGCAACTTCCCTCATTCTCCACCAATCTCTCTTTTATGTTATGCTCTTCATTTGATTCCCCACATGTAGCCATGGGAGTTCCTTGAGTGTTCAAGCATTGGGAGGCTAATTGATTTGTTACCGCATCCAAGGCGGCCATGAAATTTTGCACATCCCTTTTCATCTCTTCTTGCCCTTGAACAAGAACACCAAGGGTTTCATCCCTTAGAGATTGGGGTGGGTGGAAAGTTTCATTAAATTGGGGGGAGGGTTCATAGTAGGAAGGTGGTTCTTCTTGGTAGAGTTGTGGTGGTTCTATGTTTTCCACTCTTTCCACTTGTTGCACAACACACTCCATGGTTGCTTGAAATTGATCCAATGCTTCCTTGAGACGATCCCTTGACTCTTGTTCCTCTTGGATAATATGATTAGGATCATGTGGCTCTTGGATCAATGGATATGAGTATTCTTCCATGGGAGGTTGTGGTGGAAAGTAGTATTCATCTTGTGGTTGGAAATTTTCATACATTTGTGGTTGAAAATTTTCATACAATTGAGGTGGTTCATCTTGGTAATAACATGGAGGGGGTGGCTCTTGGAAGTGGTGATGTTGAGATGGTGGTGGCTCTATATGTGGTTCATATGGCTCATACGGTTGTTGTAATGGTGGATATGGATGAGGGTCATATGAAGGTGGTTGGTGAAAAGTGGCTTTTGAGTATGGTTGAGGGTTATGTTGAGGGTATGGCTCATAGGCATATGGTGGTGGTTCTTGAAAGTCACAAGGGAGTTCACCATAGCCATTAGATTGATATGCATCAAAGAATGGCTCTTCTTCATAGTGTATTGGTGGAAGTTGTTGCCATGAAGATTGATCATGTGCATGTGGCTCTTCCCATCTTTGGTTATCCCATTCTTGATACACATCTTCATTGTAGCCCCCATTACCTACAACATAGTTGTAATCACACTCATAGCCAAAGTGAGAATTCATGATAGCAAGAGAAAATAAAAATAAAATCAAATAAGAAGCAAGAAAATTAAATCCTAAAACTAGCAAGAGCTAACAAAAGCAAACATATTCACAATATTCACATATATACAATAACCAATAACATAACACCATTGCAATTCCCCGGCAACGGCGCCATTTTGATGAACGGATTTTTGATGGTTTAGAATTTCACAAATGAATTCTCGTTGCAAGTATAGTTCCTAAACCAAACAATAATCCTTTCATACAAAAGATTGTTTGTCACAAGTAACAAACCCCCTAAAATTAATAACCGAAGTATTCAAACCTCGGGTCGTTCTCCCTAGGAATTGTAATGAAGTGTTTTGTTATTGGTTGTGAGTTATTTTTGGGGTTTTAATAAGAAACATGAAAGATAAATGGCAAGAAAGTAAACTAAGGCCTAAAAAGGTCTTGGCAAGGGTTGGTGGTCAAGGATCTCTATCCTAATCACTAACCACAACATGAGAATTGGCAAGGATTAATCTCATTAAATCATCCTCTAACTAGTAGTAAAGAAAAGTCAAATGAGCTATGTCAATCCTAGTCCATAAGTCCTAACTCTCCACTAATTCAATTAGTGAGAACTAGAGTCAATGGATCCCAATCATCAATTACTTGGACATTAGTAACTCAAGAGTTCCTAAGTTACCTTTCCAAGCCAAGAACATAAAATTTTACTCTAAAATCCAACCAAGCATTTCATCAAACACTTGGAAGGCATAAAAGGAAAGCATAGTAAAATTGCAAGAAAAGTAAATCTACACTACTCAATTTGCAAGGAATTAAACAACAACAAATCAAATGAACACAATTATTATGATTTACCTTGAATTGAATTGAAAGAGAAAGGAAGGAACAAAAGTAGATCTACAACAAAATGCAAGAACAACATAAAGGAAATTACAACAAAAGGATGGAAGAAGAATGAATGTAACAACAAGGAATTGAGAAGATAGAAGTAGAAGAAGATGAATTGAAATCTAGATCTAAGAACTAAACCTAATCCTAATTCTAGAGAGAAGTGAGAGCTTCTCTCTCTAGAAACTAACTCTAACTACTTCTAAAACTAAACTATGACTAATGATTAAAGTATCTAAAGTAGGAAAAGTATGTAAAAGTATGTTGATTCCCTTTCAATCCTTGGCTTAAATAGCATCAGAAATGAGTTGGATTGGGCCCACAAGGCTTTAGAATTCGTTGGCCACGTTTTGCTTTAAGTGAACTAGGTGGCAGCAACGGCGCGTGCGCGTACTTTGCGCGTGCGCGCCACCATACGTGTAGCAACTATGGCAAATCTTATATCGTTTCGAAGCCCCGGATGTTAGCTTTCCAACCCAACTAGAACCGCATCATTTGGACCTCTGTAACTCAAGTTATGGTCGATTAAGTGCGAAGAGGTCGGCTTGACAGCTTTCCGGTTCTTCCATTTCTTCATGAGTTCTCCAACTTTTCATGCTTTCTTTCTTCATTCCCTTGATCCAATCTTTGCCTCCTAAACTTTAAATCACTTAACAAACATATCATGGCATCTAATAGAATCAAGGTGAATTAAATTTAGCTATTTTGAGTCCTAAAAAGCATGTTTTCACATTCAAGTACAATTAAAGGAGAATATACAAAACCATGCTATTTCTTGAATAAATATGGGTAAAAGGTGATAAAATCCCCAAAAATCAATACAAGATAAACCCTACAAATGGGGTTTGTCACATAGTCAGGCCAAAAATTTGTGCTTTTCCGGAACATGTTGACGCCAAAGCCAAAGCCAACTACCCCTATCCTCCCAACTAAACATCTTCTTACTGAGGCACAAATAACCACTACGAGTATCATAAACATTTGAAGCCGCACCAGTCCAACACCAACCGACCTCTGAACTAGCTTGAACATCCGAATTTTAAGAGTTAATGTTGCTCAATAGAGACTGATTCAGAGGAGAATATATATTCTCAAGGTTTCACTGTCCAGATGACCAAAGGTCCAAGATCTTGAGATCCGAATCAGAAATATGAACATAATCTATCTCATGACACAGTCGCCCCTCTCTTCTCCATTTAGAAAACCAAAAGTTCTGTTCCAAATTCCCAATGCACCAAATAAAATCTTCCTTCAAGATATCCCAAGCTCGACATATACTCTTCCAAACATAAGAACCCCTTCCTCGAGACCGACTGAAATAATCATCCTTAGAAGAATGGTATTTCTCCATCAACAGTTGAACACATAACTTGTCATGATGGTGAAAATATTGCCAAACTAGCTTTTCAAGAAGAGAAATATTAGCACAAAAAAGATCTCTAATTCCCAGACCGCCAAACTTCTTAGAGGTGACCAACACACCTTCCAGTTAATTAGATTCGGGCCTTTACTATCAGCTTGACCCTTTCTATAGTTTCACATCATGGAATCTATCTTATTAGTTACTCCTTTAGGGAAGAGAGATACTTACATGCGGTAAGTAGGAATCGCAATCATTACCGAATTGAGCAAACAGAGTCTACCCGCCTTATTAAGCAAGTTTTAACTCCTATGCCACCTTGAAAGGATATACTTTATATTAATTTGTTCAGCATCAAAAGTCACGGTAATGATTTCTTAGATGTTAATGAGTCAAATGATGATATTTAACGAATTTTTAGAAATCGTTTATTGTTTCATTTTGAATTTATAAGTTTGTAAAAATATAGATTTTCTGAAATTTGAACTAAAACACAAAAGTTGAATGTCTATTCTTATTTATTTTTATTTTTGATATTTTATTTGAATCCAAATAAAGGGTATTTTCTTATTGACATTTATATTTTAAAAGTAGTAAATGTCAATAATATGTACAAGTAGTAAATCGAATCAACTAGATCTGATTTACTATGTATGTTGCAGAAACAGTAAAACGAATCAACTAGATTCGATTTACTATTGATAGAGCATATCTACTAAATTGACGATTTACTATTTATATAGCATATATAGTAAATCGAATCCAACTGATTCGATTTATATTGAAAATGTGTAAATCGAGTTTGATTATTTCGATTTACATAGATTTATTTTAGGACATGTATGTAAGCTTTTTCGTTTTAGAATATTGGTGTAATATTATTTTTTATTTGGTTTGTTTGTGTGAATTACACCCAAAATTAGTCCAATATTTAAAAAAAAACAAAAAATAATACACCACAAAAAAAAAAGAGATCAATCACAAAAGAATACTTTGGTTCCAGATTTGGGATCTCAAATCTAAATTTTTGAACGAAAAAAAGAAGGAAAAAAAAAGAAAAACAAGAAATAAAGAGCTTATAAATTATTTTGTATTCATAATATATTAAAATTAAATTTTTTAAAAAATAAAATTATAAATTAACTTTTGTATAGAATTTAATTTGTATTTGTATTTTTTATTTTTATTTCTTATTTTTTCATAAATTTTTTTAAATATTAAAAATAACAAAATTAAATACAGAAAACACATCATAAGAATAAATTATATTGATAAATGAACACTATTTTTTTTTAAACCAAAAACTATTAACACTAATATTTGCAATCATAGATAAACTAGTTTCAAGTATGGTGTATAAGAAGTTAATCTAATTTTTTCGAAGACTAATACGATTGAGAAATTAAATTATTTAAAATAAAACAAATAAATAACTAATTGATCTTTTATTTTATTAAAATATAATTTATTTAATATTTTTAAAATAATGTATCAGTTATGTATTTATTTGCTTTTTATTAAAAAGTAATTTATTAATGTGAAAAATACTATTTTAGACTCATCCTCGGATATTCTTTTTAAGTAAGAAATACTACACTTCTTATTTATTAAGTAAATTTTAGCTCTTCATTTATTGTATTAAATATCAATAGCTTGGATTTATAATTCTGACTTTAAATTTAGAATTTAGAATTCATAATTTAGAGTTTAGAGTTTATGATTTAAGATTTAGAATTTAATATTTAAGATTCATGGTTTATAATTTGGACTTTAGAGATCAAGAAATGCTGCACTTCTTACTTTTTTGGGAGAGCATTATGTCATGACCTTGGACACACTCCAATGCTACCATGCCGCTATTCAGACTTACTCAACTTCTTGAGTTAAAACCAAGTCAGCCTAACTCTCAATACTTAGCAAGAAAGCTAAGAACACAAGAGAATACAAAAAAAATGAAGTTTTAATGGAAAGAACACTTTATTACTCAAGTGTTTGTTATAAATGACTCACTTACCCAAACTTTAACTCTCACCCCTATTTATAGCCATCCATCTCCTCAACGGATGGTTAGGATCAAATCTAATCAATGGTCTAAATTAATCATTTAGAACATTCACTACAAATATCTATCCTACCACAACTTTCTAAATACTTCTAGAGTATTCCATATTACTCTTTACACTTCTATATACATCTACACTCTTCTAGAATACTCGATGACGTCCCAGAGTCTTCTAAAACTTTCTAGAGTATTTCAAGACCTTCTAAAGCATTATAGAACATTCCGAAACCATCTAGAGTATTCTCAAACACTCCAGAAAATTATACAAATACCGTTAAATTTAACCTTCTAAAATTTACCGTGATATTCTTCCCCACCTATTGCGCAGACATCCTCGTCACGTTCTGTTCATGATAGCACTCTAGGTAGTCTTGGAATTGCCACAGATCTTCACGAGCTTCCCAGCTAGCTTCGGTTATGGGAAGTCCTTTCCACTTGATCAAGTATTGGATACTTGGTGGTACTCCTCTTCGTCGCACGACGCGATTAGCTAAGATCTCTTCGATTTTCTTATCAAAGGATCTAATCACCACAAACAAAGCACGACTCGAGTTACCTCTACTCGATTCATCTTGGTCTTCATGATATGGTTTAAGCATACTCACATGGAAGACCAAATGGATCTTCATAGAGGGAGGGAGTTGTACTTTGTAAGCAACCTCTCCAACATTCCCAGTGATATCAAATGACCCTTCGTATTTGTAGATTAAGCCCTTATGGACCTTTCGAAAGGCTTTGAATTATTGTGGAAGAAGTTTAATTATTACTTTATCTCTTACTTGATAGTTTGCATATCTCCTCTTCTTATCAGCCCATTTCTTCATCCTCTTTGCAGCTTTGTCGAGGTAAGAATGAGTGGCATCTTCTTGTTCTTCCCATGACTTAATCATATGATAAGTTCCAGGAATCTTCCCTGAGTAAGAGAAAGAAAGAGAGTGTGATGTAAGTGGCTATTGTCCAGTCACATTCTCGAATAGACTCTTCCCTGTGGACTCACTCCTTTACAAATTGTATGAGAACTTAGCAATATCTAGGAGTTTTGTCCAATCCTTTTGATTAGCGCTTACAAAATATCTCAAGTAACACTAGAGTAAGGCATTCACTCTCTTAGTTTGTCCATCAGTTTGAGGATGGAAGCTTGTCAAAAAATGAAGTTCCTATCTAAGAAGTTTGAACACCTCTGTCCATAGTCGTCCTGTGAAGCAAGGATCTCGATCACTAATAATGCTCTTAGGTAATCCTCAGTACTTTACCACATTCTTGAAGAAAAGTTGTGTTGCTTCCTCTGCAGTGCAATCAGTAAGGGCAGGTATAAAGGTAGCATACTTTGAAAACCGATCCACTACCACGAAGATAGATCCAAACCCTCAGACTTCGGTAAGGTGGAGATGAAATCCAAAGACACACTTTTCTACAGTCACTATGCCGGAGGCAGAGGTTCTAAAAACCCACTTGGTGTCTTATTTTCAATCTTATTTTGTTGGCACACAAGATAAGTCTTCACATAGCTCTCTACTTCATCTCTCATTTGAGGCCAATAATAGGAAGATCCAATGAGTGTCAATGTTCTTTGTTAACCTTGGTGACCAGCCCACTTTGTGTCATGACATTCTCTTACCAACTTTCTTCTTAGATTTTTTTTATTTAGGGACGTATAGTCTTCCTCCTTTGGTGTAGAAAATGTCATCTTCTAGCCAAAATCTTTTGGTCTTACCTTCTTTAGCCAACTCCACCAACATCTTGGCTAATGGATCATGATGCAACCCTTCCTTAATGGTATACACAATATCCCCTTCGACCATGGAAATGACTGCCAACTCAGCCTTACGGCTCAGTGCATCTGCTACTATATTAGTCTTACCTGACTTGTATTCAAATTCGAAATTAAACTCAATTAAGAAATCTTGCCACCTAACTTGTTTGAGGCTTAACTTCTTCTGAGTTTGAAAATAACTTGTAGCCATATTGTCTGTCTTAACGATGAAGTGTGAACCAAGCAAGTAGTGACGTCAAGTTCTTAGACAATACACCACTGCGGTCATCTTCTTCTCTTGGACGATGTATCATCTCTCTGTATCATTCAACTTGTGACTCTCAAAGGCAATTGTATGTCCCTCTTGCATCAAAACCCCTCCAATAGCGTAGTCAGAAGCATCAGTGTGAACTTCAAACACCTTTGAGTAGTCAGGCAGTACTAGTACTGGTCCTTCTGTGATAGTAGCCTTCAACTCATCAAAGGCCTTTTGAAACTCCTTTGACCATTTTCGAGAGTGATTCTTCTTGAGAAGATTAGCTAATGGTGCAGTCTTGGCAAAGTATCCCTTGATAAACTTCTGATAGTAATTAGCCAACCCAAGGAATGACGTCAATTCATATACCTTGTTTGGCAGCTCCCATTCTTTGATAGTCTTACCTTTCCTTGATCCATATAGAGAGTTCCATCTTTAATGATGTATCCCAAGAAGTAGACTTCTTCCCTTGCAAATGAACATTTTCCTTCTTCACATATAGGTTATTCTCTCGCAAGATCTTGAACACGGTTTGTAAGTGATTTACATGTTCCTCCAAGGTATTGTTATAAACAACAATGTCATCCAAGTAGACCACTAGAAACTGATTAAGATAAGGTCGAAAGATCTCATTTATCAAAGTATAAAAGGTTGTAGGAGCATTGGACAAGCCAAAAGGCATCACCAATCACTCATATGATCCATACCTTATGACACACGTGGTCTTAGGCTCATAACCATCAGCAATCCTCACTTGGTGATATCCTAACCTCAAATCCAGCTTTGAGAACCACTTAACTCTACCAAGTTGATCAAACAAATCAGCTATCAAAGGAATAGGGTATTTATTCTTGATGGTTACCTTGTTAAGTGCTCGATAGTTGATGCAGTCTCAACGAACCATCATGCTTCTTTTGGAACAAATTTGTTGCGCCATAAAGTGCCTTTGATGGGCGGATGAATCCAACATCTAGCAAATCCTTGAGTTTCTTCTTCAACTCCTCAAATTCTGGCGGTGCCATCCTATAAGGTGCTGAGGCAGGCGGCTTTACTCCTGAATCCAATTTAATTTTGTGGTCCACCTTCCTCCTAGGTGGTAGTTATTTTGGCAACTTGGGAGGCATCACATTCTTATTTTCTTCAAGGATTTTCTTGATTTTGGGAGATACGTCTTCTCTTTTAAATGCTGACTCATCTTGTAATAGAGCCAAATATGTAATCTCTCCCTTCTTGAACCCTTTCTTGAGTTGCATAGTAAAGAGTATCAGTAGTCCTCTAGCTTTAGAGACTATAGGGACCATGCATAGAGACCATTTTTTCATGATGCATACTATATCGTAATATGGCATAAGTATTATATTTGCCTTCCTTTGAAAATCGAGCCCGATGACTATTTTGAAATCGTCCATAGGTGCTACTGAAAAATCCACAAGGCCATTCTAAGAACCAAGAGTCATCTCAATCCCTTTTGCTACTCCCTTAAGGGGTTCACCCATGGTATTCACAGGTTTGAACCAATCATTCTTTTCAGTAATCTTCAACCTAAGCATGTTTGCTTCACCAGGCATGATGAAGTTGTGTGTAGCACTAGTGTGATCATAGTCATGATAGATTTTTCATTGATAAAGGCTTTGATATACATCAAGCCCTTCTTTTCTACAGTGCTTGCCTCTTTTCCCTTCATAGCATTCATAAGTTGGACAAATCCAACACACTTAGTTACTTGGATTGAGCCTCTCGTTCCTCGATAATAGATGCCAGAGTCCCTATCTTGGGACGGTCCTTCATTTGGTGTGGTCCCCTTGCACATGAAGCATCCTTCTTTGGGCACGAAAGCCTTCTACTTTTTCTCGTACTCTTTCTTTGAAGAGTACTTCCCTTCTTTCTTGGTTGAGAAACTCTTTCCCTTGTCTCCCCCACCTTTAGTAGAACTTAACTTGGAGGAAGACTTAGGTTTAGAGTCTCCCCGATAATACTCAGTGAGTAATTTGATCACCATGATGGCCTCATCGACATCCTTAACATTTCTTCTTTGTAATTCTTGCTTTGCCCAAGGTTGGAGTCCATCAATGAAGACGAACAACGCATCCTCTGATGCTAAGTTGGGAATTTAAAGCGTAAGAGTAGTCACTAATTGATAAATCACAATTTTTTTGGTTTATCTTGTATTGAATTTGGTGTATTTTATCAACTTTTCCTACATTTATTCTATGAAATAGCATGGTTTTGTGAATTTCTCCTAAATTGTGCTTAAGAGTGAAAACATGCTTTTTAGGCCCTTAATTTGCTAAATTTAAGTCTCTTTAATTCCATTCGATGCCTTGATATGTTTATTTAGTGATTTCATGCTTAGAACGCAAAGATTGGATTGAAGGAATGAAGAAAAAGTATGTAAAAGTGGATAATTCATGAAAAAATAAAGTTTCAGAAATCTGCCATGCGAGGCGTACGCATGACCAGAGTTCGTCAAGCGACGCGTACGCATGACCTACGTGTACGCGTGACAACAGCACGTGACCTCATTAAAGGCAATATACTAGGGCGATTTCTGAGCCCATCCAAGCCCAATCCAACTCATTTCTGATGCTATTGAATCCAAGGATTGAAGAGGAATGAACCAAGTAGTCATAGAGAGGTTTTTACCATGTTTTAGGATATAATTCTAGAGAGAGAAGCTCTCTATTCTCTCTAGAATTTAGGATAGATTAGATTAAATTCCTCTTAGGCTTAGGTTTTAATTGTTGTTTTGATTTAGTTCCCTTGCAATTTATTGTTCTTACATCTTTGTTCTTTTAGTTTTATTTGCTATTTCCTTTATATTGTTGCTTTTATGTTCATGACTCTTGTTGGATTTTTATTTTCTATTAATACAATTTGATGTTTCTTTATTTATTAATGCTTAATTGAGTTGTTATTATTGTTTTCTTATATTGGGTAGTTTAGATTTTATTATTTCTTGCTAATTTACTATGCTTTCCTTTTATGCCTTCCAAGTGTTTGATAAATACTTGGTTAGATTTTAGTGTAGAATTTTGTATTCTTGGCTTAGGTTGAGTAATTAGAGACTCTTGAATTGTCAAATTCTTTTGTTGATTGGTGATTGAGGATTGCTAGTTGGCTTGAATTCCACTAAAGCTAATCTTTGATTAGGACTTGTGGATTAGAGTTGACTGTGCTCACTTGACTTCCATTCAATTATTAGAGGATAACTAAGTGAGAGCAAAAAACAACTACCATCAAATTGAGGATGATAATGAGGATAGGAATTCTAATTCTCGCCTCTTGCCAAGATCTTTCTTAGTTGATAGCTTATTTTCTTGTTATTTACATTTCTTGCTCTCTTATTCCAAAACCCCAAAAATACTTCCCCATAACCAATAACATGCACAATTTCCTGTAATTCCTTGAGAGACGACCCGAAGTTTAAATACTCTCGGTTTTTATTGGTTTGCACTTGTGACAAACAAATTAAACTTTAATTGAGGGCTATTTGTTGGTTTGGAACTATACTTCAACGGAATTATTTTGTGAAAATTCCTAACCGACGATTTCCCTCTATCACTAATCGTACTCTTGTGCTTCAAATCCCTCGACTTCTTCCTTGCTTCAACTCCCTTTTGAAATTTTCCCGTGTGGCTATGTTGCAATACCCTTTTCCATATCTACGTACTTTCTCCTCCACTATAAAGTAGCATTATTAGAAAAATAGAGAAATGCAGTGCATACCTTTATTACTTCTTTGACCAACCCTTGACCTTCGAAGTACCTCTTCATTTGCCACAGGAAGTTCTCCACCTCTTGAGCATCCCTCATGCCCTTGAACTCCTTCAACTTTGGGAGATCAATCTTTGTTGTCTTCCTTATAATGGTTGGTCGCGATTTTACCTCCTCGAACCTCCTGGAATAGTTTCAAAGAATTATTAAGCTTTTCTTCTATTTGGAGGATGTTCTCTTTGAAAATATATCTAGTTCTCCCAACACATGAGTCTCGAGGGTCTCCTTATAATGGTTGGTCGGGATTTTACCTCCTCGAACCAAATTCGAACCTCCTCGAATAGTTTCAAAGAATTCTTAAGCTTATCTTCTATTTGGAGTATGCTTTCTTTGAAAATATATCTAGTTTTCCTAACACATGAGTCTCGAGGGTCTCTTTGTCGTGTTCTATCCTTTGGAAGCGCTCATCTAAAGATGATAGAATATTCTTCAATATAGAAATTCTCTTTTCTATGAAGTTAGAATCCTTACCTCTAGATGTAAATCCTGCGTAATTAATGAATAATTAGCTAATAAATTAATTATTAATCCAAGAAATTAGAAAACAGAATTTTATAGTTTAATGAGAAAGAATTAATTAAAACGTGAATTTTGACACTAATTTTAAAAAATTTGGTCCAAGATTGGGCCGAACTAGGCAAACCAGGCCCAAGGGCCCAACCCTAAACACTTAAACAATGAGCATCAGCTCATTTTCTCTTCCTCAACATGTGAAGAACGCCGAACACAAGAGGGAAGAAGGAGGTAAGCTCCCAACCCTAACCCCAACTTCAAATACATATATCTTCCAACTCCGAGCTCTGATCCTTACACCGTTTGCGGCCACGTGTTTACCGTATCAAGCTCTGAAAATTTCGATAATTAATTTGGTAAGAAACTCTTACTAACACTCTCAGCATTGTCTACCCCTAATTTTAAAAAATTAGAGCCATTGGGTATTGAGATTTGATGATTTTGGTGTCTAGGATCAAGCTAGCTTGAGAAAACCACTAAGTTTTGTCCCATTGGTACTTAGGTAAGGTGAGGATTCTCCAACCCTAGTAAATTTCTTGATTAATTGTGATTAAGCATTAAGTTGGTGCATTTGAATGTGATAATATGTGTTAGGTAGTGTATATGTGAATTTGAAACTCATTTAAAGATATTGGAAGCTTGATTAAGCCTTGGGTGCTGAGATTTTGGTATTGGAGGCTTGTGATCTTGCCAATTTTGGTGTCTTTGGTTTAGGGGAGAAATCAGCCAAGGTATGATTTTAGTTTCTCATATGTAATATATAATGTCTTGTGAAAACTTATGCTAGACGACCATATAGGATAAAATGAATCATATGTTGGTACAGATTTGGTAGTTTTGATTATTGAATTATGTGTTGTTTGATGTGGTTATTAGGTATGTTTGTTGTTAAATGGATGTGGTGAATGGTTGATGAAATAATGATTATTTTGAATAACAATGATATATTGATGATTGAGTATAGATGTGGTATTGAATGTGAATGGTTGGGGTTGGAATTGGTGAAAGTATGTATGGAAGTGTTATGATATGAATGTGAAATTCTAAGATGTGTTTTGGTATGTTTTGGTGATGTTTGAAGGTTTGCAGTGTTGGTAATGAGTTATGATTTTGATAAAATAGAGGTTGGAGAAATTTGTGAAAAACTAAATTTTTGGCCGGACTTCGGCGAGCCATAACTCGGCTTTCGGATCCCCAAACTTTTCCAAACTTATTTTATATGAAACTTGAGTCCGTGAAGTTTACACTATTTGAAGAACGGGTAAAAATGATTTTTAACGAAAGAGTTACGCCCGTTGGAAGTTGGAGGTGTAAAATGTGAAATATGTACTTTAACAGCTTTTTAAGGAAAATGAAGGTGGTGTGTACGCGGGCTTAAGGCTGCGTACACGGTCATTTGCTTCTGTTTGGTGCACTCGTGTATGCAGGCAAGTACTGCGTACGCGGCATGGGCAAATGGGCACTCACGTACGTGGGAACACGGCCGCTTACGCGGTCATTCGCCTCTGTCCAGTGTACTCGTGCACGCGAACAAGGGGTGCGTATGTGAGTTGAGAAAAATCATACTTCTGTGTACGCAGGACATAGTTCACGTACGCGGGACTCTGTTTTTTATAAAATTAAATTTTTGTGTTTTAAACATGATTTTAAACCTCTAAACCTCTATTTTTACTCTTTTAGACCCTAAATATTAGTTTTAAGTATAGCGAAGAGATTAAGCTAAGAAAAGGGGGGTAACTTGGAGGTGAAAAAAGTTTGAGACATGATGAATTATGAATAAGAAGTGCAAAGATATGATGTATATATGATGTTTATGGCCATAATGAATGATTATGATTGATTATGAATGAAAATGATTGACGATATGACGTATGCACTTCTTTTATCTGAGATACGAGTTTCTCTGGGTAAGAGCAGTGACTTGCCACCATGTGCTCCAGATCGAGACACTCGATACTCTGTTGTCGCAAGATGTGGTCAGACACTTTAACACCCCGAAAATTTTCCCAATGAGCAGAATTTAATTATGAATGAGAAAAAGCTATGCATAGACTCTTAGGGATACGTGCACGGGGACTGTCCAGGGTTTAGCAGCCGGACATGTCGAGTTGGCTTTATAATTGACAGATGAGACTCATCAGCCATAGGGCATGCATACATCATATGCATATGTTTGAATTGCTTGCTGGTGAATTAATTGGGTGTGCTTTTGTGAATCACTATGTATAATTGCCATACTTACTATCTGTATTATCTGTATCCTATTTATGTTTGTCATTGTTTGCTTGTTTGTTTGTGTGATTCCATCGGAGTTTGGAGGATTGGAGGAAGGCGAAGGATTGAGGGATTTAGCTAGAGTTTAGTAAGATTTAGAACCTTAGATAGCCTACCCTAGTTGTGGTTTACAGTTTATAATCTTTAAGATTCAAATCTGAGGGTCGGAGTTCTACGATTGCCTCTGGCTTTTCCGGGACCTTATATCTTATGTATGTGGCACATTTACCATACTAAGAATCTCCAATTCTCATTCCATACGGATATTTGTCTTTTTCAGATGCAGGTCGAGAGGTACCTCGCTAGGCGTCTGGAGTTTCTCTACAGCAAAGTGGGACCTTTGGGATGTTGTATTTTGCCATGTCTAGATATATCTATATGTATAGAATCCTCCTTATATATATATATATATATATATATATATATATATATATATATATATATATATATATATATATATATATATATATGTTTTACTTTTTTACCTCATAGAGGTTTTGTGGAGAACTAGGGTTTATTTTGAGTTCTTTACCTTTTGGGATTTATATGTATGTATGTAAATAATCTCCGGCCAGCCTTAGCTTTGTAGGCTGTTCTCAGAACTTGAATATTTTGTATCCTTGACTCTCTTCTCTCATTGTCTATACATATATATATGTCCATATGCTTTTTCGTACGCAAGTAAATGTCATTTCTGAGCGTTGCGCTTTTAATTTCACGATTTTTCTTTAACCAACCTTCAAGGCTCCTCAAATATTATATTTTTTCAATTATTATACGTATATATATATATATATATATATATATATATATATATATATATATATATATATATATATATTATTTTAGAGATTGTAATACCACACTATCTCTATTTTACGGCTTAAGCGTAAAACTCTGTGTGGTAGGGTGTTACACTAGGCTCACTTGAAGAACGCACCTTCTTACCTCTCCATTGAGAAGGAATGACATCCCTTCCTCTTTGAGATTCAACATGCTCCATGGTTACATTAGAAGCCATACCCACAAACCACTTGTGCTCCCTCTTGAACCTTACTCGGATGACAAATTGTCACGGCTTTGGACACACTCCAACGCTACCATACCGGCACTCGGAGTTACTCAATCTCTTGAGCTAAGACCAGGTCAGCCTAACCCTCAATACTTAGCAAGAAAGCTAAGAACACAAGAGAAATGATGATTTGGTGAAAAGAATACCTTATTACTCAAATGTTTATTTCAAATGACTCACTCATCCAAACTCTAACTCTACCCCCCCTATTTATAGCCATCAATGGATGGTTAGGATCAAATCTAATCAACGGTCTAGATTAATCATCTATAACCTTCACTACAAATATCTATCCTAACACAATTTTCTAAATACTTCTAGCTAGATTATTCCATATTACTCTTTACACTTCTATATAAATCAACACTCTTTTAGAATACTCTATGACTTTCCAGAGTCTTCTAGAACCTTCTAGGATATTCCAGGACCTTCTAGAGCATTATAGAACGTTCCAAAACCATCTAGAGCATTCTCAAACATTCCAGAAAACTATACAAACACCGTTAAATTTAACCTTCTAAAATTTACCGTGACAATTAGCATTCATCATTATTTTGGCCTCTAACATTTTGGTCAAATACTAATTTGGTCTCTAATATTTTGAAATATCCTATTTTTGTCTTAAAAAGTTTCAATTGAATTTAATTTTGTCCTACCATTAAATTTGACATGAATAATAACTGGAATGAGTGACGTGGATGTTAACAATATTATTAGTTAAATCTTATCTTCTTATTTTTGTGTATTAGAGAAATATAACCACAATCTTCTTGTAACACTTCATTTTCTCATTTTTCTTCTTCAAAAACTCAAATTCTATCAATTGATCTTCTATACAGAATCAAAGGAAAAGCTTTTATGTTGGTAACTATTAATGGTCGATTGATGCGTGAGTATCTTTTCTTTATTTTCTTATTATTTTAGATATAAATATATTGAGTTTTATTTAGATTATAGTGTTTGAAGCCTATTTGGCTGTTATTTTGAGTCAGTTTAGTGTTTTGATTATTTCAGGTGAAGTTTGGATCGGTTTGACAGAATTCGTGTGCAAGAAAAGAGAAGAATTTTGAATCTGCTAAGCTGGCACTAAATGCTGCATCTGGCGTTTGGCACCCAGGGGCTTTGGGACGTGTGCAACCATTCTACCAAGCTGGCACTAAACGTGAACCTGGTCGTTTAGCGCCAAGTGCCTCGTGATTCATACCAAGCCTCTGCCTCGTGGGGTGCTAAATGCCAAGACAGAATTGAATAGGGAGTTACTGCCACCTGGGGAGTTAAATGACGATTCTGGCATTTAGCACCAGTAACGCAGATCAACCTAACCCAAAGAAGCATTTTTAGTAAAATTTGGCTTTTAATTATTGCATTTTATTTTGTTTTAGTTATTTTTATTTACAAACAAAATCTTTTAGATTTAGAATTTATTATTTGGTTTTATTTTTAAATCAAATTAGGTTAGATATAAAAGAGAAAAGAGTTAGCCCTTCGGGCTCCTCTCTCTTACGCATCTCATTCCAGTTTTTACACTTTGAACCCTTGTTTTCTCTCTAAACCATGAGCAACTAAACCTCCCCTGTTAAGGTTAGGAGCTCTATTTGTTCTATGGATTGATACTATTGCTATTCTACTTTTAATTATGTATTGATTTTAATTCAAGGATTTGTCTTCGTTCTTCGTCTTAGGGACTAGGTATATTGGAAGATAAACCTTGTTCTACTTGCGTTCTTGTTAAATCTTGGAAAAGCAATTTACTTGAACAATAGCTTAAAAATAATTCCTCCTAAACACTAATTACTTGGATTTAACGGGATACGTGACATGTAACTTATATTTGGGTAATTAAGATTTTTGTGGCTAATAAACTAGAATTGGATTTAATCCTTTAATCCTATATTAAGTGACCAAGGAATTGGCAGTTGATTAGGTTAGAGGAAATTAAATCACTAAGGAATTAGGATTTAATCAATCACAGTTTTCGTGGATTGAATCTTGCATGATTAAAGTAGTTGGTAAGAATCATTAATTTGGAAAATTAAACATCTCTGAAACCTTAACTGTTCTCTCACATAGCTTTCACTCCAAATTCATTGTTTGCCTTCTAAATCTCTGAAATTACAGTTTAATGCAATTAAAACCTCAAAACACCATTTTCTACCTGCCTGATGATGCGTGAGCAACTTTCCTATCTTTTCTTAGTGAATTTGCATCCAATTTGTTGAGTTTTATAAAGAATTAATTATCTTTTAGCCAATATGGATGCTACTTTGAGTCTTTTGCAATTTTGTTTATTTTAGGTAGCATTCGGCTGGATTTGATAGAGTTTCTGCAGCACAAGAATCAAAGGAGATGGCAGTGAGGAGTGACGCGTATGCGTGACTGACGCGTACGCGTGATTTGGAGCTTTTCATGGCGACGTGTGCGCGTGACTAACGCGTACGCGTGAATTGAAGATTTGCACAGCGACGCGTGCACGTACCTGACGCGTCCGTGTGACTCGCAGAAAAGACCATCGACGCGTACGCGTCACATGCGCCACGTGCAAAAAATGCAGAAAAACGCTGGGGGCGATTTTTGGGCTGTTTTGACCCAGTTCCAGCCCAAAAAACACAGATTAGAAGCTGCAGAATGGACAAAATAAGTGGTCCCCACCCATCAGCTGAAGACTTGTTAATTAATTCTAATTTAAATTCAAATTTAAATTTTAGGAAAAGATATTATTTTAATTTAAGATATTAGATTTTAAATTATTAGGATTAGATATAAAAGGGAGAGGAAACCTCTCTTTTGGAGGGGGTTCCGGGAGACATCCTAATTCTATACAAATTTACATTCTGTATTCCATAACTTTCTACTCTGAACCATGAGCAACTAATTCATGTATGGGTTTATAATTTAAGAATTGTTTTTGCTCTTTATCTTATGAATTTGGGTGGAACGGAAGTATGACCCTCTTTCTATTTGAGTTCTTGTAAAACTTGGAAAAGCTCTTTACTTGAACAACAGCTTGAAAACATATTCTCCTAAATTTTAATCAACTGGATTTAACGGGATACGTGACATATAATCCTTTTATTTTTGGGTAATTAGAGTTTTTGTGGCATATAAATTGAAATTTGATCATGTAGCTTCTAATTGGAATTAATTGACCAAGGAATTAGCAGTTAATGAATTTTAGAGGAGAGTAGAAAGGTCTAAGGAATTAGGGTCTAGTCACATATAGTTTGTCATAAATTAAATCCTACATAATTAAAATAGTTAGTAAGAAAAGTAAATCCGAAAAATAGATAACTTTGAAGCCTTAACTGCCTTCTCAATATTTTATTCCCAACTTATTTATCTGTCTATCTTTAATATTCTAAATTTACTGTTAATGCTTTTGAACTTCCAAACACTATTTTCTGTTTGTCTTACTAAGCCTATCAAACACTATTGTTGCTTAATCCATCAATCTTTGTGGGATCGACCCTTACTCACGTAAGGTATTACTTGGTACGACCCGGTGCACTTGCCGGTAAGTTTGTGGGTTAGAAATTACCGCACCACAGGCATGCCATGACCTTGGTAGCTCTCGCCCTTCTAGTTCAGACACCCTGTAGTAGCCTTTTCCCAGTACCTCTGTGACTCGGTAGGGTCCTTTCCAGTTAGCTGCTAGCTTCCCCTCTCCCAGTCGACTTGTTCCGATATCATTTCGGATTAGGATGAGGTCGTTGTTGGCAAAGCTTTGTTGTACTACCTTCCGATTGTATCTTGAGGCCATTCGGCGTTTTAACGCCTCTTCCCTAATCCGAGCTCTTTCTCGGATTTCTGGAAGTAGGTCGAGTTCTTCCCTTTGAAGTTGGGAATTGGCCTCTTCACTGTAGTCGATCACTCTGGGCGATCCTTCTTCGACCTCCACTGGGATCATTGCCTCCATCCCGTAAGCTAATCGGAAAGGTGATTTCTTTGTGGTGGAGTGTGGTGTTGTCCGATATGCGCATAGGACTTGTGGGAGCTCTTCAGCCCAGGCTCCCTTCGCGTCCTGTAATCTCCGTTTTAACCCAGCCAGTATGACTTTGTTGGCAGCTTCTGCTTGTCCACTAGCCTGGGGGTATTCTACGGATGTGAATTGGTGCTTTATTTTCAAGTTGGCCATCAATTTTCTGAAGCCTGCGTCTGTAAACTGAGTGCCATTGTCTGTGGTGATGGAGTGTGGAACTCCAAACCTTGTGACAATATTTCTATATAGGAATTTTTGACTTTTTTGAGCATTGGCGTTAGCTAGGGGCTCTGCCTCAATCCACTTTGTAAAATAATCTACCCCAACGATGAGGAACTTGACCTGTCCTGATCCTTGAGGGAAGGGCCCAAGGAGGTCGAGTCCCTATTTTGCAAATGGCCAAGGTGAGGTTACGCTGATGAGTTCCTCTGGTGGGGCGATGTGAAAATTGGCATGTTTCTGACATGGTGGACATGTCTTTACGAATTCCATTGCTTCTTTTTGTAAAGTTGGCTAATAGAATCCAGCTCGGAGTACTTTTTTGGTGAGAGCTTGTGCTCCGAGATGGTTGCCACAGATGTCACTGTGTATTTCTTCTAAAACTTCCTTAGTGTTGGAAGTTGGCACACATTTTAACAGTGGTGTTGAAATTCCTCTCTTGTATAGAGTATTGTTTATGATGGTGTAGTATTGTGCCTCCCGCTTTAACCTCTTTGCCTCCTTCTTATCTATGGAGAGTGTTTCTGTTTTGAGGTAGTTAATTATGGGAGTCATCCATCCTTGATCCAGACCTATTATGGCTAGGAATTTTTCTTCTTCCGAGATTAAGGGGTTCTGCAGTATTTTCTGGATGAGGCTTCTATTGTTGCCCCCTGGTTTAGTGCTGGCTGGTTTTGAGAGCGCATCAGCTCGAGCATTCTGTTCCCGAGGTATGTGGCGGACCTCATATTCTCCGAGTTGTCCGAGTTGTTCCTTGGTTTTATCCAAGTACTTTTTCATGGTCGGATCCTTGGCTTGATAGCTTCCTGCTATTTGTGAGGTGACTACTTATGAGTCGCTAAAGATGATAAGTTTTTGAGCTCCGACCTCTTTAGCCAGCTTTAAACCGGCCAATAATGCCTCATATTCGGCTTGGTTGTTTGAAGCAGGGAACCCAAATTTGAGGGAAAGTTCTATTTGGGTTCCCTGGTTGCTTTCTATTATCACACCTGCGCCACTTCCAGTTTTGTTCGAGGAGCCATCTACGTAGAGATTCCATTCTGTGGGGATTTTCGGAGTGTCGGTAAACTCTGCAATAAAGTCGGCCAGATACTATGATTTAATGGCTGTCCGAGCTTCATATTGAAGGTCAAATTCGGATAACTCGACTGCCCATTGTAAGATTCTTCCTGCTAAATCTGTTTTCCGCAAAATGCCTTTTATGGGCTGGTTGGTCCAAACTTTGATAATGTGGGCTTGGAAATATGGGCGAAATCGTCGAGACGTTAGTATGATAGCATAGGCGAATTTTTCTATTTTTGGTAGTTGTAGTGCTTTGCTAATGAAGTATATAGGTTGTTGTCCACTTTCGTCCTCTCTGACCAGTGCTGAGGCTACTGCCTGATTTCCTACTGCGAGGTACAACACAAGTGGTTCTCCTTCCCGTGGCCGAGTTAGAATAGGTGGTTGTCCTAAGAACCTTTTAAAATTCTAGAAGGCATGTTCGCACTCTGTTGTCCATTCAAACTTCTTTCCCTTTCTTAGAGTGGCGTAGAAGGGGAAAGATCTTATTGCTGATCCGACTAGAAATCTGGACAAGGCCGTCAGTCTTCCATTGAGTTGTTGCACTTCTTTAACACAGGTCGAACTCTTCATGTCGAGTATAGCCCGACATTTATCCGGATTTGCCTCGATTCCTCTTTGCGTGAGCATGAAACCTAAGAATTTGCCAACTTCTACTGCAAACGTGCATTTTGCAGGGTTAAGTCGCATACCATGCCTTCTTATAGTGTCGAATACTTGGGTGAGGTCAGACAGTAATGACTCCTCACTTTGTGTCTTTACTAACATGTCGTCCACGTAGACTTCCATGACTTTCCCGATGTGATCTGCAAAGACTTTATTCATTAATCTTTGATAAATGGCTCCTGCATTTTTGAGTCCGAATGGCATAACGACGTAGCAGTAGTTTACTTTTGGGGTTAAGAATGAGGTTTTTTCTTGATCAGGTGGGTACATTGGGATTTGATTATATCCCGAATAAACGTCCATAAACGAGAGGTATTTGTATCTGGAGGAGGCATCTACCAGAGCGTTGATACTTGGGAGTGGATAAGGATCTTTTGGGCAAGATTTGTTGAGATCAGTGTAGTCGGTGCACATCTGCCACTTCCCATTTGATTTTTTCACCAAGACGACGTTAGCTAGCCATAGTGGGTACTTGACTTTCCTTATGAATCCTGTCTCCATTAGATCTTGTACCTGCTCTTCCACAGTTTGGGATCGTTCTGGCTCGAGCTTTCTATGTCTCTGCTGTACTGGCCGAGATCCTGGGTATACTGCCAGCTTGTGGCATATTAGCTTAGGGTCTATGCCTGGCATGTCTGCGGCCTTCCATGCGAAGAGGTCGACATTATCTCTTAAGAACTATATGAGGGACTCCTTTACGTCTCCTTTTAGGATTGTGCCGATATTGGTTGTTTTATCTGGGATATCTCCGATCTGGACTTTTTCTATTTTGCTTTCGGGTTGTGGACAAAGTTCTTCCCGCCCTCGAACTCCCCCGAGTTCGATGGTGTGGATTTCTTCTCCTCTGCCTCTAAGGTTCAGACTTTCGTTGTAACAGCGGCGCGCCGTCTTCTGGTCTGCATTTATCGTAGCTATCCCTTCTGTGGTTGGAAACTTCATGCACAAATGTGGAGTCGAGACTACTGCGCCGAGCTGATTTAACGTTGTCTGACCTATCAGGGCATTGTAGGCTGAACTCACGTTGACCACGATGTAGTCTATGTTGAGTGTTTTTGACCGGTTTCCTTTTCCAAAGGTTATGTGCAGCGAGATGTATCCAAGTGGCTGGATTGAAGTGTCTCCTAGCCCGAATAAGCTATTCGGATATGCTCTGAGTTCCTTTTCCTCTAAGCCGAGTTTGTCGAAGGCGTTTTTGAATAAGATGTCAGCCGAGCTTTCCTGGTCTACCAGTGTGCGGTGGAGATTAGCGTTAGCCAATATGATAGTGAGGACCATGGGGTCGTCATATCCCGAGATGATGCCAGCTGCGTCCTCTTTAGTAAAAGTGATAGTGGGGATGTCGGGTGCTCTTCTCCTTCCTCGACATGATATACTTCTTTAAGATGTCTTTTGCGAGATGATTTGGAGATTCCTCCTCCCGCAAATCCTCCGTGTATCATGTGGATATGTCTCTCCGGGGTATGAGGTAGTCGTTCAATTCGTCCGACGTCTTCGTCCCTTCTTCTTTTTCTTGGCTCATCTGCTTTGCTGGCTAAGTACCGATCTAGTTTTCACTCTCTCACCAATTTTTCTATGACATTCTTCAAGTCGAAACATTCATTGGTGGAATGTCCATAGATTCGATGGTATTCACAGTATTCTGTCTGATTTCCTCCTCCTTTCTTGCTTTTAAATGGGCAAGGTGGGGGTATCCTTTCAGTATGGCATACTTCTCGGTAGACATCTACAAGAGACACCCGAAGAGGGGTGTAATTGTGGTATTTCTTGATCTTTTCTCCATGCTGATCTTCTTTTTTCTTAGACTCTTTATCCTTATCTCAGGAGGAGTAGGAGAATCCAGACTTTGAGGTCTCTCCTAGTCGAGAGTTTTCCTCCATGTTGATGTATTTCTCTGATCATTCTTGCACTTCATTCAGGGATGTGAGATGTTTTTTCGATATTGAGTGACTAAAAGGTCCCTCTCGTAAGTCATTGATGAGACCCATAATGGCTGCTTCTGTTGGCAGACTTTGTATGTCCAGACATGCTTTGTTGAATCTTTCCATGTAGCTGCGGAGACTTTCCTAATCTCCTTGCTTGATCCCTAATAGACTTGGGGCATGCTTAGTTTTGTCTTTCTGGATAGAGAATCTGGCTAGAAACTTCTTGGCTAAGTCGTCAAAGCTTGACATGGACCTAGGGGGCAGATTGTCGAACCATTTAATTGCTGTCTTTGTCAAGGTAGTCGGGAAGGCTTTGCAGCGGACTGCATCTGAGGCATCAGTGAGATACATTCTACTTCTAAAATTACTGAGGTGATGGCTGGGATCTGATGTGCCATTGTATAGAGTCATGTCGGGAGATTTGAAGTCTTTTGGGATTTTAGTCTTCATGATCTCTTTGGTGAATGGGTCTTGGTCCTTACGGGAGCTATCTTCGTGGCTGGATCGAGTAGTTTTGGTTTTGAGATCGGCTTCGAGCTTTAGGAGCTTGTCCTCTAATTCGCAGTGTCGCCTAGCTTCCCTTCGTAGGCCTCTCTCGGCTTCCCGTTGATACTCGACCTCTTTTTCGAGTTGTTTTAGGCGATCCTGAAGTGCCTCCATGGCTTCCGTGTTTGGTGAATTCTTGTCTTTGTTAGGTTGAGAAGTATCGTCTAGTGTAACTTCTGTGTTCTTATGTGGCATTCTGCTCTCCAAATCAGAGTTGTGGTCGTTGTCAAGGTTGTCCACCATGATGATAGGATGACTTTCAGGTTCCCCGGCAACGACGCTAATGTTCCGAGGGTTACCTGAAACTGTAGGTCGATCTCGAACAAGATCTTCTGTGCTGATCGGCGCTGACGTGTCCGACTTGTAAGTGGTGGCCGGAGCTATCGCTTCCGATGTGTTGGACTGGTGGTGATGCTGATCCTTGGTCACCGGAGGGTGGTGGTACCTGCAAGGAACTCTGATGCTTAAGTTAGCAAGGGTATTAGGCAGGTTTTTAGTAGAATCAGAGTATGAGTTATATCTGGGTGCTCCAGTGTATTTATAATGGTGAGGAGTGACCTTCTTGGAGATAAGATAGTTATCTTATCTTATCTTATCTTTGAGTGAAGTCATCTTATCTTCAAGAAAACTACCCTTATCTCTATAGGCTTTGGCTGCCTTTGGATTTGGGTCGTGTTCCTCTGTTTGGGCCCCTCTTGGGCTTTTCTGGTGATTTGGCCGAGCTCTTGGAGAAGAGGTCGGATAGTCCTGATCTGAAGAGGTCGGTCGGCTTGTTGTCAATCATCCCGGGTCGGACATCTCGACCTAGGTATGAACAGCATCCATGAAGGAAAGGTACTTGTATCCGGAGGAGGCATCTACTAGAGTGTCTATGCTTGGGAGTGGATAGGGATCTTTTGGACAGGCTTTCAGTCACATCCTCCATTTTCCATTTGACTTTTTCACCAATACGATGTTGGCTAGCCATAGTGGGTACTTGACTTCTCTTATGAATCTTGCCTCCAGTAGAGCTTGTACTTGTTCTTCCATAGCTTGGGATCTTTTCGGACCGAGCTTCCGATGCTTCTGTTGTACTGGCCGAGATCCTGGGTATACTACCAGTTTGTGGCACATTAGCTTAGGATCTATGCCCGGCATGTTTGCGGCCTTCCATGCAAAGAGGTCGACATTATCTCTTAGGAACTGTATCAGAGATTCCTTTATGTCTCCTTTCAAAGTCGCCCCAATATTTGTTGACTTATCTGGGACGTCCCCGATCTGGACTACCTCGATCTCGCCCTCCGGTTGTGGACGAAGCTCTTCCCGACCTCGAACTCCCCCGAGTTCGATAGTGTTGATTTCTTCTTCTTTGCCTCTAAGGTTCAGACTTTCATTGTAACATCGCCGCACGATTTTCTGGTCTCCTTTTATCGTGGCGATCCCTTCTGAAGTTGGGAATTTCATGAATATATGTGGAGTTGAAACTACCGCGGCGAGCTGATTTAGCGTTGTCTGACCTATCAAGGCGTTGTAGGCTAAGCCTACGTCGACTACGATGTAGTCTATGTTGAGTGTCCTTGATCGAGTTCCCTTGCCAAAGGTTGTGTGTAGTGAGATGTATCCAAGTGGTTGGATTGGAGTATCTGCTAGTCCAAACAAGCTGTTCGAATATGCTCTGAGCTCTTTTTCCTGTAGGCCGTGTTTGTCGAAGGCGGATTTAAACAAGATATCCGCCGAGTTTCCTTGGTCCACCAGTGTGCGGTGGAGATTAGCGTTAGCCAATATGATAGTGATGACCATGGGATCGTCATGTCCCGGGATGATGCCTGCCGCGTCCTCTTTGGTGAAAGTAATAGTAGGGAGGTCGGGTGCTCTTTCTCCTCCCTCGACATGATATATCTCCTTAAGGTGTCTTTTGTGAGATGATTTAGAGATTCCTCCTCCTGCAAATCCTCCATTTATCATGTGAACATGTCTCTGCGGGGTGAGAGGTGGTCATTCAGTTCGTCCCACCTCTTCGTCCCTTCTTCTTTTTCTGGGCTCATCTGTCTTGCTAGCTAAGTACTGATCTAGTCTCCCCTCTCTTACTAATTTTTCTATGACATTCTTCAAGTCGAAGCACTTGTTGGTGGGATGTTCATAGATTCGATGATATTCATAATATTATGTCCGATTTCCACCTCCTCTTTTGCTTTTGATTGGTCGAGGTGGTAGAATCTTCTCAGTGTGGCATACTTCTCGGTAAACTTCCACGAGAGACACCCGAAGAGGGGTGTAATTGTGGTATTTTTTAATCTTCTCTCCATGTTGATCTTATTTTTTCTTAGACGCTTTATCCTTGTCCTGAGAGGGGTAGGAGAATCCAGATTTTGAGGTTTTTCCTAATCAAAAGTTTTCCTCCATGTTGATATACTTCTCTGCTCGTTCTTGTATTTCATTCAGAGACGTAGGATGTTTCTTTGATATGAAGTGACTAAAAGGACCTTCACGTAGGCCATTGATGAGACCCATGATGGCTGCTTCTATTGGCAAATCCTATATGTCCAGACACGCTTTGTTAAATCTTTCCATGTAATTACGAAGACTCTCCCGATCTCCTTGCTTGATCCCTAATAAGCTTGGGGCGTGTTTGGCTTTGTTGTTCTGGATGGAAAATCTGGCAAGAAATTTCTTGGCTAAGTCATCAAAACTTGTGATGGATCTAGGGGGTAGATTGTCGAACTACTTAATTGTTGTCTTTGTTAAAGTGGTCGGGAAGGCTTTGCATCGAGTAGCGTCTGAGGCGTCAGTGAGATACATCTACTTCTGAAATTGCTGAGATGATGGCTGGGATCGGAGGTACTGTCGTTGGGGTCATGTTCGGGAGCTTTAAAATCCTTTGGAACCTTAGCTTTCATGATTTCCTTGATGAAGGGGTCTTGATCCTTGTGGGATGTGTCATTGCGACCGGTTTGGATGGTTTTGGTTTTCAGGTCGGCTTCGAGTTTTAGGAGTTTGTCCTCCAACTCTCGGCGTCGCCTAGTTTCTCTCTAAAGGTTTCTTTCGACTTCCCGTTGATGTTCGGCCTCTTTTTCGAGCTATTTGAGGTGATCTTGTTGAGCTTGTAGGGCCTCCATGATTTCTGTGTTTGGCACATTCTTGTCTTTGTTTGGTTGAGGCGTATCCTTTGGTGTGGTGTTCGTGTTCTTATGCGGAGTTCTCTCCTCCAATCCGAAGTCGTGGTCGTTGTCAAGGTTATCTGCCATGGTGATGGAATGACTTCCAGGTTCCCCGAAAATGGCGCCAATGTTTCGAGAGTTATCTAAAACTGTTAGGTCGATCTCGAATGAGATCTGCTGTGGCGGCCGGAGCTAATACGTCTGACTTGTTGGAGGCGGTGGTGGTGCTGATGTAGTTGATCCTTTGTCACTGGAGGGTGGTGGTACCTACAAGAGACTCCGATACTTAAGTTAGCATGGGTTTTAAGCAGGTATTTTGTAGAATCAGAGTATGAGTTATACCTGGGTGTTCTTATAATGGTGTGGAGTGATCTTCTCTTGAGATAAGATAGTTATCTTATCTTATCTTTGAGTGAAGTCATCTTTATCTTTAAGGGAACCGCCCTTATCTTTTTAGGTTTGGGCTTCCTTTAGATTTGGGTCGTGTTCCTCTGTTTGAGCCTACTTGGGCCTTTGTAGCAATTTGGCCGAACTCTTTTATGAAGAGGTCGGGTAATCCTGATCCGAAGAGGTCGGTCGACTTGTCTTTAACCAGCCCGAGTCATACAGCTCGACCCAGGGCATGAACAGGGGACCTGACCTGAAGAGGTCGGTCGCTTTGTCTTTAATCAGCCCATGTCGGATAGCTCGACCCAGGATATGAACGGTAAGGATGCATATGGTCAAGTGAACTTGAAATTTGAATCTTTGATTAACCTAAGCGCTTACCAAACACATATAACAACCTATACAATTCTAATACACCACCTAGCTACCCATGATTCCCACTTTTTCACATACTCATGAATTCTCTTCAATTCATATTCCATATGCATTGTTATTATTACTTTACTTTGGGACATTTTTGTCCCCTTTTTATTGTTTCTTTTTCTATATATTTTTCTTTTTCTTTCATATATATATATATTTTTTTTTCTTTATCATTTTTTCACTAAAGTATATACAAATGTATCAATGCATATGGTTTTAACATTTAGTGTATGAATATGTACCCAATTTCCAAGATCTTCAACAAAAATAAAAAAACACACTTTTACCTCAACCAATGTTCCCAAGTTTCCCATACCCAAATGATATACACCCTCACTAGCCTAAGCTAATCAAAGATCCAAATTAAGGAACATTTATTATTTTTCACTTAGGGATAGTGATGTGCTAAAATTAAGAACAGAAGGTATTAAATAGGCTCAAAATTGGCTAACAATAGTTGATGAATGGTAGGCTATTTGGGTAAGTGAGCTAAATGAAATGATGGTCTCAACCATATAAATGCATTCATACACAAAATAATGGATATAAAGAATCAAACAAATCAAAGATTACAATCATAGAGAGAGAATAATACACACAAGAATGGAAATAAGTGGTTATATGATGTAACCACACAATTTGGCTCAAAACTCACATGCTTATGTGTTCTTAGATAAAAAATCATGTTCCAAAATAAATTCTTCAAGCAAGTTCAACAAAAAAAAAATTTCAAATTGGTAGGGTGCCCTAAAATAATTTTCTTAGAAAAGAAATCATCACCTCAACCAAGTAGTCCTAACAAGAAAAAAGTGGTAAAAATATGTACAAATTCTAACTAACATGCAACCTATCATTCAATGCAACAACTAACTAACAAAGAAAATTAAGCATTGGTGTTGGAAAAGGAAATTGTTACCCACGAAAGTCGGTTGGACGACCTCCCCACACTTAGAAATTTGCACCGTCCTCGGTGCATGCAAAGAAGAGCAAGGTGGATGGGTTGCTATAACTGATGAGCTTCTTCAAAAGGTTGTGCAGAGGAACTTGTTTGTTGCCCCATTTAGAAGCTTTTCCTTTCCCTTCTTGGTGGCCGGCCTAAAAGGAGAGAAAAAAAAAGGAAATTAAGCCTACGACAAAGATATCAAAGTAAATAGAACATAGGCGGGGGCTAATGCCAAATAAGAGTAGGGTTCTCAACTACATGGTAGTTACAACATGTTAGTGAAAAAACAATATGAGCTAAGGCATATCAATTAATACTTGATGCAAAAGTGAAGTCAAAACATAAGTAAATGACATGAAGAGCATGTTGAGCATCAAGTTCAAACAAGAAAGAGTGGGTAATGAAAGACAATATGAGTTCATATCAATGCACAAAGGGTGCAAGAGTCATCAAAGATTAAGCATTGATTTAAAAGTTTCATCACCCAACAATATCAAACAAGTCAAGAAGCACCAAAATGTTCTAAGAAATTCTCAACAGTTGAGTAGAAGGATTCAACACCAATATAAAAATAAGAGAATTAGAAAATAAAATAAAAACAAGCTATAAAAACAAAATTAAAATGCAATGAATGAAAGTATCCAAATGCAATAAACAAAAGAAAATAAAAAATAAGAAAAGTAAGAAGTGAAAATTTAAAAAGAGGGAGAAGAAGAAGTAAAAAGAAGTAAGAAAGAAAAGATGAGAAAGGTGAGAAGAGAAGAAAGGGAAGAAATGGGAGAACAAGAAAGTAAGAAAGGAAAAGAGGGAAGAAGAAAGGTAGAAAGAAAGAAGGAGAGAAGAGGAAAGAAGAAGAAAAGAAAAGAAAGCAGCAAAACAAAAACAAGGCAGCTAAGGCGACGCGGGCGCGTGGGTGATGTGCACGTGCGAAAAGCGAAAAGGGAAAACGACGTGTAAGCGTCGTCCACGCGTACGCGTGGATCGCAGAAAAGATAGGTGACGCATACGCGTCATCCACGTGTACGCGTGGAGCTAAATTGTGCTCTCAGTCCAAACGCAGCACCACTCCAGCGCAACTTTCTGATTTTTATACTAGGAGTCCCAACATCAGCTTTTCGACGCATACGCGTCGCTCACGCTTACACGTGGGTATGCGAGAAAGACCAGTAATGTGTACGCGTCGTCCACGCTTACGCGTGGATGCCCTCTTCTTTTTTTAAAAAAAAGCATAAAACAGAAACAGGGCACTTTCCTAGCCTATTTACACTCTGAACTAACCAAAATTCAAATTCAACAAAAATCTTTTAGTTTTTGAAAAATTTTCAAAGACAAAACAAACAAAACTTGCACTTCAAGTGAAATGCAATTCAAAACAACTATCATAATCAAAGCATGAATTTAACAAGTAACCTAACAATCAAAACAAGGTATGCAAAAGTATAAAAAGAAGAAAACTACCTAACAATGGCAACTCAATTCATTCATTGATTATATATACAAGAGAGTGGAAAGAGTTTACCATGGTGGGGTGCCTCCCACCTAACACTTTTAGTTTAAGTCATTAAGTTGGACAATTGGGATGTTCCTTGTCAAGGTGGCTTGTGCTTGTACTCTTCCTTGAACTTCCACCAATGCTTGGACTTCCAACAAGCTCCAAAATTCAAAATCAATAGCACCAAGCTTTGATGAAGTTTCACACAAGCTAAGGGCTCCCAAAATTGATTTTCATATATTCCTAGATCCCAAACCTTGTTTCTACACCCATCTTCAAGTTGATCAAGACAATTCCATTTGGGTGGCAAGTGATCCGAATTCTCAAGTAAGCACCAAACCATCTTCCTAGACCCTTTTAATTGAGAACTATACTAACCATTGTACTTAGACTTGGAGTTTCCAATCATAAAGAACCTTGATTGGCATTTCCACCCATTAACCAATTCTCTCTTGCTCTTAACTCCACAAAGAGCTCTAAGTTGCCCATCCGTCTCAAGCAAACCATATTCAAGTGGGAAAGTAAAGCTTATGGATAAGAATTTTACCCACTTGAATGTTGTGTTAGATGGTGACTTAGGAAGGGGTGGTTCCAATGATCTTGAAAGTGTCATTCCCTTATACTCTTCCTTGATTACCTCCACCTCTTGGCAAGCTTCTTCAATTTCAATTCCTTGTTCACCAACTTTTTCTATACATCCCTCATTGCTCAAGCCATGTGTCGGAGGTTGTGCACGATCCTCCTTGTCATTAATTTCATAACACAATGAGGGAGGTTCATCAATTCCAAAAGACACATTGGTTGATGTGGAATCATCTTCAATGGTAGAGCTTGCTTGCTCAACTTCTCCCACCTCTTACTCAATTTCGCCTAGGTCTTCAACCACTTCTTCTTCTTCAACAATTTCCATCATTTCTACCTGTTGCACAACACACTCCATCTCCTTGTCCTCATGTTGGGATTCTAAAATCTCCTTCATGCTCCACTCTTCAGTTGATTTCTCATATTCATCCATGGAGACGCTTTGTCTACGGTATAAATCCCATGAGTCCAAGTTGGCTTTAATTTTGGCAAGGTTAGCCTCGATAGCTTCATTCGTTCTTTGGGCTTCCTCTTGCTCCTTTTGACGGATGATTACTTGAAACCGATCCATTTCTTCCTTGAAGTGACCCCTTGGCTCTTGTTCTACTTGACTAACATAGGTAGGATCCTGTTGCTCTTGGACCAATAGATATGGATATTCTTCTATGGAGGGTTGTGGTGGAAAGGAGAATTTATTTTGTGGTTGAAAATTCTCATACATGGGAGGTGATTCATCTTGGTAAGAATAGTGAGTTGGTGGTTCTTGAGGGTATTGGTGGTGGAATTGTGGTGGTTCTACATATGGTTCATATGGTTCACAAGGTGGTTGGTATAGTGGATATGGGTTAGGGTCATATGAGGTTTTTGGTGGTATGAGGCTTGTGAGTATGATGGTTGAGGGCTATATTGAGGAGGGGATTCATAGGCATATGGTGGGGTTGTTGGTATTCACAAGGGGGTCCACCTTATCCATTGTCTTGGTATGCATCTTGGAATGACTCTTGCTCATAGCACATTTAGGAAGGTTGTTGCCAAGAAGGGTGATCAAATCCTTGAGACTCCTCCCATCTTTGATTGTTCCATCCTTGATGCATGTCGTCATTGTAATTTCATCTCCTATAACCACACTCAAAGCCAAAAGGGTGAGAATTCATAGTGGCAAATAAAAACAAAAGCTAACAAAAATAAGCAAAAAATTTCTAAACCTAACAAAAACTAACAAACAAGCAAAAAAGCAAGCATATTCACAATATTCACATATTTACAATAGCCAATAATATAACACCATTGCAATTCTCCATCAACGGCACCAAAAATTTGAAAGAGCAAAACCGTCGGCTTAAAATTTCTTCTCGGTAAAAGAGGAAATAACTTCGTTGTAAGTATAGTTCCAAACCGACAAGTTAAATTTTAATGTTTTGGTTGTCACAAGTACAAACCCCAATAAGAATTAACCGAATTATTCAAACCTCGGGTCGTCTCACAAGGAATTGCAATGAAGTGATCAATTATTGGCTATGAAGGAACAAGGGGGTTTGATTTGATATTTGACAAGAAAATATAAATGACAAGAAAGTAAATGACAATTAACTAATAAAAGAAAAGAAAAGAACTCTTGGCTAGGCATAGGAATTGAGATCACTATCCTTGTCTACAAACCATGTATTGACAATTATGAGGGACCAACCTATTTAGTCTACTTCTATGCTTGAAGTACGTACAATGTCTACTTCAAGATTAAAGTACATCAAATAGGCTTGATCAATATCAATCTATAAGTCCTAACTTAGCTACTAATTGACTTAGTAGTAGACTAGTATCAATGGTTATCAAATTGACCACTAAGAATTCTCAAATCACCAATTCAATAAGACCCAATGACTCAAGGTCACTCAATTCCCTTAGCCTAGGCCAAGAGTAAAGAAAACTACTCTAAAACTAGTGAAAATATTTTATCAAACACCTAGTGTGCAATAAAAGTAAACATCACAAAATGCAAGAATTAATGAAAGCTATAACTAACAAAAGCAAGAAATCAATAATAGCAAGTGAGGTAAACATCAAGAAACATAGAAATATAAAATTGCATTAAAAGGAAATTGAAATCAACAAGAGTGCATCAACATAAAAATGACATGAAAAGGAAATTAACAACAAGAACTAGAAGAGAAAAGGTGTAATAACAAGGAATTAAAAGGAAAAACTATATCAAAACAAGAATTGAAAGTTGGATCTAAGAAATTTTAACCTAAACTACCCTAAATTCTAGAGAGAATGGAGAGCTTCACTCTCTAGAATTCTAACCTATAACATCATGAAAACTACACTATGGCTCCCCCCTCATTCCCTTGCAATCCTTGGGTTCAAAAACATCAGAAATGAGTTGGATTTGGGCCTGCTTGAGCTCAGAAATTGTCCCCAGTGTTTTGTCTTTAGTGAAGTCACGTGCAGCTTGTCACGCGTACGCATGGGTCACGCGTACGCGTCACGTTGCAAAATTCCTCTTCACACGTGCGCGTCGCTGGCAAATTTTCTTCTTACGCGTACGCGTGGGTGGCGCATGCGCGTGGCCTTGAGTTCAACAAATCCTCATTTCTTCATGAATTCTCCATTTTCGCATGCTTTTTCTTCATTCCTTCAACCCAATCTTTGCCTTCTAATCCTGAAGTCACTTAACAAACATATCAAGGCATCGAATGGAATTAAAGTGAATTAAATTTATCAATTTTTGAGCCTAAAATATATGTTTTTATTCTTGAGCACAAATTAGGAGAAATTCACAAAACCATGCTATTTCATTAAATAAATATGAGAAAAGTTGATAAAATTCCCTAAATTCAACACAAGATAAACCACAAAATTGGGATGTATCATTCATTCAGTAGGACAGGTGTTGGAGGAGATTGGGAAATCTGTCTTGTTTCATGGGATGCTGAAGGTGCTGGATTTGGTATCTGTTGGGGCACTGTAAAACTGTCCTCATTTTGGGCATCAACATCAGCTGGGTTGTTTTCTTGCTGGGCCTCTTCCATGGGCTAGGCCTCACCCCTTTTTTGGGGCTGCTTCACAAGTTGGACATTACCTGCTATCTCAGCATCGTCATCATCTTCCACTACTAGCAATCTTCTTCTTGGACTCTTCTTTAGAGTTGGTACCCTTTTAGCACAGCTCTTTCTTCTCATCTTTGATGGAGTCATTTCCTTCTCCTCAACTAGTATAAGATGATCCACCTGATGCTCTGTATAGACTATAGACATTAATTTTGTTACCGTTCTTCATGGTTGCCTCATACATTTTAACTACGTCAATATCAACCCTTAGCAACCGTAATCCATTATCAAGCTCCATTCTAGGTTCTTGCCAGTAAAACTCAGCAATAGACATATATTCAATGTCCTTCAGCAAATCAGATATGAAAAAACCATTGAGGGTATCAACGTTAACCCTCTCTATCTCTGTTACTTCTCCACCAATGTAAATAACCTTCCCACATGGTCCTCTCTCAAACCGTCCTCTATGATGAATGGACAGAGTTATGCGGATGGTGGCCATCCCTGGAAGTAAAATTAAACAAAACAATAAAAAAATATTGTCTGTAACTGCAGCTAACACAAACTCTCAACCAACTATTCTATCAATTTTGAAAGAAATAAAATTAATCATAGGGTTTGATTAGGTAACAAGCTCTGTCTAACTAGTGGCAACGACATATGAAATTAATCATTAGTGGCAACGACATACCTCTGTTCTTCAAAGGGAGTGACCTCTTCACTATCAAAGAGGAAAGGCCTGGTATAAGGCTCTGCTCGCTAATCTATGGATGATTCTTTATTACGTCTTCCTGGTGATCGATTAGGAGTGCTCCGGTCGTCTTCTCCAACTAGGAATGGAGCAACAGCAACGATGAACCTCTGCTAGGGCGCAATGGATTCTCTCGCGAAGTGTCGTTCTTTTTTCCACACCCTTAGTGATAGACAACATTCAAATCCACGTAGATATGGCTTTGGAGGGTTGGAGGGCCACATAGGATCGGATTACCACAAACCAAGTGCAGATCCAAGGCGGGACACTTTTGTCACACGGAGGGCATCTATCGTGGGTACAAGTTTAGTTTTAGGCTACGATGGGTACAAATGTCAGCGTATTCATCTTTCAAGAGTACAAATGGTTATTTATTCTTAAAATATAATAATTAATTATTGTTGGCAATAAGTTGGCAGATAATATATTGGTATCCTATACTTTTCCAACTCTCATAAGATTAAAATAACTCATGTTAAAATAAACACCCAATTAAAATGTGATAAAGGTAACTTACGTAATACGTATTACTTTAGAGAGGGTAGGATAGCAATCACTCTTAACAAGAAGAGGAAGAGACGAAAGTAATTTTTTTAAAATAAAATTAAAAAAATAAAATTAAAAAATTTAGATAAATCCAAATTTTTTTATTTAAATTTCACGGAATTTTAACTCTCTCAACATTAGAGGAGTATTGTATCAGCCCAGGCCCAGTATTGTAACAGCCACCCAATAACAGTAACTGAGTAAGAGACTATGAATGCCACTTAGATTTTAAAGTAGTTACCGCCTTACCGGGAATGGGGGCCACTGGAGGAGAGAGGCCATTGTTTGGGCCTAGGAAGGCCCAGGCCCAGTTTCTCTGAATCAGAAGAATGTCGACGCGTTTCAGTATATGCGAAATGTGATGGAGCAGCGGGCACCATGAGATCTCTACACCGTCATCACCAAGCTTCACAAGCCTCTGAGGTAACATAGTAACACTCATTCGTAACGCTTGGATTTCTTTTTCTATTTTTCCTTCAATTTTAATTTTAGTTTTTTTTTCTGGAAACCAAACACAAAAACACCCCAAACATTAGGGTTTTCCTTTTTATCCGAAAAGATTTTCAACTTCATAAAAAATTTTCGATTTCTCTTCGTGTCAGGAGTCCATTTTCTCTTATCAGGATCCGTAATCGAATCGGCATGGGTTCTTGGTAACGTCGCTAATCTTTTTAGTTGTTGGTATAATCGCGTGCCTTTTCACCAGAATTTGCTGCAACAGAGGGCCTTCAGTGGGTCGTCGGTTGGTCGGTGGGTAGAATCATCTATAAAGATACTTCAACGTTTAAATTAGTGTCCGTACAATGATACAACTAGTATTAAGATAACGATGACATACTCGAAAAGAGGTAGGAGACCATGGCCCTCCAAATATTTTATAAAACTAAAAATTGTGACCACTTATCTTATTTGATACAAGTTATTTAATTGGTTTTTATTTTTGTTGTAAGTCTTCCACAAGCTTTTAATCTGGATTCAAAATTTACTACAAACACATTCTCTTCTTTATATATATATATACCCTTTTTTAATGTCAACAAATTTTCACTTTTTCATTTTTATTTTTTAAGTTTATAATAAAAAAAGATAATCGTATTATTTTAAAGTATAATGAACTAAATAAAATCTAACTATAAAATAATAAATAATACAAACAAATAATTTTATATATTTTATTAATTTTTATATTTTTTAAAACAAAATTATTTTTCAAATAAATTATAAAATAGATAAACAATATATATATATATATATATATATATATATATATATTAAAATAAGTCTAATATTTTAATTTTTTATATCACTATCATCAAAATATGTTGTACAATATAGTAATTGGTATCATAATATCAAATAAAAAAAATTATTATATTTTAAATTTATCATTTTATATTTTTTATTGAACTTCAATATTTTAAAAAAAATTGATTTGGACAATATATATTATTATAAATTTGGATGCTATCATGTTAATTGTGATTTCTTAATTTTTTTAATTATTTAGTACTGTAATTATAAATTTATAATGATTAAAAATAAAAGTTAATGTATTTAATTTAAATATAAATCTTCTTATATAATATGTATATATAATTAATTATATATTTGACTCCACTAACATTTTTTTTAAGATTTGCCATTGGTAGGTCCCTCTCTCTTATTTTTATACGATTGGGTGGGTCTCCCTTCTTGGCAGACCCAGTTTTTTCAAAACTTCTACCAGCGGCTAGTTGTCAGAATCACGGGTTACGTGAAGGACGTTTGCCCATACAACCTGTTGAATTGAACCAAAACAAGCGCATTGTAACACCCTACCACACAGAACCTTATGCTTAAGTCATAAAACAGAGGTGGCGAGATATTACGACCTCTAAAAGTAAACTACGTACATAAATATAATTGAAAGAATTCATATCTAGGAGTCTTAAAGAATAAGCTAAACAAAAGCGAAAACAGAAAATCGTGTCACAATCGCAAGGTTAATCGTAAAACGGATAAGTGAGATCAAAAGAAGGCTAAAAACATAATATACAAATCAGAATTTCAAAACACAGATATTAAGCTCTAAACTCGACCTGTGAATTGTGAAGCTAAGGTCAGCCAGAATATACATATATATACATAACCCAAAGTTTTTCCCAAAAAAATAAATAAAACACCTGTTTCTCCAAAAGTAACCTCTAAAAGGGCAAAATACAAAATATAACATGCAGAAATTCTATATACATATATACATAACCTAAAACAAAATATAACAGCCCAAAAGATAGTTCTTTGCTTGTAAGGAGGGCTTCAGACGCTCAACGATGTGCCTCTCGACTTGCATCTGAAAAACAACAGAATATATATGGAATGAGAACCAGAAGTTCTCAGCATGGTAAAGGTGCCCACATAGTTAATATAAAAGGTCTTAGAAAAGTTAGAGGCATTTCTAGAATTTCGACACTCAGATTTCAGCTTAAAGATCCGACTAAACCAGAAATTAAGTTATCTAAGATATTCAAGTTCTAAATCTAACTTTAACTTAACACTTCACTTTCTGTCTCCTCCATTTCTCCAAATCACCGGTGGAACAACCCCCTTCACACCTCTGCCAAGAGGGGTCTCTCAGAAAATATACACATGCAAGTCAAGTAAGGAAATCACAGATAGAGGTGCAATTACAGCAAGTAGAACAAGTAAAAGATAAGCAGGGTTAAGCAATTAAGCAAACTAAAACAATGCATACTCAAACAAAACATACAAAATGCGTATGATATATGTCTGTCATATGGCTGATGAATCTCATGTCAGTTATATAGTCAATCTGACATGTCCTGGTGGCTAACTATTGGACAATCCCTCTGTGCGCACATCCCCAAGCTCAAATATATATATATATATATATATATATATATATATATATATATATATATATATATATATATGCCCATGGAGGAACTCGAGGAGTTAAAGTACCCGGTCAAAAATTCATACTCAAAACTTAATTCATTCTTTTCTAAATAAATCAATCTTAAAGCGTAATCATTTTCTTAATAACTCAAAATCAAATCATAAAATCATTAAACCTAAATCTTTCTAAATAATCACTTCAAACAAAACCTCCAATTTTCATAAAAATTTCGACCGTATTTCCTCTAAAACTTGAACTTTTGCTACCCTTCAAGGGTCCCAACCACCAAATCAAACACCTCTCAGTCATTCAAATCATTCCTAGTATCAAATTATTTCCAAATCAAACCAATTCCAATATTAAATCTTTTTCAAAAAAACAATCAACTCTAATAGCGAACCGTATTTAAAATTGAATCACCCATCACATACCATATACACAATTCCAAAAATTCATTCAGTTCATTCCTATCTTAAGGTCTTCTAGCCTAAGTTTTCACATGATATTAAACATTAACTACGAGAAACCAAAACCATACTTTGGCTGATTCCTCCCTAAGCTCGGAACACATCAAAAACCTCTCTTTTCATAAGTCTCAAGTTTCCAAACGTCAATTCCTCAAATTTAATCACCCGGATTTCGTTTCAAATCGCCCAATTGAACTTCAAGTCAACCAAAACACAATCTATTTCACACAATATCATTATAATCATCATGGGGTTCACTTATTCAATGACTCACAAGGGTTTAATAGTTTCTTACTTTACCCACAGATTAATTGAACAAAAATCTAGTGATTATCTGCTACTAGAGTTCACCTAAACCATCAAAATTATTCAATTCTTCAATACCCAAACTCTAAAATCACGAAATTGAGGAGAATGAACTGGGTGAGAAATGCAAATTTCTTACCACTTTGTTTAGATAGAATTGAAGAGAATTCCAAGACGAACACGTGGCCGCTGACGGCTTGTCAATCGGAATTCCAGATTAAAAGTTACGGACGATTGAATTATGGTTCTTTCCTCTTTAGGTGAATCTCTCTCTTCTCAGCGTATTTCATATAAGAGAAGGGAGAAAGCTCATTTTCGGTGGTTTATAAGTTGGGTTTTGGGTCTGGTTTAGATCCGGTTTAACTGGTTTGATTTGTTGGTTCGGTTTTAGACTAAAATCTTTAACATTAGTGTCAAAATTCGTATTTTAAATATTTCTACTTTTTTAAATTATAAATTTAATTTTTTTAATTTCTTTGAATAATAATTAATTTATTAACTAATTATTTATTAATTTCGCAGCGCATACTTTGTTCCCCAACTTTTGATTTTCCGGAATTCAGTTGTTTACTACATCTAAAGATGGTGGATGATGGTGATGTTGATATAAAAGTAGAACGGTAAAAAATCACTATGACGTCATACCCATGACATCGCAAGAAATAGCAAAAATGTCAAATACATTAAAAAATTATAAAATTGTTTACAAATAAATATTACAACAATCAGCAAAATATAAATAAAACTACTAAAAGATAAACAAAAAATTGTCTCTAAACAAGCATGTGCCACCATGTAAACTCCAACTGCCTTAGATTTTACACTCTTAAAACGTTTTCGTATCGAAGGTAAAATTCTTAATTATCCTAAGGGAGATGAAATCAAGCAATCACATCTATGTACCAGTTGAAGGCTCTTTACAAACAGAACCTTCACTCACAAGCCCTTAAGTCAACTAGAAAGTTTAATAAGATTAGAATAACCTATTTACCTTAATCACAAGTCATTAAATAAATTAACCTGAAAAAGATTATAGAATGGACAAAAGAATTTCTTCTTCGACCACACAAGATTTAAGACGGGGAATAAAAAAGAAAGCAAAGGCAAGTTTTCTCTATGAAACAACAATGCTTCTACAACAAAAATTTCACAAAAGAAAGTCCATCCATCACTAACTTGAATAGCTATTAGCTAAATAAAAATCCTGAATTAGAATGAATACATATTAAGCATGGATGTAATTTGAGTACAGAAAAGTGAAAACAAACAAAGTTAAAATTCCAACATTCACTTTAAGGATGAACTTTGGAAGCTTAACAATGAAATTGAATCTCGGTACATACAAGGACAGCAATAAGGAATCGAATAAGTGTGTTCTTGGTATTTAATTCTAGTATGTTCACAGTGTCACTCAATATTGCAAATTAGAATCAATCAAATAATGTTATCCAAAGCTTCTACACAAGTATTTGATAAGACTCTCACATGAGAACACATCTATCAATTTTTTTCATAATATATCCTATTCTTGAAGAACACCATGGAAACAAGTAAGAAATAATTCATAACAGCTTTAATTTAGTCAGACACATTCACACAAATGACAGAGATGGTTTTTATCAAAGTAAAAAATAATAAAGAAAAGACAGGGATGGTGCGTATACATACCTGAAGGGAATATGTCTTAGTCTTTAATTTCAATTCGGCACATGTTGGATCCCCTTGGGATGGCACACAATTCTTTAGTGATATTGTATTTTTTCTTGCTCTTGCCCTTTTCATTCTTAAGCGAATCAAGATTAACAGTAACTGTTTGCAAAACAATCCCACTTTTTAAGATATAGGCAATGAATCCCAGCTCATCATTAGAACCTTTATATCCTTTGAATTCAATTTTTGTCAAGTGTGATGCAAGACAATCAGGAACACAAGTAGGGGGTGTCCAGCTGCTAGAATTGCCGGTTGGCTCAATCCAAATCTGAAAACAAGGTACAAGAAGGCTAAGAGGATGCAAGGAAATACCAGATCATGAATCAAAAATCAAACAAAATAATAAGTGACAAACCTGCTCATAATTACAAATCTTGAAAACTTGAAGCATAGGACACTTGTAAAGCAGGTTTATGATTAGAGTCGGATTGAAACATTTTAGCTCTAAATGAAGTAAACAACTGAATTCCGGAAAATCAAAAGCTGGGGCACCAAGTATGCACTGAAGCGGAAGACAAGCATATATTAAGCATAATATTGATAGGATCAAAGCTACAATTAACAATTGCAAATCCACAAGAATGTTAATAAGATTTGAATAACCAACCTCTAATATCGAAATATGCAAGTGGAGCTTTTTTATTCGGTTGAGTGCATTTAGAAGCATATGTATATAATCAGGATCGTCTTCCCTGAGATCAAGATCTGCTACTTTCACATTGTGCAAATTGTTGACAGTCAACTGGCTTAGTCCAATATATAAGAAGAAAGTAAGATATTCAAGTGCCGGAGCTTCTATTTCAACTTCAACTTCTCTACGTGTAGATGACTTGCGATTATGAACTTCCAGCCTCTTCAAGGAATTAGGAAAAATTATCTTGGGAGCATTTATTTGGTTAAACTGGAGATAAAGATCTTCAAGGACCGGGCAGCCAGAAAAAATCTTCACGTCTAAGGGATACGGTGTATCCATGGAGAGTCTCATAGTCCTGAGGGCTGGCAAATGAACAGACGATATCTTATTGACGCATATCAAACCATCCAAAGTGAGTGAAATGAGAGAAGTACAACTGAAGATGCCACGTAGGACGCTGGAAGAAGGAAACCACACGAAGTGTTTCTTTAAATACGGAGCATACAAAGAAAGATTAAGGTCCTGGAGTTGAGGTCCAATGGCAGCAAGTGACCAGTAATTGAAAGAACGTGCATGGAACGAGGCTTCACCTGTGTAGCTGCTTGAGAGGCGGAACTTGCGGATGTCTCGATTCCTACGCTGCGCAAGAACTCCGTTTACGAAAGCAGAAAAGTGCATGAAGGACCAGTCGTATTGCTCGTCCTCTTCCTCTTCCTCTTCCTCTTCCTCGAGTTGGAAGTTGAAGACTTGGAGATGCTGCCAGAGGTAGCGCCACCTGCGAGAGAGGAGGCTGGTGGAAACGGCGGTTTTGGTGGGGAGGAAGGACAGAATGTGGCCGATGAGGGAGTCCGGTAGGGCACTAAACCTGTCCATTTTTCTTTTTTCAATCCTCTCCATCTTGAACCTCAAGGGATGCTGTTAGGTTCTGCTTAATGGCAGCCACTGGAAGACCACTGTGAATGGCAATTGAATTTGGATTCGAAGAGTTTTTTTTTTTTTTACATTGCTGTTTGGTTTTGATTTGGCCTTTCGAGTGGGGACATTTTAATCTGGGTTTTCAGATTTATCATGGAATTGCGTTTGACCCCTAAAGATTTAGGTTTTAAAAAAGGCACAGCATAGTATTTTCAAAGGTAACCCATAAGATTTAATAAATTGTTGGACTCTACTCCAGACATAATTTGGCCCAAATTGTTTTATTGAGCTGAATACGTATCTTTTATCACGAGGGCCGGTCCAATTCGTGATTAGGCTAGAATGTTAAACCTTTTTTTAATTCATGACCATACAAAAGAAAAATGGAATCCTATGAATGAGAAAAAGTGGAAAAAAAAAAAAAGCAAGTGAAAAATTAAAAATAAAAATATTTAATGGATGGTAATCTTTAAAAAATTTCATCGGTAAAAAAAAAAAGCGAAAATGAGAAAGAAAATTCTTTAACAATATGTAAAATAAAAAAGAGAAAATAAAAAACAAAATTTATTCATAGTTCATACCCTTGATTAAAAAAACAAAAAACATCCGCAACAGGAAATTTTAGTATGCCAACATCTTAAAAGAGCTGTAGTTATGCATTCAGTCTGAGATGCTGGTGACAACCATGGAAACATAGACAAGCGAACCTACACTTTGAAATATAAACATTTTGAAGACTTTCAAGTTTCAACACGTCTGTATTTTTTATTGAGTGTTGACGGTAAGTACATTTTGTTTGTGTTCTGCAATTTTTGCTATTTTAAAAGAATGAAGAATGAAGTACTCATTTAATGTTTTGTTATATATGATTTTCTAGTTGAGGTATGTTCTATTGGAGATCAATTAGAACAAGTCAATAATATGCTATGCAACAATAACACCAATAAATACTCCACCAAATCATAACATTAGTTATAATATTTTTTTATATTATTTTATAATGTTTTTGTTAACCTTTTCAAAAGTGTTTTTTAAATTTAATCTTAAAGTCCAAGGGCTAAGGATTCGATGGTCCAGAACGTTTGGACCATTAAATGGTCCCATAACAAAACATGTTTTTTAAGTTTTTTTTAACAATTGTTACATAGTCCTTTAACTAATTTTAATTACAAATTGACCCTATATATTTTATTTAATTATAAAAACAGTTTTTTATTTTATATATTATTATTTTATCAATCATCTATTATGTTTATTAACAATCAAAAACAAAAATAATAACGAATTAGATCTTCCATTGATCGTAATAAAGCTTTTGGCCATTCAAATTGATTAAAAGTTTATATTTGATCGGTGACGTTCGTGATGAACCGTAAAATCGTGTTTCATTGAAAACCAATCGATTGGAATTTCAAAACAATCGATTGAATTATAACTCAATCGATTGGATTATAGTTTATCACAAAACAATCGATTGAAAATTGCAAGGCAGCATGTTTTCGCATAAATCAATCGATTGGTTATATGACCCAATCGATTGAACGATGAATAAAAATTGGATTTTTGTAATTCAATCGATTGTTTATATCCTCCAATCGATTGAATGCTTGAAAACAATCTGGGGTCTCACCAAAACAATCGATTGCTTGAGTATCCAAGTAGTTAGATAATCAAAATAAAAGTTAACAAGAAAAGAAAAAAGAAGAAGAAAACCTCCTAATTAGTTGTAAATGGATTATTTTGGTTTCTTGTCTTTCATTTTTCTTTCATTTTTTTATTATTTAAAATTTTTCCCTTTAGCTTTTAAAAAAAATTATAAATCTTATCTTTTGTGCTATATTCTAATTTAGTCCTCTGATCACTTACTCTTAGAATTTGTCAATGCAAGGTTAAGTGCTACTGGAATCTGCAGGAGCTGAAAAGCTACAAGGCTGATTTGGTTTTATCCTTTAACTAAATGAGGAACTTATTTGTGTTCTGTTATTTTGAGGTGAATGAAACAGTGATTCTTAATGGGTAAATACCAAATATAGTGGCCGGACTTGGAGAATCTAATATATTTGAGGAAGTATAATTTAGTTAACAGAATGAACACAACTTAATTTTAACATGCACAGAGGTGATGCAGACATAGAGGCATAGACCACCATCAATCTACCATTAAAGAATTTCTCTGTAAGTCAGTTAAAGAATTTCTAATTCCTAGACTTGTGGATGTGCAAGAGATATAAGAGCATATTTGTATGGGACCTTTAGATGCTATCCTCGGTAACAGATTGACATTGTGACTGTTTATGTGATATCTATTCTTCCTCCGATTTAATCATTTGAATGTATATTAATTTAGTGTTTTTATTCTAATCTTTTTGTGGTAAATTAGCAAATATTACAGAAACATCTTTGAAGCATGGAGAGTTTTACATGAAAATAGTTGTATCCTTGTTATAAAAAATATCAATCTAATATGTGCCTCGTATTTAGAAAAGATAACCAATGACTTTGGCAGATATATAGTTTGAGTACTATTAAACAGCTATAGAATGTCAATTCTACTAACATATAGCCTGCATAGTCCAAAGTTTTTATTGCTATATGACCAATCTAGTCTATCAATATATAGTCTGCATAGTCCATGGTCCAATGTTTTTCTAAATGATATATAAAAGAATTTCATCTAAACTTGTTTGATTTAGCACTTCCCCGTGCATAGCACTATGCGCAGGCACATATACTAGTAAGATAACAATTTTAATTTGACAGGATAAAGATAACAAAGCAATGATGAGGCGAAACAAGATTTTGATGTCTATGATGAGAACAAAGAAGGGTTGATTGATGCCAAGGAGTTGCAGAGAGTTCTATGCATTTTGCTACTTAAGGAAGCAAGAGTTGTATCTTGAATGTGGTGGTAAAAATAATAAATTTTTACTTTTTTCAGGTGTCATTGTTGAATATACACATCTTGGAGGCAGGTTTCAGGTTTGAATTATATTGCTTTTGGAGAGGCATCCAATGCAATGTAATACTTTGCCCAACATCAAAGTTTATCATCAATAACAACAAAAACTCAACAACGTAGCAACAAATTCAACAAAACAGCAACAAAGACACGGCAAATTGATTGATTGAATTATAAACAATCGATTGAATTACAAAAATCCAATTTTTATTCATCGTTCAATCGATTGGGTCATATAACCAATCGATTGATTTATGCGTCTGCCTTGCAATTTTCAATCGATTGTTTTGTGATAAACTGTAATCCAATCGATTGAGTTATAATTCAATCGATTGTTTTGAAATTTCAATCGATTAGTTTTCAATGAAATACGATTTTACGGTTCATCACGTCACCGATCAAATATAAACTTTTAATCCATTGGAATTGTCAAAAGCTTTATTACGATCAATGGAAGATCTAATTCGTTATTATTTTTGTTTTTGATTGTTAATAAACATAATAGATGATTGATAAAATAATAATATATAAAATAAAAAACTATTTTTATAATTAAATAAAATATATGGAGTCAATTTGTAATTAAAATTAGTTAAAGGACTATGTAGCAGTTGTTAAAAAGACTTTAAAAACATATTTTATTATGAGACCATTTAATGGTCCAAACGTTCTGAGATCGAATCCGGTGCCAAGTCCAAGTGTCCAACTCATTTAACTTATCAAGAAAGTTCAACTCTAATTTTACTCATTTAACAAACACAAATTACTAATTTTTTTGAAAAAAACGTTCGCAAACCCAATAGAATGGTCCAACTTGTAACAATAACATATTTATGCATTAGATCTGCAAAATATGTATATCACGCATCAACTCTAAAAACAACATCGAAAAATATAATTACTAAAAAACTAGATAAACCTGTCTAAAGGTCAGAATTATCACGGTAATGTTACACATCGTTAGTCACCAATACACTTGTCGACTATTTGGACTGACACGAACACAAACTATATGAGGCGTTCTATTAGCCTCAATTGGACAAGTGCGAGCTAAAATCTACTTTCGAGTGGAAGAGAGTGGAAGAGAGTAACTAAGGTAGCGTTTGTTTTGAGGTACTTAGACAGAGACTGGGAGACTGAGATTAAGTATCATGTTTGTTGGTTCATAGATTAGTATTAAAATTTCTGTCTCTGTCTCCAAAATTTCAGTATTTCAATACCTCCAAAAAGTGAGGATACAGGAGACTAAAATTTTTAGAGATGGAGACCGAAACTTTAATAACATTTTATATCTAAAATACCTTCATTTCAATTAATTAATTCCAATTTTACCTTTTGTACAAATTAAATTAAAATTTTATTTTTATTTTAATTTCTGCCTCCCACTTTATATCAAACAAAATACTAAAATTTATTTTAATCTCTGTCTCTCAGTCTCATCCGTTGATGTCTCCACCAAAAGCTACCTAAGAGAGTATGAATGTCACTTGAATTTGGACTTCAAAATCTTTGTAGTCACCGGGAATGGAAGCCACTGGGAGAGAGAGGCCGTTGTTTGGGCCTAGGAAGGCCCAGGCCCAGTTTCTCTGAATCAGAGGAATGTCGACGCGTTTCAGTATATGCGAAATGTGACGAAGCAGCGGGCACCATGAGATCTCTACACTGTCATCACCAAGCTTCACAAACCTCCGAGGTAACATAGTAACACTCATTCGTAACGCTTGGATTTCTCTTTTTATTCCTTCAATTTTAATTTTCTTTTTTTTTTCTCGGAAACCAAACACAGAACCACCCCAAAAATTAGGGTTTTCCTTTTTATCCGAAAAGATTTTCAACTTCATCAAAATTTTTCGATTTCTCTTCGTGTCAGGAATCCATTTTCTCTGATCAGGATCCGTAATCGAATCGGCATGGGTTTCTTGGTAACGTCGCTAATCTTTTTAGTTGTTGGTATAATTGCGTGCCTTTTCACCAGAATTTGCTGCAACAGAGGGCCTTCCACTAATATGTAATATGCTGCTCCTAATCTTTCATTTCTTTGTTTTTGATAGGGTTTTATTCCCCCAGTTTTATCAATTTGTGCAACATTGATAACTGCTACATTTGTAGAACTAGGATGCTGTGCACGAAATTGGATTTTAGTTTTACGTTTCTGAACTATTCTGCAGCTTAATTGAGTATGGATAATGTTGAAGAGGATTTTATTATGGCCGTCTCAACTGAAATATGCTTGAATTTGAGTTATTTCATCACGGGTTTTGACTTTAGAATGAGTTCATTTGTGCACATGATAGTAGTAGTGTGTGTGTGGACTTGGAAGTTATACTCCGCATAACTGATGGACTCGGAGGAGTATGAAATGTCTGGTGTTTTTGAGGATGTTTAATTTTTAAAATCCAATTCATCAAAGGATTGAAGATTTATTTGATTGCCATCGCATCACATGGTGCAAAACTGTCATCTTTGTAGATATTTGAATTAGAACAAATATGAATAGATAGCTAGGAAAAAAGGAAGTATCATCAATGGATTCACCCCACTTGCTTTTTCCACCTATTGTTCTAGGATTACAAGCTAGTTAGAAATTTTTTATTTAACAGCCTATTTATCAGCCTAATCTCTCTTCATTTTGGGGGAAAAAAAATCTATATCAATCTTCTACACAGTGATTGCCACCCTGTAATACAGAATAGCTAATGATTAGGGCTCACAGCAAAACAAATGGATCCATTCATGGGAAAAGCTGTGTAGGAGTAGGACTTAATCGAATATAATGTTGCTAAGACAGTGTATGATCGGCTTTTCAAGTATTTGTTGTCATCTTCTATATGAATCCCTTTTTTAAACATTGATGTAAGACTTTGCACCCTTTACCGCTATGGATTAAAATTTTTATTAATCCAGATAGTGATCACGTGTGTCGATTTTTTTGAAACAAAATTAAACACATTTTCAGTATCAATATAATAATGTAGTTAAAAGTATTTATTTTATATAGTTTAAAAGTTTATAATATTATTTTTGACATAAGTAAAATATGTAATAAAAAACTGGGGAGTAATATAAAATTTATATAAACATGATTTGGAAGAATGGGCTTTAGTCTAAGAATGGGTTAAAGCAAATTTTCTAATAATAAGTTATTCAATTTTGTTAGCTAAATCTAGACTGACACCAGCTAGTACATGTTTCTAATCACTTGTTATTATTTTGCAGCTTTCACCTAACTTTGGTCATTACTGCAACAATATGCTGCTGGATGATGTAAGTTCTGTTTGTTGGCATTTTTTGGTAGTATGCAGTATGTCAGAATTAGAAATCATAGCTTTCAGTATTTGTGTATCAATTGGGTGAGGAAATTGTTAAATGATGCCAGTTTTACACTCACGGGATGAGATGTTCCTGTAACTAAATGGTTATGAATCTGCTTGTTTCTATTACTGTTCTTTGACGCACATTGTCCATGATAGTGGCATTAGAATGTTACTGTGTGATTTTCTCCAAATACGTGTCTTATATAGCAGCCTTCAATAAAGTAAAAGTAGTTGAGATGAAATGTCAAACTGTGTAATTGAAGTGTCCAATAATATGTAGTTCTATTATATAATCAGGATAGGAATAAAAGGTTGTAGTACCAGCGTGTTTCACTACTATGACTAAACTGAAAGATTGAAACAAAATGGCTAATCTCTGTAATTGAAGTGCCTTGATAACTTGTAATATATACTTCTGTTTAAGACTTGAACTAGGGCATTGTATTTAGAGTCATTCTAGTATACCTATGTTAAAGTGGTTATGGTGGCTATGGTGTTTCAAAAAGTGTTGGTAAAATTAAAGCAACATTTTTTTATTATTTTAGTGCTTTTTAAAGTGTTGCTAAGAAAAGTGTGACTTTAATTTTAACACCACTTACATAGCTACCTTAACCACCATAAACATAGACATACTAGAATTCACCTTGTATTTACAGGTTAGATACTTAGATTAAAAGTAGTTGATTTACCACTATTTTCATTACTATGACTAAATTGTGAATTGCTGTTACTTTGTGTATTATCAATCTTTCTTATAACTACTAATTTATTTTTTTATCCGTTGTTTCTGCATTCTAAATCCTTTACTAGAACAAAATAATTGATGTAATGATTGAGTTTCTATTCATCATTACGTGTATTTTACCATCCCACAGGGATTTTGTAATAAAATTTTATTTACATGAGTGGAGAGAATAATGTGTAGCGCATCACATCAAACTGTCCCCAATGTTTACTTTTTATTCCAAATCTTCTCTACTTTTTTATTGATGCTACACATTTTTTTTGCTCTTTCAGTTACTTAATTTTCAAATATCCAAATCTTCCTCCCTGGAGTAATAAACTAATGTTAATTTATAAATGCAGTTCCAAATTTTCAATGTTTGTATTCATGAAAGTTTTTGTCGTCAATAACACTTTGGTCATTCGATTGCTCTCAGGTGGGCGATTGTATATCTCGCGCAGATGAAACCGCTCATAGTACCAATACTGAATGAGGGCGAATAATTTTGTGTACACAGATGTATCTCCTTGTAAGTTTATGGATCAAATTGTGCCTGCTGGAGGGATTTGATTTCGGCTCTTATAAATCATTCAGTATTTCATAAGGGTGGGTGTATTTCTTGTTGGACAATACCATGTCAGGTGTTACAATTGTTGAATTTAGCCCTCATTCATTTCAGGAGTTAATAGACAGTGATATTATGTATTTTCGTGAAAAATAAGCTTATTAAAGAAAATGATGATGCCTCGGGAAAAAAAAAAGGAAGAAAAACAGATGGAAAGGGTCGAGTGAGAAGTTTTTGCCGCATTTGGGCGTTCTATGTACAATTCTGTAGGAATGAACTAAGATCTGGTCACTATGCTATTAAAATTAATTGATTGATAAATCATTGTATTGATAGTTGAATCATATATGGTATTCCCCTTTAGTATTCTTATTCCACATTGGAACACCTTACAAGTCAGGAGCTTTTACTTCAAAGCACACTTTATACAGGGATCATCCTTGGGATTTTAAAAAATTTTCCAGTTAAAATGGCAATATCAGTATTCTAGTAATTTTAAATATTTTTTTTTCCAATAAATTTAATAGTTGACATTTAATAGAGCATGATAATGTAGTACCTTAAACGATTATCACCATGTAGTCATGGACTTTAGGGTTGCAGGTAAACTTATATTTAAAAATTGGAATCTTCATATTATAATTATTATTTCTAAGTAATGATTCAAATCTATTTTAAATTAATAATAAGAATAATAATATATAAAAGTGTATTGTGCATAATAAATATTAAAATATCTATAATTATTAATATATGTATATATATTAAGAAAAATATACTGAAAAATCAGAAAATCTCTTGTCAATTTAACTATCATGTAATTGTAACTGGTGAAAATTCAGGTGAAGTTAATTTTATGTGAAATTGAAAATTGAGAGCCGTTAAATGATTTAACTGATTTGACTAAATTTTTATTTAATAGTTTTCAGTTATTAACTTCACATGAAGTTAAAGTTGACTGTACCTATTTAGTCTTTGCACCTTTCAAAATAAATTAATTTATATATTTATTAAATTGAAAGTTCCAAATCACAATTGGAACATTTAAAAGGTGTCCAAGTTAAGATTCTGAATATTATATGGGTTCCTTGATCATAACTCAAAGTTATTTGAATCATCTAATATTTTTCTTAATGAAGTTGTTACGGAGAATTGATAAAAAGAAACATATCTTGTTTAATAAAATAAAGTACATCGAAAGCAATGTGTGTGTAATTTTTTTTTTTTAATATCCAAAGTAAAGTTTGGTTGTGAGTTTAAGTTTTGAAGGGAAAAAAAAAAGAGTAAACAGTAAATACTCACATATAATTATTTTGATGTAAAATTGATAATTAAAAACTGTTAAATAATTTAATAAATATAATTAAATTATTATCTAACTAAAATTATTATCTAATCCTTCTCAATTATCAACTTAATTTTCATATAAAGAAAAACTTACATTATTAATTGCTTACACTACAAACCTCTTCTTAAGTCTCAACACGACAAATCTGCGGTAAACATGATGAAACAATTTCTACCCATAAAATTAATTGATCAATTTTCTACACATTAAAATTCAATATATAGAGTAATGAACACATCATAGAGACTTAACCAAATTTACCGGTAACTTAGACCTCACAAAATTTACCAATATAGCATACTCCCTTATAGCCTTCTTATCCACACCATTCCTCACCAGCTGAGGAAAAAACAGCCAGTTCCCACTCACAGCCAAGAACGTCAACGTCAGCAACCCCGACACCACAGGGTGTAACCTCCACCCACGGCGGATCATCACTTTCTTCACCGCCACCTCCACCGCCGTACACACTCCATGGAGCACAAAAAACCACGTGACCTCCCACGTGGGAGAAACACGTGAAAGATAGTAATATATCAACTCATGCATTAACCCCGACACAAGGAACGTGGCCAGGATGGCAGCACGTGCCGCGCACGTGATTCCAAAAACACCGTTAGAAACACTTCTAACCGGATCGTATACGGTAGGGCGTAGAATACTTGTAACCATGAGGTTCCACCTACGACCCCAGAAGTCTTGAAGTGAAGTGCTTAGGTACGGCTCGTTGAACTGCGGCTCGATCTCGAAGCCGAAAACGGTTCGAACCGGTGCTGCAGCTATGGCTAGCACAAGCTCTATACCTAGGTACATGTGGCAGCAGTAGAGGATCAAGATCATGTAAGAATGCATGGATTCTCTGTAATCATAGGCACGGATTATTGCGGCCAAGAGAACCACTTTTAGGGGAAGCAAAATCGGTTTTTTATGGTTATCTAATTTTGGATTATTGGTTTTGGTTGGTTGTTGTTTGAGTTTTATGGGAAGGGAAGCTATGGAAATGAAATGGAAGATGTTTGGGGAGAGGGAAAGAGGGGGTTGGTTGAAGGAGAAAAGAATGAGTTTGAAAGATGAGAGCCAAACGAGGAAGAAGGTGGTGGGCCCACCGAGGTGGAAGGAGTGGAGAGAGAAGGGAAGGGTGAGGAAGATGAAGAGAACAGGAAGAATGGAAAGGAGTCTGAAGAAGCCTTTTGGTATTCTTGAAGAGATGTAGTAGCAATAGCAGAGACATATTGTGGCTATCATCCATACCTTGAAGAAATTTTGAATCTCATCATCCATTTTTTTTTGTTCTTCCCTCTGTTGACTATTTTTTTTGTTCTCTCTTTCACTATCTTTGTCCTTGTTTTGTTGTTTGTGTGGGTTATTAACTTCCCTCCCTTGAATCTTGGTTTTGGTTCTGCCGCGTATAAAGGAGAGAAGATCTTACACAAGGCTAACCAAAAATAAATATTTTTCTCAAGGACACAACATCGCAATTTACGGCCTTATCTACTTAGAGAGAGAGAGAGAGAGAGAGAGAAAGAAAGAAGAGAAGAGGGGGGGGGGGGGGGAGAGAGGGGGGTAATTAACTTGAATTTATTTTTGGATTTTGTTAAGGAGGGACATTAGTCAAAGTTTTAATATTTTTTATAATTTTTTTCTATACTAAATACTTCTCTAAACGTAAATATGCTGGGTTACCTCTTCCTTTAATTTGGTGAGTTGTCAGATCCATTAAAATGCTTACAAGCTACCAAGGGTTAGTTACCATGTTCACAAACATCATGATCTTAGTTACCAAGTAATATTTTGATATTTCACCTTTGGACAAAATCCTAATTTAGTTCTTCACATTTTAAATGTTTATAATAGAACTGATAATAAGTAGAACAGACTAATGTTTGTACTTTATTCTAATTCTATTCATAAATTAATTTTTTTTTTAAAATTTAACTCTATTGTCTAATCTACGAGTTAAAAATCTCTTAATTCTAACTCCATTCGTACTCTAACATTTTTAATCCTATTCATTCTTATTCGCATAAATCAAATTTTTAAAGTAAATATAAAATTCAATCATTTCTTTCATACATATTAATAAAATAAAAAATAAAAGACTAAATCTAAATCAAAATTAAAAACAATAAAATCTTTAAAAAAATCTAATATAAAATTATAAATAGCATAATTATTAAATTCTTAATAAAATTAAAATAACAAATAAAAATAAATATCTTGTTACTTTTCTTTTGACTCTAAATTCTTTCAACATTATAAACGTACTAAATTAGTAATTAAATTAATTAACTTAGTGATTACTTTGAGTTTTTACAAGAAAGAGGATTTAAACATGTTCAACATTGTTCTATCATTAAATTTGACACGGGTAAGGTACATATTACTAGCTCTACATCCATTTCTGTCCTGAAAAGATTTAAACATGTTTATGTCCTACCATTAAATTTGACACTTTTTTTTTACAAGAAGAAACGTTTTTCAATCATAAAAAAGCTAAACGGCACTTACAAATATCAAAGAAATATCAATTCTACATAGATAATAAGAAAATAGATATCCCATGTATTGAACTAAAATCTAATAACAAGTCCAACATTCGATTACCAAAAATTTTAACAAGAAGAAATAGAGACCAAATAGAATCTCTTTAGTTTCTAAATCTACACACATGTGCTGCAAGCCAATAAGGTACATCTTCTTCTTTTCCATATAGATCTGAATATTTTCTGATTCTAAAAGTTTTTCTATAAACAAAACTATTTTTTCATAGAGTTTTCCTTCAAGATCTGAAAAGATTTGTATCATAAGAACACCACCGACAACCATAAAAAGAACCAAAAGCCACCACAAATAAGGGGAGAAAACCACATATGGGTTATAAATCAAGAATATAGAGCTAAGCTCAGGTCTGAAGGAATGTTATTTTAGATCTAGATCTGGATCTCAAATCTAAATCTCTAAAAGAAAAACAAAAAAAATAGAAACAAACCAAGAAACAGGAAGCAAGGAGATAAGAGAGAAGAAGATAAAGAGGTGGCAGAACAATGTGGGCGGAGACAGAGGCGGAGGCAAAGGAGAACAGGGAAATAGAGGAGAAGGAGAAAGGAGGAGAAAGAAGGGGAGACAGGGAGACGAAAAGAGAGAAAAGGTTAAAGGAGACAGGAGTATATGAGGGCCACCGCAGCCTAGATTGAGGCGGCGGCGGTGGCCCTCAAGAGAGCTTTGCGGTTTACTTCAACGGGAGAGAGAGAGAAGCTGCGCTAGAGTTTACCTCTGAAGTGCAGTAATATATTAAGTTAGATCATGGTTAAATTTGACACTAATAGTTAACAAAATGAATGACTTTGACATTTATAACATTACTAGATAAGTCATATGTTCTTCTATGAGGTAGAAAAGCAACAAAAACTTTCTTGTAACACTTCTCCTTAATTTTTTTTTATACAAAACTCCAAATTCTAACCATCAATCATCAAACTTTAAAATCAAAGAAAAAACTTTTATATTAGTAATCGTTAGTAGATCGATTTTACTTATACTGAAATCAAATGTTATTGGTTCTTCAATATGTGAATTGTTTGTGTCAAATTTAATAGTGGAACAATATTAAACTTGCTTAAAAAAAATTAGATTGAAATAGGATGTTTAAAAATTTTTAGGACTAAAATAGAACATTTAAAACATTAAAAATCAAATTAAAATTCAATTTAAAAAGACTAAAATAATACTTTACCCTCACATTTATTATTCTTTTTAAGAATACTTGTTAAGGAAGATTTGCTAAGTATCAATAGGTTTTTTTTTTTTTCCAGTCACCAAAAAAAAAATAGGTTTTTTCCCGTCAGTTTTATTAGCCTTTAATTTTTGTGCATATTTTCTGTCAATATATGAGCAAACTCTGTAATATGAATCCAAATTATATTAATTTGCATCGAAATTAATAAAATGTAAACAACTATTGGCCAAAATTCATTGGCCTTCTAGAATTTTTTTGATATATTTTCAATAAAATAAAATTATATTCTCCCGAAATTCTAAAAGTTATGTCACCACAAATTGGTCTAACGCGAACCTTAAAATCCTTCACTCTCCCAAACATACACTAATGCTTTCTAGAGAAATCTAAACTAGATTTTGACAACACTACCATAATCATTTCGCTTGACATGAACAAGTTTGGATCTACATTTTTCTAATTTTTTAAAACAGTACAGCCACCTCTTAAATCTTTGCCATTTTAAACTAATTGTGTTTCATAACCTTTGAACATGTGGCTCATGCTTCATAAGATTAAGGTCTGGTTCATCCCTTAGAATTCCATAATTCTCTATGTGCCATTAGGGGATGAAGTAGACAATACAAACCAGCTCCAGTTGTTGAATTTTGAGATCAAATAAATGAAGCAGAAGATCCTAATAAACTAAGGTGGCTTCAATTAAATCTATCAATTCTAGTATGCGATTTGATTCAAAAACTACTCAATTTTAGGCTTCAAATTCTTCTCTACATTATAGGTTAACAAAGCAGGGGACCTCACAACCATTCAATTAACCTCTGATTCCGAAAGTCCCAAGCTTTTCAAGAACTCGATCTTTGAAACGAGCGTTCCCTCCACGCTCCAGATCAAGAGCCTAGGGCACCGCGAGATCAATTTGTGAATGTCGGGGTAAGGGATTCCGACATCGTTGCGGAGGAAATCGAGGATTGGATAGAGGTCCGTGGCGGGGTCTCAGTTGAGAAGCTTCGGGAGCATGTTGACATTCTTCCCATGGAAGAGAGGCATTGCTCGACGGATTTGACGGTGAAGAGTGGAAGACTTTTCGTGGGTTCAGTTTGAGATTCTCGAGGAAATGAGGCCGCGGTCGGTGGGGAAAAGAGACAGGGACCTCCTTATCAGAAACTCTCACTTCATGAAACGACGTCGCACTTAACACGTGGAGGACCAATTTGTTCTTATTTAACACATGACGCTTAACAGTTGAGTCACCGGTGTCACGTGACACATCCCAGAAAATATTTTTAAGTAAATCGTCCACTTTAAAATTTTTTGAGGACGAATTTAAGTAAATATTCTTAACAATTTTTATGTTAGTAACCTTAATAAATGGAGACTGTAAGTTAAAAAAACAATTCCCGAAGTAGCCAACTAAACATTAGTATGCTACACAACTGATATCTGTCTGAGAAGATCCGTTACAAGTAGCCAAAAACCACAAGTGCGTTTCTGGAAGAAAATAACCTTGTTTGTCTGGAGAACCTAAGATCTGAGAACCAAATTAACAATCTGTATATGTACAGAACATTGCATCTTGTCATCTATGTTATGTACAATATATAGCATCTTTATGCAGAAGTGAATGAGTATCCTAATTACCCATTGAACCAACTTCCTGAATTCGAGCGCGAATTGGGATAGCGATAGGGATCCTGAGGTTGAGGTGCAAAACCTGGCATACCACTCGGCGTCCCACTTCCATATTCAGGTTGGGGAACACCGTGTTCAAAGCCGGCATTTCTACCAACCATAGGGGGTACAGATCCAAAAGAATCCAGCCTAGGATCCAAGCGCGAAGCGTACCGTTGCATAGCTGGAGTGCTCATCATGTAAGCTGACTCGGATCCCGAACCAAGTACTCCATAACCGGATCCCATACGACCATACACAGAATCATGACCAGATAAAAAATTACTCGTCGGATAATGAGAATCTGGATCCTGAAGCCCATAAAGGCGAGGTTGTTGCCTTGGTTCCCTCAGATAACTGTCATCCTCCCCAACATAGGGGTTATATCCTAGGGTATTGGTGCCATCTATCAAAAGGCTGCTATGGTGCTCCTCGAAATTGGAAGCCATATAATCACTAGCTGCTACAAATCGCATGGGTTCCAGATGACCATAACCATAGGCAGATGACACACTAGACTTTGGCTGAAGACCCCCAACTGAGGATCTCCCATCTTTCGGATTAGATTGACTACGGTGAGGTAATCCCTTAGTTTGATTTTTGGCATTACTTTTGGCAGGTGAGCTCGCATGCGGACCTCCTCTGTTGTTTTCCTCAGTGTGTTTCCTGTTCCATGAGGTCTTAGTCTTTCCCATCCTGTAATCATGTTGCTCTTGACTCTCTCGTTCAACAATTCCATGAGGAGTCTTTCCCATCCTGTAATCATGTCGCTCTTGACTCTCGCATTCAACATTTCCATGTGGAGTCTTTCCTATCTGATCCTCGTGTCTCTCTTGACTCTCTAGTTCAACAATTCCTTGAGGAGTCTTTCCCATCCTGTAATCATGTCCCTCTTGACACTCTCGTTCAACAATTCCATGAGGAGTCTTTCCCATCCTGTGATCATGTCGCTCTTGACTCTCACATTCAACATTTCCATGTGGACTCTTTCCTATCTGATCCTCATGTCTCTCCTGACTCTCTCGTTCAACAATTCCATGAGGAGACTTTCCCAGCCGGTAATCATGTCGCTCTTGACTCTCACGTTCAACATATTCATGCGGACTCCTTCTAGTATGATCCTCATGTCTCTCTTGTTCAACATTTCCATGTGGAGTCTTTCGCATTAGATAATCATGTCTCTCTTGACTCTCACATCCAACATTTTCATTTGGAGTCCTTTCCGTCCAAGATTCATGTCTCTCTTGACTCTCTCGTTCAACATTTCCAACCATTGATATTTCTTGCTGATCGTCATTAATAAGCCCCTGAACTTCAAGATCATCAGTTGACACCAACAGATCATCAACCAGCATATCGTCGTCGGCAAAATTACCATCCATAGAATGGCTAGCACGTGAATTTTGATTATTAAAACTTTCCATCCGTGATACTTCATGCAGGCTTAACAGATGACCGTGCTTTTGGGCTACTTCCATATGCTTATCAGTCCAGTCAGGTCGACTCCAAAGGGAGAGTGGGGGAGATGTCAGATTCCATTGTTCCATTTGTCTGTCACTAGTATTAATTGATCCAGGTAGATAAAATGACTGGCCATGAAACAAGACCATAACAGGGAGGAAAAATTAGAGCAGTCAGAATACCAAAAGTAATCAAAATATAACTTGCCATATGTATGTTGTCTCTTTACCTTTCCTGATAGAAAATTTCGATCCTCCCAGACAAGATCATAACGTGACCTTTTTTTGTCTAGCCTGTAACAAAGAAAGAAACATGGAAACACAACCAAACAGAAAATAATAAATATCTGTTTCTTAAAATAAACGAAGTAACTACTTCAGCCTAGTTTTGATGGCCTCGTGTGAAGGGAGAGATTATTTAATCTTATCCTTAATAATATAGAAAAAAGATAAAAGACACTACCTCTCTGTTTCCGGTGGAACTATAAGAATGAGGAGCTTTGGTCTAAACTCAAGAGCCTTATCTATAAACTTGTTAGCCAAAGCTGCTTTTAGCCCAAAGGGCGGATTAAGACCCATGATCTGTTCCGGAAGCAGACAAGAAACAAAATAAATTAAATAATGAGAAAAAGGTAATTGGAATTGAAATATGCATGGGCATTGCAATTGACCACTTCTTACCAACTGTGACCCTGTAGGCAACTCCTTTGGCTGGACAGTCATCCAATCTCTCATCTCAAAACAAAAATCGTGCTGTCAACAAAATAAAGCAACATTGTGGTAATTAGTAAGAGGAAAGGGAGGAAGGATCCTTTTCATTTGAGGGATGGAAGATCATCATGACTAGACCCATAACCCTGTATTTGTCCCCATACACCCAAAAATCAGCTTAGCTGAAAGGCCAAACATATCATTTACAAAACAATATGCTAAAAACAAACTAGTCTACAAAACTCTGTTTAAGAAGTGTTTGGTATGGAACTCCAGAGTCGTTTTCTTGTTTGGTTCTAGCAAAAACAATATCATAAAATTTTGCTTTTGACAAACGGTAAGACTGCGTTTGGTATTGTCTGCAGGACAAAATTCAATGGAGACAAACTTGTTTAGTTGCAGAGACAGGGACGGGGACAGAGACAATTTTCTGTCTCAGAGAGAAAATTCTTTCTATTTTCTGTCCTTCCTAAAAGTGGGAACAAAAAATATCAATATGTCTCTGTATCTCCCCACAAAGATAGAATCCAAATGCAACCTAAAGAACACTCATAATTTTAGCTATATCATAATAATTTTTTGAAAGACAGCAACAATTTTTATAAATATTTCAAATAATAATATTAAAAATATTAGGAGAATATTTAAAAAATATATATAAAAGGAACAATGCACACAAAGCTACAGACAAGTTAGTCTTTTCTTTTATCTATAATTTTAGGACACCTTTATTCACTATATTCAATTTTATTGTTATTTAAAATAAAATAATTCAGAAATTCCTTTAAAGATCTTCCACTCACAAAAACTACTACTCTTCCCAAAACAATTATTGGAATCCGAATTTTCACATCTTAAATTACAATATATAATTCCTAAATTGTAATTTCATAATAAAATACTTGCATATATTTCAAAGCCAAATAGTTTAACTAACTATGATGAAGAGTGCTTTAATAATTCTGCCTTGGCTTACAAATTTTACTCATTTTAAAAAAAAAAATCAAATGCAGCTGTTAGAAGTAAAGAAAATATCCTATGGAATCTATATATAGTATCAAAGAATATATCATATGATTGGTTCTGTTAGTCACCTATTTTTCGTTCTTGTTTCCTCAATCCATTAAGAATGGAGTTCCTTATTGATTTGCTGTTCTGTTAATCCTAAGATTTCTGTAATACAAGTACATCAGTTTCTAATCTTCACCATCTACCATTTAGAAGGAATGGAAAAATCAGATGATATGCAAAGAATTAATGTGGTCAAGGTATTTTAGCAAACAAGGGCCAACTCTGTACCAAGAACAGGTCATACACGTCAAAGTGACACTTGAAAGAAAAGTTAGCTCATTAGTTTACAAGCAATAGGTCATTTCTTTTCCAGACACTTGATGAGAAGACAACTATCATCAATGTAAGTCGAGGTACCAAAATACCATACATTTGAACAACACTGTTTAATCATAAGCGTCACAAATACGAGCATATTGAAACCTCTGCTAACTTGCCAAAGATGCCACTAATGATGTGAACGTAATAGAAGAAAAAAAACGCTTTGAACACTGAAATATGAACAAATCTGTCAATTTAAAATAAAATCAGCAAACATATAACGCAAGGATATTGTGACATGAGCAAAAACTTTCTACAAAAATTAAGGTGACAAGATTAGGAACTAATAAACCTGTAACAGTATATTCACCTTTGTTGGAAGTAAATCATAGTTCTTATATGAGCATCTCTTCCCAGTTTCTTCAAGCTTTTTTTTCATAAGTATGCTAAAGTCGTTAGCACCACAACAGAAGTCCACAATCTGGTCATGAGTAACACCTCCAGTCAGGCATTCAAAATTTAAAATTAGCAGTAGGTTCATAATGTAAATAATGCTGATCCTCTAGAAAATATAATCATTTCAAGAAAATCTGATCTTCCATAGTACCGAAATTACAGAGAGAACACACATTTATAACCATCTAATTGTTAAAACCATGGTTCTGAAAACTGGACCGACTGGTCCAACCGGCCCAACCGGGAACCGGAAGCTTTTGCAGCTCGGTTTAATGAACAAAATCGCTAATTCGCAAACCGTCGGAGAACCACTGAACCGGGACCCAGCCGGTTTTCAGAAAACTACATCGTTTAGGCAACACAGGTTCTCGTTCCCCTCTCTTCGTTCACAATCTCACCTCACCTTCAAAATAAAGAACCTTCAGAGCTCTTCCCTCAAAAGAAACCCTAGCCTCCTCCATCACCACCACCATTCTTCTCACTACCGCCGTCCGTCGCGCTCAAGATCTTCGTCTGTTTGTCGTGATCCAGCCCCTATTCGCCAATCGCCAACTTCGTCGTCGTGCTCGTTGAGTCATCATGCTCCAACCCCTCATCCTGCTCAGTCGAGCTTCGCGCGCCGTCCCTCGTCGTTCTCGTCGCCTGGTCGCTGTCGTCTGTCGTGCGGGTCCTCTTTCCATCATTCTCTGCTCAAATTGCTTATACACGCTTTCTGTGTCATTACTCATGGATTTTTTTTTATTTGACAATTTGATGCAGCAATCGGGTTTAATGTTGAAATTGTCCAATATAACAACATTAAATTTCAAGTTTGGGATTAGGTAACAACTTTACTCATCTTGATTCAATGCAAATGTTTTTGGCGCATTTGTTGTACTGGATTTGGAACCAATTAAAGATATTATAAATGTATGTTCAGTTTAGAAACTTGGCATCCCGTGATCAGAAATTACTTAGTATTGGTGACATAATCAACTTAAAGACTAGTGAATAAGACCATGGTTTTGATGACATACACTGTTAAATTTCGTGTGTGTTTCTGAATGTGCAGGGGAATTCATCCCTGGTTGGCTGTATACAATGTGAAATTCCTCTATCTCATGCTAAATACATTCCTACTGCTAGTTATAATTCTTCCTCTTTTGATTATTGATTATAATGAGTGATGTGCTACTGGTTTTGCTGTGTTGTGTTTTACTGTTTTGTGATTTAATTGTGCTTTGGTGATTTATTGATTTTAGTTATGGATGATGGTATCAATTAAGAAATATTTGGCGATAATAATACATCTGTAGATAATAATTTGGCTACTAATTCTCCCGTTTCGAATGATGTTGCTAATCCTAATCATTCTAATTCCAAGCTTATTCTGGAATTTTGATGATTGATAACAAATTTTCATGTTGCCATTTCATATTTGGATATTTTCTTTTGTTATTTAACTTTTGAATTTGTACTTTGATAAGATTGTAAGACCTTGGTTGATAACATTTTATGCAGTGCTTTAAATTTGGAAGGTATTTTAAAGTTTGTACTATAGTACAAGTATGTTTTAAGATGTTTATTTATAATTTATTCATTACTTTATTATAAAACGGTTTTTCTGGTTGAATCACGGTTGATCCAATTAGACCAGTGAACCAGTAAACCAGTTACTAGAGCGATTTGATGACCGGACCGGTTTTCAGAACCTTGGTTAAAACAGAAGGAATACAAAAACAAATATTTTAAGTATCTTCCATGAAGTTGACATGTTAAAAAAGAAAACAAAAGAAACAAAAAGAAACCAGAAACATAAAAACCTCTTTGGCTCTTTCCTAGACTTGTTGAACAGTAAAGATTAGTCAAACCACAAAAGTGGATGACCACGAAACTACCGAAAGGAAACTTTGAAGTAGATGAAAAGATGTGATTGAATGAGAAGAACCTTTCAAAGCAGAAATTCTGTGCCAACCTGTTAAAACTGGTATCAAGAACCAGAGGTAATTTGTATAGTTGTTTTAGGATCAATGTCAACAAACCAAAAACCCTAGAAGGATTACAATAATTTGAGGAAGGGTTAGAGCTCCTCAACTTTCAAGACTCGCCGAATGATCACAGATACCTTCTTTCTACCTTAATCTCTATTTATACTAGTTTTTCCTTCCTAATTAATCCTAAGTTCTAACTAACTAACTCACTCACTCTTGATTAACTCTTAATAAGGTTAACTAACTCATATACTAATGGGATCCTTGTGCTAGACAATAAGACAGGGTCCCAAATCTTAAATTACATAGGCTAGAAGATTTCTTCTTCATTAGAAATTATTTTTTCTTCGCAATGTGTCTTTGCAGCAATGATTTCCATTGGCACATGTAGCTCTTCCATAAGATCAATGGCAAACAAGAACCACAGCAGGACTCGCTAATTTGAAGAAGAGTTAGAGCTCCTCTACTCTCACCGAATGATCAAAGATACCTTTCAAGCTTATACTCTATTTACATACTATTCCCCCTAATCAATCCCAACTACTAATAAACTTACACACTCTTACTTAACTTAATCTTGCAGTCTTACTAATGGTAACCATCTCATACTATCCTAACAGCACTGACGTTGAGAGGAGTATAGAAAATTAAATAAACAAAAATCATGGTATTCTGGAGCGAAGAATTGGAGAAGAGTCCACCAAAACTCGTCTCTAACATGAGTAGCAATCATTGAAAAATTTTGCACCCAAATGACTGCCACACAGTATGATTAATGAGAACAAAGGGAAGTGACCAGGGGGAGTTGGAAGAGAGAAGGGGGTAGAGTTGGCCGGCAAAGGAGGGAAGAGATGAAATTTTGCTGATCACAAGTTTGTAATCCCCACCATAGAATATTACCCTCACCTGGAAAATGGCTTGGACTAGTTCTAGTCTAGAACTAATCTTCTAGTCCATAATGCAGCACGAAATTTTAAATGGTGCACTACACACCAGACTTGTGGCACATGAAACAACTAGCTTTAAAACAAAAGCATATGGATGCTGGATTTGTTCCAACGTTTGAGTAAAGTTACCAAACAATCTTAGTTATGCAAAATCCTTTGGACAGATGTTAATCAGCTTGAGGTGAATATGAAGTTGGAAAATTAATACAACAAATAAATGCAAATGAGAATGATAAGGCTAATAATTGTACTTAGTATCAGCGCTTACCGTATCACCATTCTGAACATACCAGTGGAGTCTATCAACAATCTGCAATAAAAAAAATTAGAAAATAGAAAAAATTAGACCAAGGCTTGACGTGGATGTAATTGCAGTGGGACAACCAATAAAGAAATTCATTCCAACGCAACAAAAAAGGTCAAATAGAACGTAAGTCCCAAGATTTAAAATAGTGTGTTATAGTTAGGGTCGTTTGGTAAAGCTTTTGCTATTCGAAAGTAGGTTATCAGACATGGCTTTTGAAAGATAGCTTTCCAAAAATTGTAGCACATATGTTTGGTAAATTGAACTAAAAATGGCTTTCAATAAGCACAAACAACAACAATTATGTTTGGTAAAATAATTTTTTAAATTTAAAAAATCATAATAGACATAAATATAAGAGTAAATTTGGATATTTATTAATATATGAAGTTATATTAAACATTTTACTTTTGATAAGTACAAGCTAGCCTTGAAAAACACCTTCTTAGGTGCTTTTAAAATAGCCCAAACTTTTAAAAGTTGCAAGCATAAGTACATAATTTTTTAATTTACCAAACACAGGGTTTTGATAAGTGCAAGTACCTCTCCAATAAGCTTTATAAACCAAGCCTTACAAAGTTCAAAATAATTTGGTCCTCATGGATCAGAATGAGAAAGATGCAAAAAAGGGCTTCGCTGGTACAACTGTTATAAATTAAAACTGACTCGTACATTTAGGACTAAATTGCAATTAGATAACAGTTTCATTGATTAAGTTACTAGTTTACTGCAACAAAAAGTTTTTTATTCTGTTTTTTATATATACAGGAAAAATTTATTTGCATCAAATGTGATGAGCATCATCAATACTCCACTTCATATGCCCTTCCAAATTTCAAATGATCAAATAAGTAAGGATGCAACTCAATTGTCAGCAAGTGTATTAGGGTAAACTTATTTATGCTCGGACCTAACACAACCATTCAAGCTGTTATAATAAAACCTAACAGTAACTGTTTTCTAAACACATTTAAATAATTTAGTTATCACTTAAACCAGATGGAACAAATTATTTTAAACTGAGGTTCACAAGAATATCCACAGAAGCAAAAGATAAGATAATATAAAAAAGAAAGCACATCATACAGCAGTACAATTAACTAAGATATTAAGAAAAAATGTAGACTGAAATTATGAATACCCCTTCTAGCTTTTCCACTTGTGTAAAATGGCGACCAAATGACGTATAGCGGTTACCATACAGAACAGGTGCTAGATATACTTTCAACTTGTCCTGCAGAAATTTCAGTCAATATGGTTAACATAGCTAAACCCGATAATATCCAGTACAATAGAGAAGTGCATATAGGTGTTTTATATATGAAAACCATGTTACACACAAGTTTATGGCAGATAATTAAATATGTACAGAGAAAATGGATGAAACATGCTAAAAGAAGTTAGAATAACATGCTATGAAATATACTAGAAGATAGAACTGAACATTTAAACACCCAAAACACGTCTATGGAAAATCATTTAAAAATTGCCAACTACCTTCCACTTATATATCTGGTTAAGAACATCAGGGCCACAAACAGCTTCTGCATCACGAATGCTGCGCCCATCCTCTAGCATCTTTAAAGCTGTTCGAACAGCCTGAATGCACACAAGACATAACATAATCTTAAAATAAGATCCACATGACACCACATTGCACTAATTATAGATAGCTATGTACCTCAACAGAGCGCTCCAACTTCCCAACTGTAGTCTTCTCCATAAAATTTTTCAATGAGTGAGAATGAGAAGCAAATTTATGTTCTTTTACAACATCCTTAAGAGTAACTGATGATGTAGCTTCATTAAACAGATCCAACAGTCTAAATCACAAGAAAAAAAAATTAAAAATAACATATCATAACTGCATAAGATCAAGACATTGTATAAGTTTTAAAAAGAATTCGATCATAATTATAAACATTTGATCACCTCCTCTTCGAATCAGCATCTAATGTACATAATGGGCTGCTTGGTTTTCTAGTAGGCATAACAGATTGGGCACTGGCTTTGTTATCAACCTGATTGCCCAAGCCAGTTTGTCCAGAACCCTTCTCCCAGATTGCATATAATTGCACACCAATTGAGGGCTCATTTTCCTCACAATCAGGCCTTTCAGTTTCCTTTGAGAATGGTCTCTTACTTTCACACAAACGTTTTCTAGATGATTCAATATCTATTGGTTTCCTTTGGATATTTGATCCTGAAACCTTATTAAACTTCTTGATACCAACTGGTCCAGAAGACTTTTTTCCAGCAAGTTTAGGTACTTTAGTAGACAGTTTAGGTACATCAGCAATGCTTCTTTTGTTGACTGAATTATCCAGGTTAACATTATTCTTCAACATAACTCTCTCTTCAGTTGCAGGTTTTCTCTTCTGCTCTGTACTTGCTTCTTGAACATTAGATTTATCATTGGGGAATTTTATGTGATCTCGTTTAGGAGTCCCAAGATCTTTATCGATATCATGTTTTCTGGTCCAAGGAACCGTAAAAATATTAAATAGAAACCGTAAAAATATTAAATAGAAGGCTAAGAGGATAAACAAGATTCAGGAAATACTTTAACTTCAACTCTCAGCACTTACAAGCAATATATAAGAACACGATTGGGTATTAGATTGTCCCAGGCCCTCGTTATTATACCCTCATCTTCTATGTCTTCAAAAGCAATTGCTCTGATAAAAACAAGTTGAAAATGAACTCTCTAAACACTATCACTTAAAAATTATTTAATGAACCAAAGAAAAACATAGGTAAAAGCAGTAAAATGACCTTGGCAAACATTTGCGATGATATGACTTGGGACAACGCCTACAAACAGCAAGCTGCAACTCATGTTCCTTTTTGTTCTCCGTTTCTTTACAAACATAGCAGTAATGGGATGGACAAGTAAAAGGTTCTCCCCGACTAATATTTGTCTCAAGTTCCCTTGAAGCATTCTCATTAAATCGATGAAGTAACTTCACAACACATTGAGGATGATAAAAGTAGCCGCAGGTTGCAGAGGCACATTGGAAGACCTGAAGGAGAAATTTCACATGCCTTTTAGTTCCATACAAGAGAAAGATTCTGTGAGAAAATAATCCTGTTTCTCAAGCGAAAAGCATTATCTTAACTAATCAATCAAAACTACAGAAGATAAATCAGAAATTACAGCAGAGCTAAGTTTGAACCAATAAAAACAATAAAGAATAACAATTTCCGTAGTTAACAAGAACGGATATGCTACTTTACATGTGAATTAAAAGCTTTGAAGCTTAAACAGCACTATGCACATCACTTGTTTACAAATTGAAATACTAAATAAATAGTTAAAATTGCAAGGTTATGTTTTGTACATGAAAAAGGCTTTAGCTGGTTATAGAATACGTGCTATCCAAATGAAAGAATTGGTAGCAATCCTTTTGGAGATCCTAAGCATCTAATTTGTCATCCAACCCACTTGGACTACAAGGATTATACAGAAAATTTAAATAAAAATTTAATTTTTTTATAAAAATGTGTAACCTCAAATAAAGTAAGAATCATATTGTTTCAAGAAAACAACTGTATAGATATAGTACATAAAGAACATGTTCTTCAAATGAAGTCTAGCACAAGTAACAAATTAAGCCCATGATTCCCAGATTGAGCCAAGACAACATGATTCTGGCCCATCATCAGAGCTGCTACAACCCAAAGCTAAAATATTTGGAGAATTTGGTGATTTGCTCATTCATTCCAGCCGGGCAACAACTATGTCAAATTGTCAATGAGGCAGTTAACTCCAAACTCTAAAAAATAACTACGACAGAAAGGATTTGAGATAATAAAGTGCACAACACAATCTAGAACTTTTATGTCCCAAGTTATCAAATGGCACCACAAACATCAAAGCTTTTCACAAAAGTGTGAGTAAGTGCAATATGCCAAAAGCTATTTCCACTCAAATTACCAAGCCTTATCTGACAAAATGGGTTTGTCTACATGGAAGAGATAGCATCATAGCATTGTATCAGAAATCATATTTAAGCCATTAATATCTAAGATCTCTTTTAGTATTTTTATTATGATCTTTCTAGGTCTCCCTCTCTTGTACTTATGGTTCCAGCTATTTGACTAAACTCCATTTGATCCATTATCCTCATTGCAGCCACTACATGTTTTCTCCACACATGTCCAAACCATCAAAGTCAATATTCTAGTCTTCTACAATCTTATACAATTAGGTGTTACCACAACTTTCTATATAATGCACTCCTTTACCCGTATCTTGTGTAGTGTGCTTACTTAAAAATCAAAATAACCTGTAACATGCATATACACGCGATTATATGTCAACTTATAAATAAACTAATCATCATCAAGATAACACTTCACATAGCTATACCTCAGCACCAGAGAATTTATCGGAACAGCCTAGTTTGCCACATGCAAAGCACTGATGCTGATTATGTTCACAATTCTTGCAATAAAAATTTGGGATGTCCTGCGAATTTTTTCAGAAGCAAAGCAGATTTCTATATCATACAACAAAAAGGAACTGGGAAAAAAACAAGATGCAAACAAAAAAAGGTGATATAAAAGTAAAGAAAAAAACAAAATAACATACTTCAACTTCCTTCTGGCTAAAACCAAGAGAGACACAAGAAGAGTTGACGCCATCCTCCTTATTAGCATGAAATGATCTCATGCACTTTCCATCACAGCTTCATTTATCATGAATAACTTTTTAAATTATAAGAAAAAGAAAACCAGGAACTATAAAGTGGCAAGTAAGATATTATTTTAATAACTTATATGAAAGAGGAACTACCTTCAGCTATATAAACATAAAAAGGATAGATACCACATAGAGATTGAACAAATAGAGAAAAATTTCATACCACAAAAGATTACCACCATCGTCACAAATAGAACAAAGAGAATCAAACAATTCATCTTCTTCATCTGACTCTTCATCATTTACATCAGTCATGTCATCATCAACATCATCATCAATTATAAATCCAGGCCGTGCCAAATCTTTTAGCTCCTGAAACCAAGGCATTAAAAAATATTATAAAAGCTTTATAATCAATAAATATGAAATAAATAAATAAAATAAAGTACATAACTAAAAAATGCCAAAGAATGATTCTCTATAGGAAGGGAAAAAAAATTCAAACCAACCTCATCAAAAAGTTTCTTAGCCCCCAGGTTACCCTCCAGAGCCATGGGTAAAAGCTGCTCAAATCAAGTAGATGATGTTAGTCCCATATGCCCGGGGAAAACAAAAATAATTAATAACAATAGGAAGAATATAAGTTCATTCCTTTTCCAACAGAAGAAATTAAATCTTTTATCAAAAGGCACCACTAATTCATTTTTAACCAAGGTGAGACATCATTCAATATCGACCACATGTTATGACGGAGCACATATTTAACTGGTAAAATGTAGACTGGGAGACAGCAAAACAGGAGACGATTGGCAAGATATTAGAGAGACAAATGATGGATCAACTGGGACTAATTCTTGAAGTAGAAATCTTATGCATCTGTTAGGGTTCATATATGAACTCTCTACCGTAGAGGGATGCCCAAAGTCCAACATTGAGTAGTCTTGATTTATATTTAAGGAAGATACTAATCACAACCCCTCCCCCAAAATGTCAAAAAAAAAAATTCCTAGCACAGCAAATATTTTTTATGAAGTAAGTGTTTGATTGGGCGCCATTATTTTGATAAAAAAAATTATGAAAAAAGATTTTTTTTTTATGTTTAGCAAATTTCTAGTAGTAAAAATAAAAGCACTAGGAAAAAAAAAACATCTTTTTTGAGAAGCTGTAATTTACATCTTTTTTTTAAAAGATCTTTTTTCCTAAAAAAAGATGTTTTCATGTAATAAATAAACAAAAAGTACTTTTATACCCAAACATAATTGATAGATAAAAAAAATCTTATTGCATGAGATACCTAGACATAAAATTATTTCTAATTTTTCATAAGATCTTTTAAAAAAAATAACTCAAAAAAAGATTTTTTTCTAAAAACTCACCCAAACAAACCCTAAATACAAAGTACAAACCTTGGACTTAGCCAACAAAGCATCCCTCTTGGCTGCTTCACTCATCAAAGCCTTCTGATTTACTAAATCATTTGCCGAAGGCATAACCTCGTAAGAGCTGTAAAAGTATCATAAAATGAATATCTTAAAATGTGCTGCCACAGTAATAACTACGGGAAAACAAAACAGTCAAGAACAATTGAGACATGCCTAAACTCCTTATTCTTACTCAAGCTATCCCACGCAGCTTTCGCGGTTGCATCAGGATTCTTCTTTGCAAAACTCAGGAAGTAAACAGTTACTAAAATACCCCTTACAATGTCCTCATAGCTCTTTCTTGGCTTCTCAAGTTTGATCCATCTCCTATCCTTGGATGACAGCACAGATATCTCAGGCTTCACAGAGGAAAGCTCGAACCGCCACGCCATGACCGGCATCATAATCTTCTGCAGCCCATTATCCGCCACACCGTGGAGGAACAACTCTGTTTTCTTGCCTTGAGGACTCTCCGACCCACTCCATTGAATTGGCATCACAGAAAACGATACAGGGGCATCCCTGTCATCTTCAAAGTGGTAATTCGAGACAGATAGTGGCTGAGACTCTGGCTCATCATCCGAAGACGCCATTGTACGTTTTTTAAACCCGGAAAGTTTAATTACTGAAAACCTAAACCAGAGAATAACTGAATTTAATCAATTGAATTTAACGGCGAGGAGGGGAGAAGCGGAAACGACGCACGACAAGGATGGTGGCTCTGATAGGGTTCAGGAGAATCAAGGGTTGGTGAGGGTGCGTTTGTGAGAGAAAGAAAGGGGAAATGGCACTTTTCTTCTCTGGAATCAAAACGCGCCGTTTTCGTTGTTGGATTAGCGAACCGATACTTGAAAAAACCCGGCCGGTTTGACTGGATCGCCGGTTTACCACCGGTTCATCCGGTTTAAAACCGGTTCTTTGTAGAAAGGTTTTGAAAGTTAACCGGATCGGATAAATGACCGGTTTCTAGTTAATCCAATCGAACTGGTCAGTCCGGTCCGATTTTCAAAACCTTGAACAAGAGTATGAGACCGCTAGGGATGGCAACACCCCCGAATACGCGGGTACCCATCCCGCCTCTACCTGCTCAGGGCGGGTAACCGCATTGGGGCGAGTTTTTAGTGGGACGGGTTCTTGGACATGGGCGTGGGCGGGTTTAGATGATACCCGTCCGGTATATATATAATTTTAATATATAATATGTGTAATAAATTAAAATAATTAATAAAATGATTAATAATATTGTATCATATTTAAATTTTTACTTTAATTTATATTATGTATGTGATGATGTTATTGTTACGGCCCAGCCCAAACGTCATGCTGGCCGACCCGATCCATAGACCACCCGACGTGAACGGATGGGCACGATACGCCCCACAACCGACCCGGACACGCGTCTTTTACAGCTCACTGCTACAGTTGTATTGGGAAGCTTCGAGGAAGGTGGGTTTACCCACGTGGGGTCCACTCCTGACAGGGTATATATGGGGAGGGTCCTACCCCTCCCCCAAGGTACGTCACCCTACTCAAAATTCTCACATCACCTATACACTCTACTGACTTGGGCGTCGGAGTGTCATTGCAGGTGACGCACCCCCCTCAACCTATCAAGAGCTCGGCAGACCGGCAGCCAGCGCAAATCGTTCCCAGAATCCAGACCGAGGCGGAGACCCATCTTCACACCAACCTACAACCCGAACCGTCCGGTAACACGACGTACCGAACATTGGCGCCGTCTGTGGGGATTCTCCCCCCAACATAGATTTTGTTTTGGTTTCTGGTGTGGCTGACGGCGGGGCCGGGACCTGCGGGAAGGGGGTAGATCCCCGAGGCAGCGGGGTAGCCACCGGAGCCCCCGTTCGCGAAGGCAGTAGATCTCCCCCGCGACACACAAAGGGAAGACCCTTTGGAGGGACAGGCAGCGACAGCGCCAGGATAATACAAGAGCTGCACCACAGGGTGCAGAACTTGGAGCGAGAAGTAGCCAACCGTGAAAGTCGTCAGCCCACTCCTAGCCAGGAGCCTTCCCGATCCACTCAAAAGGGAGAAAGGAGTCTCCGGAGGAGTCGCTCCAGGCGCACCTCGAGCCCCCGGACAGAATCAGAAAGCCAGGAGAGCAGAGAGGTGCCAAGGAGAAGGTGAGACCCGCTGGTCTACAACCGATCGCCAATGAGAGACACCGAAGAAGAAGACTGGGAAAGTGACAGAAGACGGAGAAGAAGAGGCCGGCCACATCAAGTTCACCGCCGAGAAAGGACGAGGAGAGGCCGGCCTAACAGAGAACCCGGTAGGGAAAGGCAACCGGTGGTCATGGGGGCAACCCCTTTCCACCACTCAATCCTTGGAGTGCGACTACCAAAGCACTTTGACAAGCCGATAGATATGAGGTACGACGGTACCCAAGATCCCCAGGAACATCTAACGGCCTTCGAGGCCAGAATGAACCTGGAAGGGGTAGGCGACGAAGTGAGATGCCGGGCTTTTCCGGTAACCTTAGCCGGGCCGGCGATTCGTTGGTTTAATGCACTCCTCCAGGGCTCCATCACCACGTTTGCCGACATCAGTCGTTCTTTCTTGGCCCAGTTCACCACACGCATCGCCAAAGCGAAACACCTGATTAACCTGCTAGGGGTGACGCAGCGAAACAGCGAGCCGACCCGAAAATACCTGGACAGATTCAACGATGAGTGCCTCGAGATAGACAGCTTAACTGACTCAGTGGCAAGCTTATGCTTGACCAACGGTTTGCTAAATGAGGATTTCCGAAAACACCTCACCACCAAGCCCATCTAGACAATGCAAGAAATCCAGAACGTAGCTAGGGAATACATTAAAGATGAAGAGGTAAGTCAGGTCATGGCAGCCAATAAACAGTAGCCCGCGTACCCTAGTGCCCGCCCATCCGGTGGCGGAGAGAGGTCCAAGGAACACTCTAGAGACGGAGGAACGGCCAAGGCTTTCAAACCCTTTTCCCGTGTTGGGAAGTTCACCAACTACACCCTCTTAGCAGCTCCAATTGTCGAGGTTTATCAGCAAATTGCCGACAAGGGCATCTTGTCGAAGCCCTGACAACTCAGGGACAGGACGAGAGGAAACAAGAACCTCTATTGTGATTATCACAAGGGATATGGCCACAAAACCCAAGACTGCTTCGACCCGAAGGACGCCCTGGAGCAGGCCATCTGAGAAGGGAAGCTGGCCGAGTTCGCCCATCAAATAAGGGAACCTAGGAGGAGGGACCAGTCAACCGAGGACAAAAGCCGTGCCGTAAAGCAGAGACGGGAACCCGAGGAGGACACGGAGCGTGCGCTCACCGTGGTGAATGTGGTGATAGGAAGGGATGTCCCTCCTAGGTCGAAGTCGGCCAGTAATAAGGACGCCAAGGTTCTGGCTATGTCCTCTGGCCCCGTACCGACCTCTCGCAGGTTGCCCTCGATGTCTTTCGGCCCCGAGGATCAGTGGTTCGATGAGGTTGCGGAGAGTCCGTGGTGCACGAAATTGTGATCTCAATGGTGCCAACAACTTGGTACGCACAATCGTAATCTCAATTCTTTGTCACAACTTCGCACAACTAACCAGCAAGTGTACTGGGTCGTCCAAGTAATAAACCTTACGTGAGTAAGGGTCGATCCCACGGAGATTGTCGGCTTGAAGCAAGCTATGGTCACCTTGTAAATCTCAGTCAAGCGGATTCAAATGGTTATAGAGTTTTAATAATTAAAAGATAAATAAAACGTAAAGTGGGATAGAGATACTTATGTAATTCATTGGTGAGAATTTCAGATAAGCGTATAGAGATGCTTTTGTTCCTCTTGAACCTCTGCTTTCCTGTTGTCTTCATCCAATCATTCTCACTCCTTTCTATGGCAAGCTTTGTGTAGGGCATCACCGTTGTCAATGGCTACTTTCCATCCTCTTAGTGAAAATGGTCCAAGATGCGCTATCACTGCACGGCTATTCATCTGTCGGTTCTCGATCATACTGGAATAGGATTCAGTAATCCTTTTGCGTCTGTCACTACGTCCAGCACTCGCGAGTTTGAAGCTCGTCACAGCCATCTCTTCCCGGATCCTACTCGGAATACCACATACAAGGTTTAGACTTTCTGGATCTCAAGAATGGCCGCCAATAGTTCTAGCCTATACCACGAAGACTCTGATCTCACGATCAGAAGGCTAAGAGATACACATTCAAGCTTGTTTGCATGTAGAACGGAAGTGTTTGTCAGGCACGCGTTCATAAGTGAGAATGATGATGAGCGTCACATAATCATCACATTCATCATGTTCTTGTGTGCGAATGAATATCTTAGAGAAGAAATAGGCTTGAATTGAATAGAAAAACAATAGTACTTTGCATTAATTCATGAGAAACAGCAGAGCTCCACACCTTACTCTATGGTGTGTAGAAACTCTACCGTTGAAAATACATAAGTGATAATGGTCTAGGCATGGCAGAATGGTCAGCCTCTCTAAGATAGCATAAAACTAATCAAAGATCAGCTCTTAACATGATAGTAAAAAGTTCTATTTATACTAAACTAGTTACTAGGGTTACAGAAATGAGTAAATGATGCAGAAATCCACTTTCGGGCCCAATTTGGTGTGTGCTTGGGCTGAGCATTGAAGCTTTCACGTGTAGAGGTCTTCCTTGGAGTTAAACGCCAGTTTGTAACCTGTTTCTGGCGTTTAACTCTGCTTTGCAACCTGTTTCTGGCGTTTAACTCTAGAATAGGGCAGAGAGCTGGTGTTGAACGCCAGTTTGCGTCATCTAAACTCGGGTAAAGTTGAACTATTATATATTGCTGGAAAGCCCTGGATGTCTACTTTCCAACGCAATTGAGAGCGCGCCATTTGGACTTCTGTAGCTCCAGAAAATTCACTTTGAGTGCAGGGAGGTCAGAATCCAACAGCATCTGCAGTCCTTCTTCAACCTCTGAATCTGATTTTTGCTCAAGTCCCTCAATTTCAGCCAGAAAATACCTAAAATCACGGAAAAACACACAAACTCATAGTAAAGTCCAGAAATGTGAATTTTATTTAAAAACTAATAAAAATATACTAAAAACTAATCAAATCATACTAAAAACTATGTAAAAACAATGCCAAAAAGCGTATAAATTATCCGCTCATCAGTCCGCCGATGGTGATCACGGCTAGGGTGGGCACCGGCCTAGTAAAGCGGATCTTGGTGGACACATGAGCTGATTCCAATATCATGTTTCGCAATGTTTTTGACGCCTTGGGCCTATGAGACGCCGACCTCAGAGGTCACCAGCACGACGTGGTAGACCTAGGTGATAACTTTATCAAGCCAGACGGCGTAATTTCCCTCCCGGTCTCCATGGACAGAGGCAGGGGGAAGAGGTCGCTAATGGTGGAGTTCGTGGTCTTAAGAGACTCGACGGCCTACAACCTCATCCTGGGGAGGAAGACCATTAACGAATTTGGGGTGGTGATCTCCACCAAGCTATTGCTAATGAAGTTCATAGCTGATGATGGGTCAGTTGGGATCATCAGGGGAGACCTAGAGAGTAGAGACGGCAGTCGCATGCGACAACGCCAGCCTCTCCCTGAGAAAGAAATCTAAGGAAGCATCCGGTGTCTTTCTCGCTGACCTAGACGCCAGGGTTGATGACAAACCCAGGCCGGAACCAGAGGGAGATCTTGAAAAGTTCAAGGTCGGTGATTCAGACGAGAAGTTTACCTTTGTAAATAGGAATCTACCCCATAACCTAAAAGAACCCCTCATAGAGATTATCAGAGCCAATGGCGACTTGTTTGCCTGGACGCCGGCTGACATGCCGGGTATAGACCCCCAGTTCATGTCACACCAGCTGGCCGTGAGACCGGAGGCAAAGCCAGTGGCCCAAAGGAGGAGAAAAATGTCCCAAGAAAAGGCAAAAGAGGTGGCCAAGCAGACGGCCAGCCTATTAGAAGCGGGCTTCATTCGGGAACTCAATTACTCGACTTGGCTTGCAAACGTGGTTCTGGTTAAAAAACCTAGCGGGAAATGGAGAATGTGCGTGGATTACTCCGACCTTAACAAAGCATGTCCCAAAGATTCCTTCCCTCTGCCGAACATTGATGCACTTGTCGACGCGGTGGCGGGCTATCGATATCTGAGCTTCATGGATGCCTATTCTGGGTATAATCAGATACCGATGCACCCGCCAGACGAAGAGATAACGACATTCATAACGCCGGGAGGGACATATTGCTACAGAGTCATGCCGTTCGGACTGAAGAACGCGGGAGCCACATACCAAAGGCTGATAAACAAGGTCTTCAAGGACCTCATCGGCAAGACGGTAGAGGTATACGTAGACGACATCATGGTCAAGACCGCCAGGCCCGAGGCCCTTTTAAGTGACCTGGAAAGCGTCTTCGCGTCTATTCGTCAGCACGGAATGAGGCTCAATCCGCTGAAGTGTGCCTTCGCTGTCGAAGCCGGTAAGTTCTTGGGGTTTATGATAACCCAACGAGGGGTGAAGGCCAACTCGGAAAAATGCAACGCAATCCTTCAGATGAAGAGCCCGGGAAGCGTAAAAGATGTCCAAAGGTTGGCGGGCAGACTCACAGCACTATCCAATTTCCTTGGCGCGTCGGCGGCCAAGGCTCTACCTTTCTTTAACCTAATGAAGAAGGAAATCGCGTTCGAGTGGACCCCGGCATGTGAAGAAGCTTTCAAGCAATTCAAACATAGTCTCGGCACCACCTGTCCTCGCAAGACCTAAGAAGGGAGAAACGCTATACTTGTACTTGTCAGTGACCAACGAGGCCCTGGCGGCGGTGATGTGCGAACTTTTGTTGATATAGAATTTCCTCAATTGGATGAATTCTCGTTACAAGTATAGTTCTACACCAACAAAGAGTCCTCACATGCAAAAATTTTGAGTTGTCACATGTACAAACCCCAAATGAAAATTAACCGGAGTATTTGGACTCCGGGTCGTCTCACAAGGAATTGCAATGAAGTGCTCAATTATTGGCTATGAAGGTCAAGAGGGGGTTTGGTTGATAAGAGGGGCAATAAAATAAATGACAAGAAAAATAAAGAGAGCAATTAAAGAAAGCAAGTAATAAATAGAGACATTCATGGCAAGTGTTGAGATCATAGGCTTTCTATCCTAGTCATGCGATGATTAATGCATCTTATTTAGTCAACTCCAATAAATAGGGAGAATGTCAAACAAGACTAATCAATCATATCACAATAATAGATAAGAATTTATCTTATTACGTCATCTCCAACATTGGAAGAAGGTATCATATTATCTTCCATGAGAGAAAGTCTAATAAGACTAGCTAATCTCAATCCAAAAGTCCTAATCAACTTACTAATTAAATTAGCAAAAGATTAGCGTCAATGGAAACAATATTCCATAAGTCCTAATCAACTCACTAATTAAATTAGTAAAAGATTAGCGTCAATGGAAACAATATTAGCTAACAACTCTAGATCACCAACATAAGTTGGGTTTTCATGACTCAAGATTGCCCAATCACTCTTTCCAAGCCAAGAATGCTCAAAATCTACTCTAAACCCCAACCAAGCATTTTGTCAAATACTTGGAAGGCATACATGGAAAGCATAGTAAAATGTGCAAGAAATATAAGTCTACCAACTATCAATTGCAAGGAAAGTAAATCACAACTCAAATCATCAATTAAAAGAACATGGAAACATTAAATTGCATTAAAAGTAAAGATCCAAATCTAACAAGAGTTCATCAACATAAAAGTAACAAAATAAAGGAAATGAACAAGAGAAACTAAGAAGATTAAGATGTAACAACAAAAAATTAAAAGGAAAACTAAATCAAAACAAGAATTAAAAGTGAGATTCAAGAAAATTAAACCTAAACTACCCTAAATTTTAGAGAGAGGAGAGAGCCTCTCTCTCTAGAATTCTACCCTAAAACATGATGAAAACTAAACTATGACTACTTTGTTCATTTCCCTCTCAATCCTTGGATTCAATAGCATCAGAAATGGGTTGGATTGGGCCCAAAATGAGCTGCAAAATCGCTGGGGGCGATTTCATTAAAGTGGACCCACGGGCAGAATCGGCACGCACGCGTATATGGCGCGTGCACGCCCCTTAACGTGAAGCAACATATAGCAAATTTTATATCATTTCGAAGCCCCGGATGTTAGCTTTCCACCGCAACTAGAACCGCCTCATTTGGACTTTTGTAGCTCAAGTTATGGTCAATTGAGTGCGAAGAGGTCGGACTTGACAGCTTTACGGTTCCTTCATTTCTTCATGAATTCTCCCACTTTGCATGCTTTTCTCTTCACTTCTTCCATCCAATACTTGCCCTATGAACCTAAAATCACTCAACAAATACATCAAGACATCGAATGGAATTAAAGTGAATTAAAATCATCAATTTTAGGGCCTAAAAAGCATGTTTTCACTTTTAAGCACAAATCAAGGGAGAATTGCAAAACCATGCTATTTCATTGAATAAATGTGAGAAAAGGTGATAAAATCCCCCAAAATAAGCACAAGATAAACCACAAAATCGGGGTTTATCAAATCTCCCCACACTTAAACCGAGCATGTCCTCATGCTAAGAATAAAGAAGGACAAGAAAGGGATATGAACATTTATTCAATGCAAAGAAACTATATAAACCTATCTACATGAATGCACTAAATGCAAGATGATTCTACCTACTTGGTCAAAAGTAAATCAATCCCCAAGAATATATATCAAGTAGGGCTAAGTAGTATGATAACTCATGAATCCTACCAATTTGAATATCAAAATAAAGTTTAAAGAGACTTACAAGAAGAACGCTCATGAAAGCTGGGAACAAGGAATTGAGCATCGAACCCTCACCGGAAGTGTATCCGCTCTAATCGCTCAAGTGTATAGGGTCGATTCACTCAATTCTCTTCTACTCATGCTTTCCATGATTTATTTTTCATCTAACAATCAACAATTATTCAATGCATGCATACATTCATCATAAGGGCTTATTTATAGGTTGTAATTGGGCTAGGGTCAAGGTAGGATGCATATGGTCAAGTGAGCTTGAAATTTGAATCTTTGATTAGCCTAAGCTCTCACCTAACACATATAACAACCTATACAACTCTAATACAATGCCTAGCTACCAATGATTCCCACTTTTTCCACATACTCATACATTCTCTTTAATTCACATTCCATATGCATTGATTTTTTTATTGAACTTTACTTTGGGGCATTTTTGTCCCCTTTTTATTTCTTTTTCTTTTTTTCTTTTTCTATTTTTTTCTTTTATATATATATATATATATATATATATATATATATATGTTCTTTTTCATTTTTTTTCATTTTTTTATTTTTTTTCTAAAGTATATACAAACGTATCAATGCATATGGTTTTACATATTTAATGCATAAGCATGTACCCAACTCCCAAAAATATTCAACAAAATACAAAAACACATTTTTTTTCTCTCAACCAATGTCCCAAGTTTTCCATACCCAAATGATACACACCCTCACTAGCCTAAGCTAATCAAAGATCCAAATTAAGGACATTTAATGTTTTTCACTTAGGGGTAGTGATGTGCTATAATTAAGAACAAAAGGGATTAAATAGGCTCAAATTTGGCTAACAATTGTTGATGAAGGGTAGGCTATTTGGGTAAGTGAGCTAAATGAAATGATGGCCTCAATCATATAAATGCATGTATACATGGAACAATGGACATAAAGAATCAAACAAATCAAAGATTACAATCATAGAGAGAGAATAATATACACAAGAATGAAAATAAGTGGTTATAAGATGTAACCACACCATTGGGCTCAAAACTCACATGCTTGTGTTCTTAGCTCAAAAACCATCTTCTAAAATAAATTCTTCAAGCAAGTTCAACAAGAAAAAAAATTTTTCGAATCGGTAGGGTACCCTAAAAACAGTTTTCTTGGAAAAGAAATCATCACCCTAACCAAGTAGTCCTAAAATAAAAAGAAGTAATAAAATATATACAAATTCTAACTAACATGCAACCTATCATGCAATGCAACAACTAATCTAACAAAGAAAATCAAGAATTGGTGTTGAAAAAGGAAATTGCTACCCATGGAGATCGGTCGAACGACCTCCCCACACTTAAAAATTTGCACCGTCCTCGATGCATGCAAAGAAGAGCAAGGTGGACGGGTTGCTACAATTGATGAACTCCTTCAAAAGGTTGTGCGGATGAACTTGTTTGTTGCCCCATTTAGAAGCCTTTCCCATCCTTTCCTTCTTGGTGGCCAACCTAAAAGAAAAGAGAAAGAAGGATAATTAAGCCTACATCAAAGATATCAAAGCAAGTAGAACATAGGCGGGGCTAATGCCAAATAAGAGTAAGGTTCTCACCACATGTTAGCTACGCATGTAAGTGAGAAAATAATATAAGCTAAGGCATATTAACTAATACTTGATGCAAGAGTAAAGTCAAAGCATGAAGAGCACTCAAGAGCATCAAGTTCAACTAAAAAGAGTGGGTCATGAAAGACATGTAAGCTCATATCAATGCACAAAGGATATAAGGATCAAACAAGATTAAGCATTGAATTAGAAATTTCATTATCCATCAATATCAAACAAGTCAAGAAGCACCAAGATTAACCAAGAAATTCTCAACAATTGAGTAAGAGAATTCAACACCATTATTAAAATAAGAAACTTAGAAAAGAAAATAAGACTAAGCTATAAAAACAAAATTAAAATGCAATGAATGAAAATAGGCAAATGCAATAAAAGAAAATGGAAGAAAAGAAAAAAAATCTTTTTTTTTTACCGGCGCGGACGCGTCATGCACGTTTCCGCACCGATGCACAGTTTGGCTAAAGGACGCGTACGCGCCAGGTGCGCGCACGCGTGGGTTGCGGGCACAAAATAGGCACAAACTGGGCATAACTCTCTGGAACATGTACCAGGAGGGCAGGTGGCGCTATCGGTGCGCACGCGCATTGCACGATTAGCTTCAAGGGCACGTACGCGCCAGGTGCGCGCACGCGTGGGTGGTTTTGTGCCTCAGGCATGGTGCTGGCGCAGTGTAGGCGCAACTCTCGGGTCAATGTATGGAGGGGTGAGATTTTTGCATCCACGCGTCTGTGTACATGACGCGTCCGCGTGGATGGTCGAAAATGCTTGAGGCGCGCGCACGCGCCAAGTGCGCACACGCGCGGGTTGGTGCTCTGTTTTTCAAAATTTTCCAAGTTCTTGCACCAAACCAAGCATTCCAAACCTCCAAACAGCTACCCAAACACCATAAAACCTTATTTAACCTACTATACTACCAAATGAACTCAACAAACAAAACAAAATATGAAATTAAACTAATTACCAATATGTACAAAAGGGAAAAATGAAAAGAGTTTACCATGGTGGGGTGTCTCCCACCTAGCACTTTTGTTTATTGTCCTTAAGTTGGACTTATGGGGAGCTCCTTGTCATGGTGGCTTATGCTTGTATTCATCCTTGATCTTCCAAGAATGCTTGCTCCTCAATTGGTTGTCAGAATTTCCAACCATTTCCACCAAGCTTGGGTGAGATTCTTCCCAAGATATGAGCTCCCAAAATTGATCCTCATTGTGCGATCCGGGATCCCACACTTTGTTTTGACACTCATCTTCAAATTGATCATCATGATTCCAATTGGGTGGTTTAGCCTTAGAATTCTCAATTGAGCATCCAAACATTCTCCTAGACCCATGCAATTTGGTTTTACACCAACCATTGCCATTCAACTTTGGGCATGCAACCATTATAAACTTAGAGTGATGTTTTCAACCACTACACAACTCTCTCCTACTCTTGACTCAATAAAGAGCTCTAAGTTGCCCATCCGTCTTAATCAAACCATATTCAAGTGAGAAATTAAAGCTTAGGGATAAGAATTTTACCCACTTGAATGTTGTATTGGATGGTGACTTAGGAAGGGGTGGTCCTAATGATCTTGCAAGTTCCACTCCCTTGTGCTCTTCTTTGACTACTTCCACCTCTTCACAAGCTTCTTCAAATTCAACCTCTTCCTCTTGGTAGCTCTCTTCCAATTCAATCTCTTCTTCATTGCTTACCAAGGACATGGGAGGTTGTGCATCTTCTTCTTTGATCTCAATTTCAAGTCCAATGGGAGAGGATTCAATTGTAGATAGGAACTCCTCAATGATTGAATCCATCTCTTGATCAACCTCTTCAAAGTTTTCCACCATGATATGCCTTGGAGGTTGTACACCATCCTCAACATCAATATCAAGCTTCTTGAAAGAGGGTTCTATAATGATACATTCACATGGACTTCCAACATCTCCTAGGTCTTCAACCACTCCTTCCGGCTCAATTGTCTCATCTTCCTCCCCTAGTGGCAATTCTTTCTTCAACTTCTCTTATTCATCTTGAAGCTCTAAACTCACTCCCTCACTATGCTCCTTGGTTTCTTCTCCACATTCGTCAATGGGAGTGCCTTGGTTGCTTAGGCTTAGTCGGGAGGAGGCCATATTGCTAACGGCTTCCACTAGGATAGCCATCTTGGCTCCTAGCTCTTTAAACTTCTTTTCATCCTCCTCTTGTCGCCTTAAGATATGAGATTCAAGATCTCTCAATTCATGCGTGGGGGCTTCATCGGGAGGTGATGGTGGAAGAGAAGGTTCATTATTTGGGAGGAAAGTTTCATAATTGGAAGGTGGTTCATCTTGGTAAGGGTATGGAGTTGGTGTATATTGAGGTGGTTCTTGAGAGTAGTTGTGTTAGAATTGTGGTGGTTCCATGTGTGGTTCATATGGTTCATAAGGTGGTTGGTATGGTGGATAAGGATTAGGGTCATAATGAGGTGTTTGGTGGTATAGGGCTTGTGAGTAAGGTGGTTCAAAATCATGTTGAGGAGGTGGTTCATAGGCATATGGTGGTGGTTGTTGACAATCATAATAAGGGTCACCACATCCATTAGATTGATATGCATTAGGATTAGAATTATACCCATAAGAATCCGGAGGGGGTTGTTGCCAATAAGGTTGATCAATTCCTTGAGGCTCCTCCCATCCTTGATTGCTCCATTCTTGATGCATATTGTCATTATAGTTCCCATTCCCTACAACATAATTTGAGCAAAACTCATAGCCAAAGTGTTGAGAATTCATAGTAGCAAACAAAAACAAAAGCTAACAAATATAAGCAACAAAGTCCTAAAGCTAACAAAAACTAACAAATAAGCAAAAGGCAAACATATTCATAATATTCACAATAGCCAATAATATAACACCATTGCAACTCTCCGGCAACGGCGCCATTTTGATGCGCGAACTTTTGTTGATATAGAATTTCCTCAATTGGATGAATTCTCGTTGCAAGTATAGTTCTACATCAACAAAGAGTCCTCAAATGCAAAAATTTTGAGTTGTCACATGTACAAACCCCAAATGAAAATTAACCGGAGTATTTGGACTCCGGGTCGTCTCACAAGGAATTGCAATGAAGTGCTCAATTATTGGCTATGAAGGTCAAGAGGGGGTTTGGTTGATAAGAGGGGCAATAAAATAAATGACAAGAAAAATAAAGAGAGCAATTAAAGAAAGAAAGTAATAAAGAGAGACATTCATGGCAAGTGTTGAGATCATAGGCTTTCTATCCTAGTCATGCAATGATTAATTCATCTTATTTAGTCAACTCCAACAAATAGGGAGAATGTCAAACAAGACTAATCAATCATATCACAATAATAGACAAGAATTTATCTTATTACGTCATCTCCAACATTGGAAGAAGGTATCATATTATCTTCCATGAGAGAAAGTCTAATAAGACTAGCTAATCTCAATCCAAAAGTCCTAATCAACTTACTAAAAATTAGCAAAAGATTAGCGTCAATAGAAACAATATTCCATAAGTCCTAATCAACTCACTAATTAAATTAGTAAAAGATTAGCGTCAATGAAAACAATATTAGCTAACAACTCTAGATCACCAACATAAGTTGGGTTTTCATGACTCAAGATTGCTCAATCACTCTTTCCAAGCCAAGAATGCTCAAAATCTACTCTAAAGTCCAACCAAGAATTTTGTCAAACACTTGGAAGGCATACATGAAAAGCATAGTAAAATGTACAAGAAATATAAGTCTACCAACTATTAATTGCAAGGAAAGTAAATCACAACTCAAATCATCAATTAAAAGAACATGGAAACATTAAATTGTATTAAAAGTAAAGATCCAAATCCAACAAGAGTTCATCAACATAAAAGTAACAAAATAAAGGAAATGAACAAGAGAAACTAAGAAGATTAAGATGTAACAACAAGAAATTAAAAGGAAAACTAAATCAAAACAAGAATTAAAAGTGAGATTCAAGAAAATTAAACCTAAACTACCCTAAATTCTAGAGAGAGGAGAGAGTCTCTCTCTAGAATTCTATCCTAAAGCATGATGAATACTAAACTATGACTACTTTGTTCATTTCCCTCTCAATCCTTGGGTTCAATAGCATTAGAAATGGGTTGGATTGGGCCCAAAATGAGCTGCAAAATTGCTGGGGCCGATTTCATTAAAGTGGACCCACGGGCAGAATCGGCACGCACGTGTACATGGTGCGTGCCCGCCCCTTAACGCAAAGCAACATATAGCAAATTTTATATCATTTCGAAGCCCCGGATGTTAGCTTTCCAACGCAACTGGAACCGTCTCATATAGATCTCTGTAGCTCAAGTTATGGTCGATTGAGTGAGAAGAGGTCGGACTTGACAGCTTTACGGTTCCTTCATTTCTTCATGAATTCTCCCACTTTGCATGCTTTTCTCTTCACTTCTTCTATCCAATAGTTGCCCTATGGACCTGAAATCTCTCAACAAACACATCAAGGCATTGAATGGAATTAAAGTGAATTAAAATCATCAATTTTAGGGCCTAAAAAGCATGTTTTCACTTTTAAGCACAAATCAAGGGAGAATTGCAAAACCATGCTATTTCATTGAATAAATGTGAGAAAAGGTGATAAAATCTCCCAAAATAAGCACAAGATAAACCACAAAATCGGGGTTTATCAGGCGGTCTTAGTGCGAGAAGAGGGGAAGGCCCAACAACTGATATATTTTGTGAGTAAGGCACTACAAGGAGTAGAGCTAAGGTATAGCAAGCTCGAGAAAGTGGCATATGCACTCTTGACATCGTCGCGCAGACTGCAGCAGTACTTCCAAGGACACCAAGTAATCGTCAGGACGGATCAGGCAATCCGACAAGTACTCCAAAAACCCAACTTGGCAGGAAGAATGATGACTTAGGCTGTCGAACTCTCCCAGTATGACTTACAATATGAACCCAGGCATGCGATCAAGGCTCAAGCCATGGCTGGTTTCTTGGTAAAAGTAACAGGGGACCCAGACGGGGCACCGAGCATACGGTGGAAGCTCCATGTTGACGGAGCATCTAACCAAATGTTCGGAGGAGCAGGAATCATCCTGGAAAACTCCACTGGAGATATATACGAGCGGTCAATCAAATTCGACTTCCAGGTGTCAAACAACCAAGCGGAATATGAGGCCCTACTGGGCGGCCTAGCTTTAGCAAGGGAAGTCGGAGCCACAAGATTGGAAATGTGTAGTGACTCGTAGGTCGTTACTTCTCAGATCAATGGGACCTACCAAGCCAGAGATTCACTGTTACAGAAGTACCTGGAGAAAGTCAAGGAATTGAGCAAGTAGTTTGAGGAGATCACGATCCAACACGTTCCGAGAGAAAGGAACACACGGGCAGACCTCCTGTCCAAGCTAGGAAGCACAAAGCCAGGGACTGGCAACCGGTCTGATAAACCCATATTTTATGATTCATCTTGTGCTCAAATTGAATGTTTTTATCAATTCTTCACCCACTTATTCATATGAATTGCATGGTTTTACTTTTCCTTCCTTATTATGTGATAAGTATGAAAACATGTTTTCTATGCTTTAAAAATATTAATTTTAATTATCCTTTATTACCATTCGATGCCGTGATTTGTGTGTTAAGTATTTTCAGGTCTCATAGGGCAGGAATGGCTTAAAGGACAGAAAGGAAACATACAAAAATGGAAGGAAAGTACAAAATGGAGTTTTGAAGAAAATGCAGCGACGCGAACGCATGGACGACGCGAACGCGTGCCTAGCGCGAAATGGCATCGACGCAAACGCGTGACTGACACGGACGCGTGCCTTGAGTAGAACACAAATGACGCGTACGCATGACCCACGCGAACGAGTGACAGACGCCACGTACAAGAATCTGCAGAAAACGCCCCCAGCGATTTCTGGACCCTTTTGCGGCCCAATTCTAAATCCAGAAATACAGAATATAAGCCAGAGAATGGGGGAATCAAACAACAACTGAGAACAACTCACCATACATTCATAATTCATAATTTTAGGATTTGATGTAGCTTTTACAGAGAGAGGTTCTCTCCTCTCTCTTAAGTTTTAGGATTAGGATTCCTTTTATTTTTACTCCAATGCCAGGTTCAATATTTCCTTTAATTTATGTTTCTCTTCTATTTTTATTTATTCCAATGCTTTTACTTGTTAATGTTCCAATTTAGCTTATGAACCTTTTCATGTCAAGATTTGAATATTCTATTTAATATTATTTGAGGTATTTCAGACTAATGATTGTCTTATTCTATTTATGATGCTTTCAATTTAATTTAGATTTATTTTCCTTTTTGGTTTTGGTTAAGTGATTGGTAACACTTGAGTTATCAAACTCAGCTGTTGATTGAATTTGGATTTGCTAATTGATTTGAATCGCTCTGAAACTAGTCTTCCCATAAGAGTTGACTATGACTTGAGGATCAAATTAATTAGTCCGCTTGACTTTCCTTTGCTTTAGTAAGGGTTAACTAAGTGGGATTAAAACCCAATTCTCATCACACTTGATAAGGACAACTAGGATAAAAATTCCAATTCTCATACCTTGCCAAGAGATTTTATTATTATTAATTTATTTTCCTCATCATTTAATTTACTTGCTCCTTATTTCAAAAACCCAAAAATTCTACCTTTCCCATAACCAATAATAAATCATACTGCCCTGCAATTCCTTGAGAAGACGACCCGAGGTTTAAATACTTTGATTATAAATTTTATTGGGTTTTGTTACTTGTGACAACCAAACTTTTGTAGGAAAAGAATTCTTGTCGGTCTAGAAGCTATACTACCAACGCGATTATATTTGTGAAAATTCTAGACCGCGCGAGAGTTTTGCTCGTCACGGTCCCTCATTCAAGGCCTGATGAAAGAACCAGCAGTGGTGTTACAGCTAACCCAGTCAGAGCCTTGTTGGATGGACCCGATCACCAAATTTTTGGAAAAGGCCAAGCTCCCCAGCGACGAGCAGGCAGCCAAAACAGTAAGACGAGAGGCGGCCAAGTATGCAATCATACAGGGCCAATTGTTTAAGAAAGGACTTAGCCAACCACTGCTGAAATGCCTGCACCCCGATCAAATGGAGTACGTCCTCCGGGAAGTCCATGAAGGATGTTGCGGTCACCACATCGGAGGGAAGGCCCTAGCTAGGAAGCTCATCAGAGCCGGATACTACTGGCTCTCCCTGATGGCGGACTCTAAGGAGTTCGTGAGAAGGTTCAAGAGATGCCAGAAAAACTCCAACTTCCACAAAGCGCCAGCAACCGAGCTTCACTTCCTCATGACTTCTCGACCTTTCTCGCAATGGGGAATTGACCTATTAGGACCCTTCCCGGTTGGACCAGGACAATTCAAGTACCTAATAGTGGCAATCGACTACTATACAAAGTGGATAGAGGCAGAGCCGTTGGCCAGCATATCCTCAGCAAATTATTGAAAGTTCGTATGGAGACAGATAACAGCCAGATTTGGCATCACAGAAGTCGTCATCTCGGACAATGGGACGCAGTTCACCGATAAAAAATTTGGAGAATTCCTTGCCGGTTTGGGGATAAAACAAAAGTTTTCGTCAGTAGAGCACCCCCAGACCAATGGACAAGTGGAGGCCACAAACAAAATCATCCTGCAGGGCCTCAAAAGGTGACTCGACCAGAGGAAAGGAGCATGGGCGGATGAACTGGCCTCGATCCTCTGGTCTTACCGCACAACTCAATAATCGGCCATCGGGGAAACACCCTTCCGACTCACCTACGGGGTAGACGCAATAATACCCGTGGAAATCGGCGAGCCAAGCCCGTGACTACTCTTAGGAGGAATCGATGAGGCATTTGAAAAGGACTTGGTGGATGAGGCCAAGGAGATGGCCCACTTATCAGAGACAGCGCTAAAGCAAAGAATGGCCTTACGCTACAATGCCAAGGTACTCATGAGAGAGTTCAAGCGAGATGACCTGGTCCTAAGGCACAATGATATTGGAGCCCCGATGCCCGGGGAAGGAAAGCTGACAGCCAACTGGGAAGGCCCATACAGGGTGAAAGAAGTCATCGGCAACGGCGCCTACAAGTTGGAACGACTAGATGGCAAGGAGGTCCCGAGAACGTGGAACTCGAGTAACCTGAGAAGATTCTACTCATAGAGTAGACCCGCTGATTTAGTAAGAACGCCTTACGACGAATTACTTGTCATCTTTTACTTGTCATCCTTTTTCATATCTCAGTTAAGCTTGTTACCATTATTACTCGTCATCTTTTGTTATTATTTTTCTCTTCGCGTTGCGTGTTATTAAGTAAGGCGCGGTAACGAGTAAACGGACTCGGGGCTAATCACCCCAAGGACCACAAAAACAACAAACGCCACAACGCAGCTATTAAAACGGTAAAAGCCTTGTCCCGGCTTCGCCAATTGCCAACTAAACAACAAGGCGTTCACGAACAAACGAGTTAATACCAACAAACGGTAAAGAAAACAAGAAAGAGTAAACACCGACAAAACGGCAAACAAACATTGTCATCAAAGGCATAAAATACGCAAGTCTAAAAAGGTTGTAAGGAAGGATTACAAGTCACAAAATACACATTACAGATATACAAGTCACTTCTTTGGGATATCAACAATTTTGCCATCCTTGATGGTCTTAAAGACGCCAACGGCGGAGGTGTCAAAGTCGGGAGCCAGGAGCTTTACTTGTGCCTTCAGAGCCTCATCAGTCATCAAGATAGCATTCTTCCCCTACTTAACGGTGTCTTTATACTTCTTCTTGAATTCAGCAGCTTCATCCTTGGCAATCGTGACTGAAGAGAGAGCCTCATCACGCTCTTTCCCTAGCGCGACCACCCGACCTTGAGCGGCGTTAAGCTGACTTTCCAAAGTGAGCTCTCGCTCGGTAAGTCGTGCCACGGTTGCATCGGCAGTCTTTACCTTTTCTTCAGCAGTCTTGATTTCCTCCTCTGCGGCCTTAGCCTTCTCCTCGGCAGCAACCAATTGCTCCCGAAGTAGTTTCACTTCATCCCTATACTTCAAGTTGGCCTTAACTGAGGACTCAAGCTTCATCACCAGAGACCGTGCTCCCGCCAGAGTGAATTCAGCTTTCCTCGCTATCGCGGCACCTCTGAGCAGGCAACGATACATCCATCTCGCCTGCGAAGCAAGGTTCCCGCCGTAGAAGAAATTCTCCGTGCCAGGAAGTAACTGGGAGTCAATGAAATTCCTGGCATCAAAGTTTTTCTCCATAACGGTAAGAACCCCCTCCGTGCTAGAAGACGGTCTCTTTTGCTTTGGCTCCTCGATTATCTCGAATTTAGGGCTAGAAGATGATTTCCTTTTCTTAGGATTGTCGCCTTCCTCCTCAGCCCCGTCAGGTCGCGAGCCCGAGCCATCCCCCGCCTCCAGCCGAGGACCCGTAGAGGCATTGACCTCGGGTCCCTCCCCCTGATCGGACTGGGACTGGGCCTCAGGCTCATTAACGTCGTTACCCGGGGTCCCCTGATCAGGGGTAGCGGAATCATCATCACTACCGGCCAAGAAGGTGTTATATAAACTCTCAAGGCTTCTCACTTCGGCAGACATTCCCACTACAACAAAATAGTAAAACCCGTTAGTCATGAAATCGGCGTAGCAAATCAAAGCAACAGTAGCGCAAGAAACGCAAGTTAAAGCTACTCACAAATATAATTTCTAGCAACTTCTCGGTCACCCATAAGGAGATGGGGGTTCACATGGGTTTTTCCAAAAACAGCCAACAACACGTCGGCAATCTTTTTGTCTACAGGGGACATCCCTTTGTATGTTACCTTAATAAAGGCATTGGACCCCGCTCTGAAACTCCAATATGTCGGGATGAGGCGCTACCCTTCCAACAACAACCAAAAGGGATGGCGACCTTTGGCGGGGCGCACCTTGAAGTACTTATCCTTGAACCCGTGGTAGGAGTCCTCAAACAAGCCAAAAATCCTCCGACCCTGGGCAGACCGGAAGGACATAAACCCTTTTCTTGCTTTTCCTTCTTTGGAAGGATTCGTAAGGGTAAAGAGGTAAAGAAACACGTTGACGGACACCGGCAGATCTAAATATTCATACACCATCTCGAAACAGCGGATGGAAGCCCAACTATTCAGATGCAACTGCGATGACGCCACGAAACACTGGTTAAGGAGCGCCATTTGGAAAGAGGAGAAAGGAAGGCGAACCCCCAATTGGGTAAACATTGCCTTATAGAACCAGATCCAGTCGGCAATTCGGGGGGAGTGGGGGTTGAGTTCGTATATCCATTCATGAGGGGCGGAGATGAAAACATCGTAATTATATTCCTCGTCAGTCCCGCCGCACAAGTACTCGGCTTGACGAAACTCGGTCAGCTCCTCCTCACCCATTTGGTTTGGAGAATCCTTCACGTCGGAAGTCACCCAGGCGTACCGGTCTTAAGCCGCGCTTGAGGCGGAAGCTCGTGTAACGTGACGTGAGGCCATACCTACAGTGGGGCACCACCCAGGTTAGTCTACAAGGTCGGGAGTTTGGAAAAATCCAGAAACTACATTTCGCCTATCTCAAATAACTACAACCAAGCATGGCTGGAGCAAATCCTAAGTAAAGCCTAAAAACTAGTGCACTAGAATGGTAACCCCCCTATACACCTACCTAACACTAATGTCATCCAGCTTGCAAGTTAAATCAGAGGAACCGCATGGGTATATGGAGATAGGCAATGAAATTAAAACAAGCATGGAGAAGGAATGAATGCTTACCAGGATAATTGCAGCTATTTGAAAGGAAGCACAAAGACGCAGGAATCGCAGTGGGAAAATTCCAGAGGGAAGAAGTGGAAGCAGAAGGAACCAAACGCTGAAGAGGAAATGAAACGTGAGGCTGGGGAGGGAGTTAGGAAACTAACTCAAAAAGCGTGAAAGGCAAGGGCAAAACAGTCTTTGCTCGCAGGATTTTGAAATAACCCATTATGAGCATTAAATGCTTAACGCGAAGAACGAGGCGGCAAAAGGTTATCCCCAGCAACGAACAGACACGCGCGTAAGAGGCACGTCCTCTCCACGAGCGACCGACCAGACGACAACGCACAAGAGAGAATGTAACGCGTCACCAACGACGCTCACGGCCATTGCTGGCGCGTTGGGGCACTGTTACGGCCCAGCCCAAACGTCATGCTGGCCGACCCGATCCATAGACCACCCGACGTGAACGGACGGGCACGATACGCCCCACAACCGACCCAGACATGCGTCCTTTACAGCTCACTGCTACAGCTGTATTGGGAAGCTTCGAGGAAGGTGGGTTTACCCACGTGGGGCCCACTCCTGACACAGTATATATGGGGAGGGTCTTACCCCTCCCCCAAGGTACGTCACCCTACTCAAAATTCTCACATCACCTATACACTCTACTGACTTGGGCGTCGGAGTGTCATTGCAGGTGATGCCCCCCTCAACCCATCAAGAGCTCAGCAGACCGGCAGCCAGCGCAAACTGTTCCCTGAATCCAAACCGAGGCGGAGACCCATCTTCACATCAACCTACAACCCGAACCGTCCGGTAACATGACGTACCGAACAGTTATATAAATTTTGAAATTTTATTTTATTTATTAGATTTTAATAATTATAGGAGCGAAACGGGTACTCGCAGGGTGGGTTAAGGTTCAACCTTTTACTACTCGCTCATAGGAGTAGAGCGGGTTCTATGCAGATTATTGTAGGGTGGGACGAGATCGGGTAGAACAAAAATCCGCCCTTAACCACCCCGTTGTCACCCATAGAGACAACAAATTCGCTAAACGCTGCGTGACTTTTCTTTGTTTTTTTAAGTAAGTTTTAAAATTACTTTACTAAGTAATGATTAGGGTCTTAATTTATATTCTTAATTATGGGTAAATAGTTAATTTTATTTATGAGATATCACTTATATTTTTAAATTCTTTTCCAAAATTTTTTTAATCAAATTTGACTTTAAAAATTTTAAATTAATCGCATTAGTCTTCATTTTCTTTGTTGACGACGCCAAAATTTGTTAATGTGGCACGTTAAGTGATATTACAATACACATAGGAATCTTAATTGACTATTAGCATGATAAATTTATAAAATTAGAATAAAAACCTAATTGAGGAAAGAACTTGATACATTGGAATCCCTCAATTTGAGATTGATTTGATATAATTTCATAAACTTATCATGTTAGCCACCAATTAAGACTATTAGTTGTATATTGTGGTGTCACTTAATGTGTCACATCAACAAATTTTGATGCCATTAGCAACGGAAGTAACAAAAGAACTAAAATGACTAATTTAAAATCTTTGAATGACGGATTTGATTTAAAAAATCTTTCAAAGACTAATTTAGAGAAGAGTAAATAGTCATTTCAGACCATGAAAGATTCGAATACTAACAAAACAGACCATGACAAATTGAAACTAAAGTTATATTCATACAAGATAAATTTTGTTCGATAAAAATGACTAATTGTTAAATTTTTGTTCATAATTTCGTAAATACCCTCTCCTTTCCTCTTCCTTCCTCGTCTTCCTTCCATAACCCCCGCCACCTCCACTACAAAATCTACCATCCCATCAAATTTACTCCTTTACTCGCACCTCTTCCAGATAACTACATCAGAAACGAAGTTGAAAAATCAAGAGACTCAAAAGAAACAAAAGAGAAAATCCTAGCCCTCTCTCACCCCAAGTCTCCAAAATCTTGCGCTATCTCCTCTCGTTGTCTTGCGAATGGCGATTCTTTCTTTGGCTCGCATGAGCCTTGTTTGTGTTCTTGTCTTTCTTAAGAATCACCACCACCACTAAAAAGAATTTCAATGGTGGAAGAAGAAGAACGAGAAAGAGAAAAGAAGAGATTTCGTATAGGTTACGTACTCGCACCAAAAAGCAGTAGAGCTTTATCTGCCACTCGCTCGTTTTCTTCGCTAGCTCGCATAGTAGCACCTCATACAGGTTGACACAAACCTACCATTGTTGGAGCTGGGCTGGGTCCATTCGATTGCCTTCTCCACGAGTCATACGGCAATAACCAAAAGCACTTTGATGCCTTAATCTTTTTCTCGATCTCGTCCTCAAGGTCTTACTGTTAGAATATATGACAAATATATTCTCACAAATTTTGTATATTATCTTTGTTAAGTGTATATTTAGTTTCCTGATTTATAACCTTAGTTTCTTGATTTATAGCCTGATTAGGTTTTCTAATTATAGCCTAATTATACTCTTGTATTTGGTGTACATAAACGGATTCTTCTTATGAAATGGGCAAGGGATTAATCTATTTCACCTACCATGGCATCTTGTGAATCTCCTCGATGCTCAGCTTCTTCTTCTGTAACCCTAATCTTGAGAGACTCTCCTCCAATAACTCCCTCCTGCAACTACTGTACACATGAGAGCACTATTTTCCAAACCCTCCGTCCACTATGTCTCATGCGATCTCGTGTAGGTCGTTGCTCGTCCCTGCGGAGAGAGTGTCGATTATCTTGTATGAGTATAATTTTAGTTTCAATTTTTTATTGTCAATTTTGTTAGGGTCCGAATCTTTTATAGTTAAAAATGACTATTTATTTTTTGAAGAATAAGTGATATTTCGAGAACTAATTTGACCATTTATTATCTTAATTATTTTACTTGAAAAAATAAAATTTTAAATATATATGTTAGCTTTTAAAAATATAAAAAAATAAAAAAATTCAAATCTTTTATTATTTATAATTAAAAATATAATTAAAAATAAGTTAAGATTTCTAATTTAATTTATATTAATTTTATATTTTAAAATAAATTTAATTTGTACAATATTTGCATACAAAATAATTTTACACAATATTTAATTGTGTATTAATAGAAGTAGTTAATTTTTAAACGAAACATGGTTAAAAATTTATCTATAACACGTAAACTTTTTATTAGATTCAACATCGTTATTCTTTGGCCAATTATTGGATATAGATGCATGGATAAATTTATACATGTAAATTTGTGTTAGAGGAGCATCTGATTAAGAAGTGTCCATTTAAAGGGACAAGTTTTGAGAATCATTCAACAACAGTCGTACCAGTGTCAATAGGAGTTAGTGGATAATGGCGTGACTTTTGAATTTAAAAGAGGTTGATTAAATTATGAGAAAGTATACAAAGCCGATAATTTTAGTATACAATGTGTATAATAAACTAAAAAAATATTTTAAAAATTAGTAATCTTAGCTAGTAGTTATAATTGAAAATTATCGTTTCATTCTAAGGTGATACAAAAAATAATTAGTAGCCCTAGTAATTATAATTGGATTATCGTTTCATAGTTGTTACAAAAAATAATATGTAATTCCATTTACAAAAAATTTTACATTGTTCTAGGGTGTTAATAAGACCCATAGAATGTTCAACCCAATAAAATATAATTGTGCTCAACTGATGGCTAATGGCACAACTTTTAAATAATAATTTAACGAAAAAGTATAGGGAGTCAATGATTTTAGTGTACCATGTTTATAATAGACTTAAAAAGGAAGATATTTTAAAAATTAAAAATTAGATTTTAATTAATTATTTAATAATTATTTAAATTTAAATTTTGAAATTTAAAAATTTAGGATTAATAGTTAAATTTAATTACACTACATATGGTCCTTACATCCAAATTTTAACAGAATCGTCACCCTCTATCTGCTACCTACACCCACTCTGCGCCTCATAGTCCCCCACTCTCCTCATAGTCGATGGCAACCATCCGCCGATCAGGTAACCCAAATCCCAGCACCGCCGTCCTCCTCCCGAAGTAATACCGTCCCCTTTTTGCGGTCAGCGACATCCCGCTCTTCCGGAGCAATGCCGCGCCGCCCCCTCCGTTGTCGGAGCCTCACCGTGAATATAACATTTTCCTTCCCCTCACGTAACCGTACTGCCGTAAACTCCAGCTGATGTCGCTGTTTGAATTAACCGTGTGAGTATGGTAGATGTAATGTATACATGCTTGAAGACAATATCAAATCAAACACTCAATTGCTTACTTTTGATTCTCACTCATGTCTCCTTATCTGTTCAAGTTTTTTTTTTGTTTCTCCAGTTTTATGGTTACAACAAATCATAAGACTCGTGTGTCAAATTATATATTTTTTTTGTAATTAAAATTAAGTTGTTGGATGATTATAGTTATTTTTTCTGTTTATTCATCATCTTCTTCTATTTTAATGGTCAATTTAGGATGGTCATTTTAGTCGGTATGCGGATGGTTATTTTAATTTTTATGTAGATGATTATTTTGATTGGATTAGATTTAGTTATATATAATTAAAATGTTCAATTCATTAGGTATGTGGATAATTATTTTTATCCTTAAGTGGATGGTTATTTTTACTAAGGGTGAGTGGCATGTGGCAAGCCAAGCAGCGACGGTGAAATGTGATGATTATTGATAAAGGTGGGATGGCGTGGCCGCCGGTTGAAAAAGAAGACCGTATTAGAGTGAAATGCTTTAGTAAATTAGGATTTCATATGGTTATTTTTTTTTGAAATTTGAAATTTGAAATTTGATATGAAATAACTAAATGAGAGATTTTAAATTTAGATAATTTGTGAAGTAATTTTTATCATTTATTTTTATTGGACTAAATAATTAGTCTATTGTACACATTGTCAAAATTTTTTATTGGCTCCCTAATGAGATTCATTAGTAATTATATCCACAGCAATAATAACACCTTTTTTTTGTGACTAAATAAAAAAGAAAGGGAAAAAAATAGAGACAAAGCCAAATTAATTGGCTAGATTCATATCTAAATCTATTAGATGTTGAATCTTACTTCATGGTTGGCTCCAATTCGAGTAAATGTTCGCGCCAGAAGCAGCTGCTTTAGCCATACAATCTGCAACACTATTTGCATTTCTATAAATTAAAAGAATAGAGACTCTCAAATTCCAATTCATAACCTCCGGTATATACTTTATCAAATTCCATTCCGGAATATCCTTACCAAGCATTCTTTGGTTTACCAAAAAACAATAACACTTAAGTACACTTATTACTAGTAGTTATAATATTAATATTAATATAGAACAAAATTAATAACGGTACAAATAACAAAATTCATAGAACAAAATTAATAACCGTACAAATAACAAAATTCATAAGAACGACAGTGATGATAATGATGAGATAAATAATGTTATTTATATTATTAACATTACGATTTAATATTTTTTTATCTTAATAATTATCTTAAAAAAATAAATTATGGTAAATTTAGAGATTTAAATTTATAGATTATTTTAGTGATTAAAATTTGTTCAACATTAAGTTATTCGATTAATTATTTTTTAGGAACTGAATTGAGATAAAAAAAAATATAAAACAGAAAAATTATATATAAATAGTATTTAAAGAAAAAGAGAAGCTCTTATTATTCTATTAAGTTGTATATTCTCCTCCCAAACTCGCATAATAGCAGTCACCAATAGCTTGTAACTATAGTGGAGGGTCTTCACTCTCTCGGTACTTCTCTTTTTTTGAACTCTATCAGCTATTGAGAATAATTAACTATGGAGTAGTGATAGTAGTGGTAGATCAGTACTAGATCAGCCTTTCTTTTTTTTTTTTTGTCAGGGAATAAATTTTTTATTTAAGAAACGTTTATTACAAAAAAAACATCTCTAAGCCCATTTAACCATTTGGTTCCAAAAATAGACATTAATGAGAAAAATCTAACCAAAAAAAAAAAAAAAAAAACTAACCAGCTAATTAATCATCGTAATTTTAATTAACAATCCTTATATGGGAAGCACTTGACCTCTTTACTCTTTAGCAGTGAATCCTGTTTGCACATTCTGCATTTAGTGGAGTCTTTGTCTCCTTCACGAGACACTTGTCATTTATATACTCAGTGGCGGAGCTCGAAAAATTTTTTTGCAGGGCCAGAAATTTTAATATAAAATTATATAATAATATTTATATTAAAATAAAATTTATAAATATAATTATTTTATTTTTAAATTTATTAATATATAGAATTATATATAGTTAAGATTAATAGAAAACAATTTTAGTTTTGATTAATAAAAAAAATTGTTTAGATTAATAAGCCAATTTGATTTTAAATAAAAAATTAATTTTAAAAAAACCAGTTTTTACATGAAAAAAATTAATTTCTCTACATAAAAATCTATTTTTATTTATAAAACTATTTTTTTTATCTAAAAACTTTTTTTTTAAAAAAAATTGATTTTTTATTTAAATTATATAAAATCAATTATAACTTATAAATTATTTTTTAATATTTTAAAAAATTAATTTTACTTTTAATAATATTTATCTCTCAAAAGTTTTAAGATTAATTATTTTTATTATTATTTTTATTACAAATTAAATAACATAATACAAAAAATAAAGTCTTAAATTTTTAATAAAATAAAAATATTAAAATTTATTAATGTAAATAGTGTTATACTATAATGGCATTAAATTTGTAAAGTTGATTTAAAAATAAAATAATAATTTTTTATTAATAACTGATATTACTACTAGTTATATTATAATTTTTATTATTCTAAAAATAAAATAGTGCATGAAACTATATGAGAAGCTAAATATAATTTAGTGTTAATTTTATAATGATATTTAATTTGTAATGTTGATTTAAAGATATATTTTTTGTTATTAATTTAAAGATATGCTATTTGTTATGTCAAATAGGATAGGATAAAAAATTTGAAAGAATGGTAAAGATAAACATAAAATTTAGATACATAAATTGAAAGTATATCAATTTAATCAAATAAGTTAAATTTATTTTTTTTTAAAAGTAAAACAAGTGTAATTACCCGTGTCATGCACGTGATAAGATTAAAATTCTAATTTTAAATTATTTTTTTAAAATTATTGTGAATTATAATAATTTGATTAATAAAAAAGTATCGTGTTATGCATTGTTTATTTTTTTAATCTAGTGTTAATTGGATTAACACTAAAATAGTTATTAATCGATTTTAATAATTTTTTTTAATAAATCAGATATATATACTTAATGTGATCATAAAAAATATAGTAATAGTTAAATCCACTAACAAATATATTGGCTATTATCACACTATAAAATAAATTAAATATAAAGGCTATTAGCACTTATAAATCTATGAAATCGCACTATCTTTAATTCGTGTAAGGATTTACTTATCAAATAAACTTAAAATATGAACAAAAAATATTTATAAAATGGACCTAACATCACTTAAAAGAATAATAGAAAATAATCAACTTACCTTATTATCCATGAGAACCATTTTTATGTAAGTCTTCTCTCTCTCTATATATATGAATTATATTTTGTTAAATTCTATGTTACCGGTTATTAAAAGTATTTAAATCATATATATTAATTATTTTTTTGTTATAATTATTTCGTTTTTTATATATGATTATTTTTTATTTTACAATCGTGCAATAATTGTTTATTTTTTATATCCATATATATTCCTCAATTCCGGCCCATTCATACGCATATTAACATTTTTTTTAATAGTGATGTTTTAATTTTTCGTTTTTCTTTTCTCAAGTATATTTCTTTTTTTTTAAAATAGTCATATTTTAATTTTTTTTTCTTTTTTAAATATATTTTTCTTAATAATTACATTACTAATCTGAAATATAAAATGAAAAAAAAGGTGATACATATATCGAAAAAAAAAAAACTTAAAAATAAAAAAAAATAAATTTTATATTAAAAAATATAAAAATAATATATTAAAAAAAATAGTCGTAATATATAAATTGAGTCAACAACTTAAATTTCTCTAAAACTAATTTAATCAAATACCAGTATTAGAAATAAATTACTTAAATAATATTTAATATATTATAGTCCTTAGACACATATAGATTAAAGTCATTCTCGTAACGATAACCAACTGAAACAACATCGTAAGTTCGAACATTTAGAATTCGTGTAAATTCAGACCATTCCATTGTTCTTTAAAAACCTTCTGTATCCCTAATAGAGTTGAATACTTGAATCGCAATTCTTTTTATGAAAAAAGAGTTACGGAGGTGGCTTTGATGTGTTGGAGACCAAAATCCGGAAGTTACTATTTATATTTGAGTGTGACACCCATTAAACTCGAAAGGCCAAATAAAATAGTATCTCTTGTTTTATTCTCATTTAATTCTAAATCAAAAGTAATAATGACTTATTTAATTCAGCATTTATGATAATAAATGAGATGACCATTATATAAGTCATTTAATGTAAAATAACTTAATTTGCGATTATAATTAATATATGTATTGCCCATAAATAGATTAGGAAATAATAATTTCGTAACAAAATAATCATTCAATTTGAATTACAATTAATTGATTGATAGATATTATAATAAATTGAATTTAATGAGTTAAAAGAAATAAATAAAAAAATACCATCAGAAACATGCCACGACAATTTTATCATTAAGTGCAGAAATTTAATTTTTATATAATAGAATAGATATTTACAGATTATTATATTAAATACAGACTAAAAAAATACACAAAACAAAATAAAAGCATCAATAGTAAAATATAACCTAAAAAATCACTTAAATTAAAAAAGAACCTTGATGAATTATAATAAATCTATATATGAGAAGTAAAAGTAAAATAAACAATTAAAAATAAAGTAAAAAGAACAATTAAAAAAGTAAAAGAAGATAGAAAAGATAATGTGAGGAGTAGATAAAAAATGTATTGTAATAGAAAATTAATATAATTAATTAATACAAAGGATGAAAGAGAAAAATTAAAATACGATCTTATTAAAAAAATTAGAAACAATATTTAAAAAAAGAACTATTAATCAACTTTTATAAAAATATTACAAAAAATTTAAATTATCTTTAAATAAAATAATAATAACCTTAAGAATTATTAATCAAAATAAATAAAAAAATTGATATAAAACAAAATCATAAAAAAATATTAGCAAAATTAAAATAAAAAAATAAAAATAAAAAATTATAAATACTTTATTTGAAGTACAAAATAAAGAGGGAGAAAAGGGATATATAAAATAATAAGATAATAAATTGAATTAATTGAGTTCATTTATTTCATTACTTTATATATTATTTATTAAATGATTTAATATTTATCTTGATCAACTTAAATAATAAATTAGTTATAATTAATTTAGTTTAATGAATCAAACAAAATTTAAAATAATTTGATATTTACTCTATAATTAAATTAAATATTTAAAGTTATGATTAATGTAATTTAATAAATCAAATAAAAGATTAAATGATAAAATATTTATTCTAATCAAATTAAATTACATAATTGATTAGTTATAATTAATATAATTGAATGAATTAAACACATTAAATTGAAAAATAATTTAGTTAATTTATGTCAGGACACATTTTAAAAATATTTATTTTTCAACAATTTTTATAAAATATTTTTTATAATATTTTTAACCTATGGTCTAAAGGAACAGTTATAATAACCCATTAAAAAGTACTTAATTAGTTAATACAAATAATTAGTATAATTAATTTACTTCAATAAATTAAAAGAAATAAATGTAAAAAGAAGAGATAAAGGAAAAGTGAAATTATAAAAATGTATAGCCATTAAAAAGCAATAAAAAAGTACCTTTTAATTTTTTATTTATTAATTATTAATTTATTATAATTAATTTCACAACATTTATTATACGTTATTCATATTATAAATTAATACAATCAATTAATTGATATCAGCTATCGATAATTAATTATAATTGATATAACGCATTTCGCTATACTATTTAAATAAATAATTAAAAATGCACGTCTCAATTTTTTGTTTTCTTTTCTCACGTATATTTCTTTTTTTTTAAATAGTCATATTTTAATATTTTTTTTAAATATATTTTTCTTAATAATTAGATTACTAATCTAAAATATAAAATGAAAAAAAAATGTGATACATATATCGAAAAAAGAAAATAAACTTAAAAATCAGAAAAAAATAAATTTTATATTAAAAAATATAAAAATAATATATTCAAAAAAATAGTCGTAATATATAAATTGAGTCAACAACTTAAATTTCTCTAAAACTAATTTAATCAAATACCAATATTAGAAATAAATTACGTAAATAATATTTAATATATTATAGTCCTTAGACACATATAGATTAAAGTAATTCTCGTAACGATAACCAACTGAAACAACATCCTAAGTTCGAACATTTAGAATTCGTGTAAATTCAGACCATTCCATTGTTCTTTGAAAACCTTCTATATCTCTAATAGAGTTGAATACTTGAATCGCAATTCTTTTTATGAAAAAAGAGTTACGGAGGTGGCTTTGATGTGTTGGAGACCAAAATCCGGAAGTTACTATTTATATTTGAGTGTGACACCCATTAAACTCGAAAGGCCAAATAAAATAGTATCTCTTGTTTTATTCTCATTTAATTCTAAATCAAAAGTAATAATGACTTATTTAATTCAGCATTTATGATAATAAATGAGATGACCATTATATAAGTCATTTAATGTAAAATAACTTAATTTGCGATTATAATTAATATATGTATTACCCATAAATAGATTAGGAAATAATAATTTCGTAACAAAATAATCATTCAATTTGAATTACAATTAATTGATTGATAGAAATTATAATAAATTGTATGATATTTAAATAATTAACCAAATCAATTAGTTGATATAATAAATTTATTATAATAAATTGAATTTAATGAGTTAAAAGAAATAAATAAAAAATACCATCAGAAACATGCCACGACAATTTTATCATTAAGTGCAGAAATTTAATTTTTATATAATAGAATAGATATTTACAGATTATTATATTAAATACAAACTAAAAAAATACACTAAACAAAATAAAAGCATCAATAGTAAAATATAACCTAAAAAATCACTTAAATTAAAAAAGAACCTTGATGAATTATAATAAATCTATATATAAGAAGTAAAAGTAAAATAAATAATTAAAAATAAAGTAAAAAGAATAATTAAAAAAGTAAAAGAAGATAGAAAAGATAATGTGAGGAGTAGATAAAAAATGTATTGTAATAGAAAATTAATATAATTAATTAATACAAAGGATGAAAGAGAAAAATTAAAATACGATCTTATTAAAAAAAATTAGAAACAATATTTAAAAAAAAATTATTAATCAACTTTTATAAAAATATTACAAAAAATTTAAATTATCTTTAAATAAAATAATAATAACCTTAAGAATTATTAATCAAAATAAATAAAAAAAATTGATATAAAACAAAATCATAAAAAAATATTAGCAAAATTAAAATAAAAAAATAAAAATAAAAAATTATAAATACTTTATTTGAAGTACAAAATAAAGAGGGAGAAAAGGGATATATAAAATAATAAGATAATAAATTGAATTAATTGAGTTCATTTATTTCATTACTTTATATATTATTTATTAAATGATTTAATATTTATCTTGATCAACTTAAATAATAAATTAGTTATAATTAATTTAGTTTAATGAATCAAACAAAATTTAAAATAATTTGATATTTACTCTATAATTAAATTAAATATTTAAAGTTATGATTAATGTAATTTAATAAATCAAATAAAATATTAAATGATAAAATATTTATTCTAATCAAATTAAATTACATAATTGATTAGTTATAATTAATATAATTGAATGAATTAAACACATTAAATTGAAAAATAATTTAGTTAATTTATGTCAGGACACATTTTAAAAATATTTATTTTTCAACAATTTTTATAAAATATTTTTTATAATATTTTTAACCTATGGTCTAAAGGAATAGTTATAATAACCCATTAAAAAATACTTAATTAGTTAATACAAATAATTAGTATAATTAATTTAGTTCAATAAATTAAAAGAAATAAATGTAAAAAAAAGAGATAAAGGAAAAGTGAAATTATAAAAATGTATAGCCATTAAAAAGCAATAAAAAAGTACCTTTTAATTTTTTATTTATTAATTATTAATTTATTATAATTAATTTCACAACATTTACTATACGTTATTCATATTATAAATTAATACAATCAATTAATTGATATCAGCTATCGATAATTAATTATAATTGATATAACGCATTTCGCTATACTATCTAAATAAATAATTAAAAATGCACGTCTCAATTTTTTGTTAAAGTAGAATAAAATAAAATACATAAATTGAGTAGATATAAATTTGAAAATTATAAAATTTTATTAACAACTTAGATAAATTAGTACCATAAAACTAAATTTAATGTCTATTTTAAAAATAATTGTTGACCTTTTATTCTTTTTATTATTAATAATTTAAATAAAGTAATACCCTACAACTTATTTTGTTATTTATTTTAAGTAATTACTAACATTCTATTTTTTCTAATTATTTGCTTGTCTTATTTATTATTTATAATTTCAATCAATTATATTAATAAACAAATAAACTAAATTAACTCCGGTTACACTTAGACTATTCAACAATTCAACATAATCTTTTTAATTTAGGATTTATTACTAATGATAGAAACTAAAAAGATTTAGAGTAATTCAATATTATGAACATTAATTATTATTGTGAAATAACCTAAAATTATAATGCAATTTATTTTTTAAAAAATAATCAAGTATTATTGTTAACTATGAAATAACCTAAAATCATAATGAAAATAGTCTCACTAATGTAAATGATCAATTCAATAATTATATGAAAAAATAACTAATTACATAATTGTATAATTTTCAAGATCCTATATAGTTGAATCTAATGGTCAAATAAAAAAAATCTATATGATAATGTCCTAATATTTTAGCATACTATAAATTATATTATAAATTTATATATCATATTATAATTTTAAATCAACTCCTTAAACACATTATAACATAAATCATCTAAAAAGATACACTAAATTAACGAATATCACATTGATCACAACATATACTCTAAATTGTCAAGATATTTCAAATAAAAAGAACATCAATACAAAGAAATCAATAAATATAACTAAAATAAAGAGCAACAAAGAGACACTCCAAAAAAATAATAATAAAGAGAATCAATAATAACATTAACATATAAACCACGTACACAAACAATATATATATTAATTGTGAATCACAAAAGTATATTATGAATTGAAGTACACATGACAAAATAGAATATTATAAAACAAAATTATAATAAGATTATTTAAAAACAACGTAAAGATGACACATCTTTTTTGTTAATCAGAAGTTAAAAGAAAAAAAGTATGTACCTAATAATAAGCAATTAAAATAAACAAAAATTTTAAAAAAATATAAAAAAATAAAATATATAAATAAAGATAAAAGAAACAAAAAATAAATAAATTACAAAAATTGTACCATAAACACGAGAGAGAAGGAGGGAGGGAGGGAGGGAGGGGAAGAGAGAGAGAGAGAAAAGAGAGGAATGAGTAAAAAATATTTGATTTTATATAAATAGATGGTATTGAGAAAAATAAACTAATTAAATTAATTCATATATTTCATTATCATATTTATTATTTATTAAATAATTTGATATTTATTCCAATCAAATCAAATAATTCATATAAATTATAATAAACGGTGAGATTTGAATGTCTAATCAAATTAATTAATTGATATAACTAATTAATTATAATTGATTTGCTTTAGCGAATTAAATGAAATAAATTAGGAAACACCTTAAGAGCATGCCACATCAGTTCTATCATTAAGTGTAAAAACTTGATTTTTATATAATAGAATAGATAGATAGAATAGATAGATAATAAAAATATTTTCTTAAATTAGTATAGTTATACATTATTCATTAAATATTAATTGTAATATTGTAATATAATTATAATAAAGATATTTTTCTAAAATAAATTTATTTAGAGAAATATAAATTGGTTATTAATAATCGGTACCATTATCATATAATTATCATATTATTATTATTATTATTATTAAAATGAATAAAAATATTTCTGATTGATAATTGATAAGTATTAAATATTGATTTTATATAACTATAATAAAGATATTTTTTTTAAAATTAGTATAATTATGCATTATTACTTAAATGCTAATTATAGTATAATTATAATAAATGTATTTTTATAAAATAAACTTAGAAGATAAAATAGTGTATTCATTTTGGCGGGAAAATAGATTCATGAGAAATCAACACCTCACTTCCATTAAGTGGGGGAAAACCCAGTTTTAGTATATTAAAAATTTCAAATTTTTCAGATTATTTCCACACTAAAAATATAATTATTCAGATTTAGATTTTAGAAGAATAAACGTATAAGTAACAAATAATCTATTTTATCATGCATATTATAAATTAATGAATTAAACTAACTGATATAATAAATTATAATTAATTAATTAGTATAAATTATAATAAATTATATGATATTTAAAAAAAATAAAATGAATAAGAAGAAAATAAAAAAAATAGAAGAGATAAAAGACTACAATAAAATAAATTAAGTGTGGGAGTTTTATTTTTTTTACAAATTTTATATCACATCCGTTTCAATAATAATAAATAAAAATACATTAACTTGATATCTAAGAGAAAATGATGAGATAAAATCATAACACAGTTCTAAAACAAAAGCTTAAATTAAACCATAATATCATTGCACAACACAAATTGAAAGTAATTTCACACTATAATATACCACATAAACAGGTAAATGACTTAAGCTTAATTACGGAATTTTTTTTATTTATGCATACATGATAACACCATGGTCTATAAATGCTTAATAGATAACATATTATATATTGCTCTTAATGATGAGCACGGGAGTTGAAGAGTGTGTGGTGGTTTGTGTCTACGATAGTTGACTTCTTGCGACGACGCCTCATAGGAAGAAAAAAAATTATTGTAAAAGCTATCTAATGAAAGAGTAATTGGTAAATGAATTATATTTTCTTCTAACATATATGGTCTTTTATAGTGGTAAAATAAAAATGGAAGGAATAAAATTTTATATTTTTATATTCAGAATAAAATTTGATATTTATCGTAATAAAATTAAATAACCAATCAGTTATAATTTATGTATTTAAATAAATAAAATAAATTAAATAAAAATATTTTTAAGAATTAATCAAATCAGTTAGTGGATACAAATAATCAGTATAACTGATTTTATTTGATTTATTGAATTCAAAAAAATAAATTAGGAAATAATTGATTAAATTAATTAGTTGATATAATTAATTTATTATAATTGATTGGATTTAATAAATTAAAAAAATAAATAGAAAAACATATGAGACAATGATTTTTTTTAACTAAATTAATCTGTATTTATTGTATTTAATAATTATAAGTAACAAATCATCTATGCTATTATGTACTTTATAAATTAATGAATTAAAATAATTGATATAATAAATTACAATTATTTGATTGATATGAATTATAATAAATCGTGTGATATTTAAATATTTAATTAAATCAATTAGTTGATATAATTAATTTACTGTAATAAATTGTATTCAATGAATTATAAAAAATAAATTAAGAAACACGCTCAAAAGTAGTGACGGATCCAAAAATTTTAAATAGTGGAGGTAAACATATAGCATATAAAAATAATAAACAATATTTATAAATATATCAAAATATATAAAAAATAAATAATATAAAATATTAAATATTAAATAATTTTTATGTAATCATTATCAATATTAATATATTGATAAATAATAATATGGTTATTAATTTATCTTTCTGTAAATTAAATATAATAATAATAATAAATAAAATTAATCAAAATATAAATAGGTTATCTTCTAATCAATAATAAAAGTGAAATATATTTTTTTATGAATTATATACAATAAATGATATTTTAAATAAATGATATTTTTTATGTTATATTTTTTTCAATAAATGATATCACTGGTAATTATCATTATTATATATTATTATTATTACTATTATTATTATTAAAATGATTTAAAGTATTTTTAATTGATAATTGATAAGTAGTTTAATAATGCATTAAATATTGATTTGATATAATTATAATAAAGATATATTTCTAAATTAGTATAATTATGTATTATTCATTAAATATTAATTATAATATAATTATAATAAATATATTTTTTATAAAATAATTTAGAATATAGAATAGAAAAGTTCATTTTGGAGAAAAAACGGAGTCACGAGATATCGATACCTCACGTTCATTAATTGAGGGAAAACCCAATTTTAGTATATTAAATAGATTAAGTATATTACTAATATTTTTACAAAAATTTTGGGGTCATGCCCCTTGTCCACACAAAACTCCGGCCACTGCATATACTCATTTATCTCTCAATTTAATCATATAGATATTTTTTTTCTCAATCTACATGAAAGATTTGGCCTTATTCTTATTAGAGTAAATAGCCATTTCTGACCATAAAAGATTCAGACGCTAACAAAACTGACCATAAAAATTTAAAATTAGAATTATACCTATATAAAATAAGTTTTGTTCGACAAAAATAATCAATTATTACATTTTTGTTCATAATTCCATAAACACCCCTAACCATTCATCTCTCTTTATCTCTAAAACCAATTCCTAACCCTATCAATCTAATCCCGCTCCCTCCTCCTCTGTCTTTACTCTCCAACCTCACCATCCCCTTCCACCACCACCACCACCATCCCTTCCATCCCCCTTACCTTCCCTTTTCCGTCGACCATCCCTTCCAATGGGTTCTGTTGGAATTCATTGATAAATGTAAGGACTTGAGATCCTTCAAGAAAATTCATGCACAATTATTGACCTCTGCCCTTGTTTCCAATGACTTGGTTGTCGCCAAAGTTACAAATCTTTTTGGTAAACATGTCACCAATGTTCATTACACCAGCAATTACTTGAAGCAATTGGATTGGAGCTTGAGCTCCTTCCCTTGCAATTTGTTCATTTCCAGCTATGCTTCTTCCCACTCACCCAGGGCTGCAATTCTTGTCTATAGATGGATTTTCAAAAATGGGTTTGAGAGTAAAGACAGAGGAGGGAGTGGGGTTAGATTGATAGGGCTAGGGATTGGTTTTAGAGATAAAGAGAGATGAAAGGTTAGGGGTGTTTATGAAATTATAAACAAAAATGTAATAATTAGTTATTTTTGTCGAACAAAACTTATCTTACATGGATATAATTTTAATTTTAATTTTTTATGGTCAGTTTTATCAACGTTCGAATCTTTTATGGTTAGAAATGGCTATTTACTCTTCTTATTACAAATCTTTTTCATCCGCAATTATTTTTGTCATCATTATGGCGTCAATAAATGCGACGTTATTGAGACTATCGACGTTTTCTAAACATAACAGCAAGACTGCAAGAAGTTGTTCAGTTAAATAGAATAAGCTTCGAAGCTTTAAAAATATTTTTTTTTAATTTTTTATTTATGAAAAATAGTAGTATTAATGTCTGATGTAATTTTTAAAATTAAACTACAATTTTTTAAAAAGTTATTTAAAAATTTATAGAAAAATTTAAAAAAATAATTTCTCTTATAATATTATTATTTTTATCATATTTTTATAAAATAAATACTTTTAAAACTAAAAATTTAAATATAAAATAACTTATTTATAAACTATTTTTAATATAATTATTTATTATTTAATCTATTTTTTCAAAAATAGTTTAATTAAATTATTTATTCAAACTGAACCTAAACCACCTTTATAATAACAATGCAAAACATCTCAAATAAAAATTCACATATTAACAATTTGTTAAGAAATAAATATTCTTAATTTTTTTAATTATTTGATAAAATATAATCTTTTATTTTATATTTTTAAATAAAATAAAAAGTATATATATAAAAAATATTAAATAATTAAAAATTATAGTTTATTAAATAATTAAAAAAATTGAAAAAATTCAATCCCTAGGTTACTACTACACATGTCACAAGCAATCCCTAAATTATTGTTAGAACTTAGAAGCGCACTCCTCCTCATAAATCTCATACACAAACTAAATACGAATTTGCATTCATAAATATACAAATAAGAATTTTCATAATTTGAAAATAATAACTCATGTTTTTAATCATTCTTAAAGGGTTTAATTAGGTAGTTAATTTTTTTCGATTAATATCAACTAATATTTTTTATTTTAAATTTTAAATCTTACAATTTTTTATTTTAAATTCTAATTCTAAGTGCTAAATTTTTTAAAAATAAAAATTACAAAAATAATTTTATAATAAAATTCTTTACTCATATTATTATTTAAAAGATAATTTTTTATTTTTTTAAAATAATAATCGTAGTTATCTATTGACTTTTTGATAGTTGATAGTGATACGGTCAAAAAGAAGTTATAAATATGCGTAAATTAATTTTTATATTAGAGTGAGAATGATATTTTTTATGATTATAGATTGTAATATTAATCTCAAATGTTGTACTGTTTCATTTAAAGTATAAAAATTGAATTCTTTTGATTTATTTTTAGAAGCAAAAATAAAACTATCCGATTTGTGAATTTCAAAATAAAAAAAAGTACAACAAACAAAACAAACTTTTCAATTTAATATTAATTTTTTTATAAAGTAATCGAACTGTCCGAATTATATAGTCTCATACTAAAATAATAACATATGCAGAATCAAGAAGGCTCATTTTTTTGGATATGTAAATTTTATGTGTGTTGTGTATGGCTATAAAAATGGGTGGTGCTAAACATGAATGTGGGGAGAGGTTGTTCTAAACTATGAAGTGAAAAAAACGGACGATCTGATTTCTTTATTAAAAAAATTAAGAACACAAATCAGACTGTCCGATTTGTGTGGGAGAAAAAATCGAAGGGTCCGATTTGTACTTTTAATTTTTTTTATTTTGAAAATAAAAATCGGATAGTCCAATTTTAATATTAAAACTTTTTTAATTGTCTAAACACAAATCGGACGGTCAGCAAATTTTTTTATTTTTTTAAACACAAATCGAAAGGTTCGATTTGCTCTTGACACAATAACTGCGTAAAGTACCCATACACTCCATAACTGCGTGTTACACCATTTTTTCTTCCATATCTAAATTAAAAAATGTCAACATAATTGAATTGCACATGGTCTTTATCCATAATAAAAAATTTTACCCGCAAATATGCAATTGGTTGAATCGTGTCGTCTTTTTTGTTGTGTTTTTAGCAATTCTACATGGTCAACGAATATTATTATTTTTGTCAATATTTACTAAGTAATAATTTGCATCTATATTTAGTTATTTATAGACGTTTTGTACACAAAAAATATATAATTTACGCATATATTTATCAAAATTTTAAATACATTAATTAATACAATTTGTATTCACTTTTTCAAAATTTACACAGATAAATTAGTAAAATTTATTTCTTAAAGATAATTTAATCTTTGTGCCAGTCAAAATAAAAATTACTAAAAATGACTGATTCCAAATAGTTTCTTTTTTTTTTTTTTGATGAATTGCCTTATCTTGTGACACTACAGAATTTGCCATAAATAATACATAATTAAAAACATTTCTATTTGGAATAAATTAAATTGTTTATTATATAACGTTATTTATGATTTTTTATCTCTTTTTAATTATTTTCTCTCTCTCTTTTATAATAAAAGTTCATTTTATCAACTAATTTTTTATAACTATACAGATTAAAGATCAAATAAAATTTAAAAAATTAAATAAACACCACTAGATCTGCTAGTGTACTAGACTATATGGACATATTTACAAATGTGCTCCATGAAAAAAAAAAAAAAAACACTTTCATAATTTATGTATATTGATGGATATTATTTAACATATTTGTTAATTAAATTTGACATGCATCATGTTGGGAATAAAACACCATTCCCCCTTGAGAAAACACCTTTGACAGAGAAATAAAATAGACACAATCACAACACAAGAATTTAACGTGGAAACTCCAATTACCGGAGAAAAAACCACGGCCGTTGTCAAATGACAACCAGAGAATATCACTATGTGAAAATTGTTACAACACATAGACTTCTTTCTCTCACCGGCACCCCAGTACACCCACACTCTCTCAAAGCAAATATCTAACTACACCTCACAACACTCTCTAATAAAGAGTACAGAGGAAAAGAAAAATCAGATACAAGCTTAAAGTGTTTCTGACTGGTGCAAAAAACAAATGGAGAACTTAGCCTCATATTTATAGCCTAGGCCACCCACTCCATTTGCTATCCTGAGCAATGTGGGACTAATTCAACCAAATCCTAACAATCTCCACTTTGATTGAAATAGTCACACATCTTCAGCTTCCATTGTCAACACCGACAATTCTTTGCTGCCATTGTCTATACCGACAATCATAGTTCAGAGAACTATCATACTCCACCATGAAAGTATACTCACTTGGAATTAGACCACTCCAAGCATTTCACCTTGGTACAGATCGAAACCTTGCTGAAAATTCATGGTGCAACTTCCAAATTGGCTTTTCCTGGAAGTTCTTCAGCCATCGACCTAACTCCGCCACACACCTTGCATCTCAACGCCAACCAATGCCCGTGTGCAATTGTGGACCCGCTTGCCACAACTTATCCTTATCCATGGCAGTGCGGTAATACCATGAGGATACTTCTTGTCTTCTAGAGAACATCATCTTCTCTCATAGAGAGAGCAATATTACAAGTATCAGATTGAGAGTCTTTTTCTGAAACCGCATTACCTGGACAATTTCTCTTTACATGCCCAGACTTTCCACATTTCCAGCATGTTACACTCCTTCCACGATTTCCTTTTCCATAATTGTCACTTCTAGCTACAAGCGCCAAATCTGATGAAGTGCTACCCTCATTTTTCATTCTTCTTTCTTCAGCAATGAGCTTACTGGCAACTTCTTCAAAATTCAGAGTTTCCTTCCCATACATTAAAACAGGTTTGATATACTCATAGGAAGAGGGAAGAGACAATATGAGCCTTAGTGCCTTATCTTCATCATCAATTTTCACTCCAATTGCCTCTAATTCAGAGACAATACCATTGATAGCACTAAGATGGTCGGAGATTTTCACATTGTGATCCATGCGTAGATTATGGAACTGCTCCTTCAATAACAACCGATTTGAGATGCCCTTTGACTGATACAACCCTTCGAGTTTATCCCAAAGTTCCTTGGCTGTTTTTATTCCTTGCACATTTGCAAGAACATTCTTAGCCAAACACAGGCGAATAGCACTTGCAGCTCTCAAATCTAGTTCCTCCCATTCTTCATCCTTCATACCAGAGATCCTCTCCTTCAACGCCTTGTGCAAACCTGATTGTATCAACACATCCTTGACTTGTATTTGCCACAAGCCAAAATTGATTCTTCCATCAAATTTCTCTATTTCAAGCTTCACAGCACTTGAATATCCTGACATTGTTGCAACCGTATACTGGAATAGTATAACTCAACCGTGCACTAGGAAGGGTCCCCAGGAAAGAGAGGTGGGTCACAATGGACACACTTAAATACCAAGTCTTTCCTTAGCCAGAACCTTTCCAAACAGCACTCTCACAGTGTCACACTGCCTTCCAGCAACAACAACAACCAAAGATCAACCTCAAGCCACAGGACAAAATTCTTTTCTGATGTGGAAGGTCAGACTAGGCTGCAACCACAGAGCATACTAAGAATAAATCCCACCGAACCGAAGCTCTGATACCACTTGTTGGGAATAAAACACCATTCCCCCTTGAGAAAACACCTTTGACAGAGAAATAAAATAGACACAATCACAACACAAGAATTTAACGTGGAAACTCCAATTACCGGAGAAAAAACCACGGCCGTTGTCAAATGACAACCAGAGAATATCACTATGTGAAAATTGTTACAACACATAGACTTCTTTCTCTCACCGGCACCCCAGTACACCCACACTCTCTCAAAGCAAATATCTAACTACACCTCACAACACTCTCTAATAAAGAGTACAGAGGAAAAGAAAAATCAGATACAAGCTTAAAGTGTTTCTGACTGGTGCAAAAAACAAATGGAGAACTTAGCCTCATATTTATAGCCTAGGCCACCCACTCCATTTGCTATCCTGAGCAATGTGGGACTAATTCAACCAAATCCTAACACATCACATAGATGGCTTTTAGGTGATTTTTTAATTTTCCCTTACTAGTTTTATAGTAGGTGAATATATCTTTAGCCAATTTTATAATGCTTTATATTTGATGTCTAATTTATTTATTTTTATAGTAAATTTTAAATATTTAAAACTCTTTAACTTTTATATTTTTAATTTAAAATTAATTTTTTAAACAATTAAGTAATAATTTTTAGACACCCTAATAAACACTTGTGTCTTTTCACTTTGGATAATTAAGAGTATTAGACATGCATGATCCGATGATCTTCTTTCTCCCATCTCCATTTTCATCAGAGACTAATTAAAGTCAAACAAGAAGCTCGTTCATTTTATTTAATTTGCTCATTTATAGGAGCACATACATAACGGGGCATATATATATATATATATATATATATATATATGATCACATGTCATTATACCCCGAAGCTGCACAAACTGTATTTGTGAAAGAAACCTTATTGTTCTCAAGATCAAACCCAATATTCAAGTTCATCATTTGAATATTCCCAAGGAACGACACGTCATCTTTGGAATCAGATCTAAGAATGCCAAGGCACCAAAGAGGCTCAACATATTCAATATAAACAACGTCATTAATCAGCTGAAGATCAACACCACCAGCGAAGTGCAACGTCACCCTTGGCAACAACTCTCTTTCAGTGCTATTGGTGGATGTAAAGCAGAACTCTTTCTTGTAAATTGTTTTGTCTTGCTCTTCTGGTGGATACGGTACTACATGCACGTTAGTCACCATTTGTTTAACCAAGTTTAGAAACGCATCATAAGCGTCGCTTCTAAGCATTGTGTACCTTGATGCGGAATCAATGAGGAATCCTCCGCGGCGATCGCTTGTTCGCTTGAAGATCGCCGGAGGAATGTTAACTCTGGTGTTGCCAACGCTGATTCCCTCTAGATCAACATAATAAAGCTGTACTTCGTTACTTGGAAGTTGCACCAGTGGTGTTGCATCTTCAGGATGTATCACTGCTTTTGAACCGAAATGCAAGCTGCTGCTACCTCCACTAGATCTTCTCACAAAGCAATGTGAGAACCTATATACATTAATTAATGGAAAAATTAGTTACATTATAGAGCCAAATTGTGAGCTTTTAAGAAAAAATATTTTTTCGAGTTATTTTTTTAAAGATTTTATTGAAAAGCAAAAGTAATTTATGTTTGGGCATCTCATGCAAAAAGATCTTTTTATCTATCAATTGTGTTTGGATATAACAATATAAAAATACTTTTTTGTTTATTTATTACATGAAAAACATCTTTTTTTTAAAAAAAAAATCTTTTAAAAAAAGATGTAAATTACAGCTTCTCAAAAAAGATTTTTTTTTTATTTTTCTAGTACTTTTATTTTTACTACTAAAAATTTGCTAAACACCCTAAAAAATAAAAAAAATATCTTTTTTCAATAATGGCACCCAAACAAGTACTTAAAAGCTTTAACCGAGATACTTTACAATTCGAAAATGTTTAAGGGTGTTCATGAATTGGTTTCGATTTGTATATTTGCGGTGTTTATCTGAATTCGATCTAAAAATTGTGGATATAAATTCGATCTGCATACTAATAATACCAGATTGCGGATTTTATATATGTATCCGTATATTTGCGGATTCACAAAAATAAATAAATAAATATTCTTTTTATGTTTTATTTTAACTAATAATGATCATATATGTTGTATTATTTTATTTTTATTATTTAAGAAAAATATGTTTAATATTACCTTAAAAGTAAACATATTTAAAATAATAGAAAAAATTTTATTGATTTTTTTAATAAAAATAAGCTTTTAAAAATATTTTTATGTTTGGCTGATATATCCGATATCTGATATCTGATCCGCAAATGTGCAGATCAGATTTGAGTTTAAAAACTGCGGATATTGAATTCGATCTGATAATTTTAGTGCGGATCCTCGTTCACCCCTAAAAATACTATTTGTACATCAAAATCAGTTACTCAAATCAGCTACCAATATATTTGTATATAAATATGCATGTGATTTAATTTATTTTCAATGTATATTTATATTTCAACATGTATTTTATACTAACTCGTGACTGATTTTAATATACACGTAGCATAATTATTTTTTATTTGTTTTTTCGTAATCTTAAATTTTCAATTACCCGTTATAATTGGTTTTCTCCAAATTTGTGGTGTCTTTGTTTTCCTCTCCTTTGAATAGTGTAAGTTTCGAAGATGTAAGAAAATGATATTTTGAATTTTTTTTTTCTAAAAAAGAGTTAAATTTATTCGAAAGAATAATGCTATATATTTTAGTTTTTTTTTGTTAATTAAGTCTAATAAAATTGATTTAATAATCTAATATAACAAAAATCAATTATGACTAATATTATTTTAAATCTTATTATTTAATTTAGTTGCACTTAATTCATAAAATGATTTAAATGTGTAACATTAGTCTATTTAAAATGATACCTCACAATATTACAACACTTTGTGCGTTAATTTAAAAATTAAAAAGACTCACATTTGTTTCTGTTTCTATAAATTAAAATTATTTATAATCGCTAGGGGTGGCAAAAAAAGGTTGAACCCGTCGGGCCGACCCGCTAAACCCGCTAAAAATAGCAGGTTGGCTAGGATTTGGAGTCCGACAAATTAAAAAAATTCGCCAAACTCGCACCACCAAATTGGCGGATTTTGGCAGAGCGGGGCGGGCCGGTCCGCCGGGCCGAAGATTTTTATTTTCCTTTTTTTTATTAAATAAAAGAATGATTACTATTATAAAATTAATAATTATAGAATTTTCAAACACTTTTTTTGTTTTTATTTTTATTCTTCTTTTAGTTATTAACTTTATTTATTTTATTTTACAATTTCGTATATTTGCTCAAATTATGTGATTTATTTTTTAAAATAAAGATGATTCTATTGACAAATATTATTTTGAACAATTTTATTGAAGTTAAAAATTAAAAAAAATATAGTGAAAAAATTATATTATAATTTGACTATTTTTTATTTGTATTTGATTTTTTATTTATTATTTTTTGGTTAATTTTAATTAATTTTATTTTAAGAAAAAAAATCAAGCGGGCGAGCCCGCCAACCCGCCAATCCACCATAAAGCGAGGCAGATTAGCATTTTAAATCCATATTAGTTTGCGGGACGGGCCTAAGCAGGGCGAGGCGGGTTGGAACGGGCCGGCTGCTTTGCCACCCCTAATAATCGCATATTAGACTTCTCTAAAATGTTTCTTCTCTTAAAGAAAAAGGAATATAGATGGATAACCTTTTAATTCCGAGTTGATGGATCAAAGAAAAGGGAGGGTCACGGCTCAAGCCCAAAGAACCATGGATGTCCAACCCATTGAAGTCAACGGGGCTTACATCGTGGTTGAGGCCGAAGCTTAAGACTCCAACATCCCTCGGCGAATTATGCTGACCAGAGGGTCCATCGGCATCGAACCAGAACTTGTCTTTTGAGAGTACACCATAAGTTGATGGACCTTCCTCATATTCTAGTTTGTACGTACATGCCTCATCATCATTTTTGTTGTTGCAAGTTCTCTTTTCAAGAAGCTTGCAAGTATTGTCGTTACACCGTAGCGATCTGTAAGTTCTGGACATGGAGGAGTGGAATGCAGTTCTTGCATTTGTCCAAGTTATATCACTCGCTGTATCGATAAAAGCGTACACTTGTTGTGGCGGGGTGCCAATGTAAAAGGAGGCTATGTATTGGCATCGGTCGTACACTACTTGTGCCGACACATCTGATGAGGGAGGATCGCCATTCATTAAGTGTTGTGATAGTCGTGATGATCCTACTAATCTTGTTGGCATGTTAAGGCATGCCATGGGGCCACGTCCTTTGAGGGAGCTTGAGGAATGATTGTATAATGGAGACAGAGGTGAGTCTTTATGGATGAGGGAAATTGAGAAGCCATCGTTGTTGTTAATGGAGTTGATATAAGAATAAGACTTGTGTGATTTTGTAGGTGTCAAGTTCAAGGTTGAGCACAATAGAAAGAGAAGGGGAAGTAAGAGAATGGTGGTGGAAGCCATCGTTGATGATTTCTTTGCCTTTCCCTTTGTCTCATTTTATAGAGACCTATCACAAATTAGTTGCTAAAAAATTTTTATTATCATAATTTAATCCTCGTTAATTTTTATGGTCAATAAATTAGTTTTTTGTTAGATATATTATTGATTTTTATGTTAAATAGACAAATTAATTGTTATCGTTATTTTAATAAAAGATATAATAGTCTCTAAAAATATTTACAATTTTTAGATTATTTTCTTTATATAAACAAATAATTTGGTGTAATGATTAATTTATCTTATAAAATAAAAGTTTATAAATTAATTTAGTGTTTAAAATTTATTGAAAACTAAAATATTAAAGTAAAAATTTTGTAGGCAATGATTTAGGTATTACTCCTTTTATAGGGTGAGAAATTGAGTAAAGCATTTTTGGAATCTTTTTCTTCATCTTTTATTATAAGAAAGGATAGTAATTAAAAGTTAGGAACTATTCTTAAAAAATATTTGGAAGAGGTGAACGGGGATTAACTTAAATAAGAGACCATTATTAAATCCATTATTTATCTATTATCTATTATATATTACTAATTTTATAATTAAAATATATTATATACTATTTTTTATAATTAAAATTAAAAAGTTTTTTCTTTCTTTTGCTCTCTTTTTTTATTTCTCTTATTTCTTCACTTACTCTATCTCTGTTATATATTATTATTAATGACTAATTATAAATTTGACAATCAAAATATACGATATGACATATTTTAATTGCATTCAAATTAAATTAAAATTAAAAATTAAAATATTAAAATAAAAATATAGCTATATTATATATTATATTTATATATTACTATCTAATTTAATAACTAAAATGTGTCACATGACACTTTCTTATTAAAATTTAGAAAAAATATTTTAATCCAAAATTAGTAAACCTCCTTCTTACATTCTCTTATTTACCTTTTTTTTTCTATTTTTCTCTATTCTTTTCACTCTATATATAATTAAATTTTAACTTTTTCTTATAAGTTACGTGTAAATTTTGGTTTAACCCCCTTAAAATTTTAATTTTAGTCTTTATATTAAAAAAATTAAACTTTGGCCCTTCTTAAATTTTATCCTAACTCCACTCCTGCAAATGTTAAAATTAATTATTAGTAACAAATTAAATTCTTTCATATAAAAATAATAACTAAAAAAATTATTATTTAATTTTTTTATCTATAGAGATCCTTTTCTTTTTAGTCGACAGAAACTTTTTTTCCTTACGACTTTTTTGCAAAAATAATTTAATGCTATAAATTTTTTGTATCATCATTTATAATGTCAGAATCAATGTAATTTTAAAAGATTTATAATTGTAAAATAAGTGTCAAATAATTAGTAATTGTACTTAATTGTTTTTAATATGTACATCTTTATCATCCCTTCTTATACTTTTGAGTGATATTTTAAATGAGTTTATACAATTACTTTTATATCGAAAGTTTAGTTTTTTTTTTTTAAATAATAAATTAGTCTTTCATTTTTTAAAGTATTAGACAAATTAGTCTATTTAATATAAAAATAAAAGTTTAAAAAATAAAAATGGGAAATTTTTATTAAAGCAGTGTTCAAAGATGATAATAAAACTAGAAATAACATCTTTGCTTACAAAATATTAAAAATACTAAGTAGAATGTGATGTTCGGTTTACATGAATATCTGTTAGCTAAAAACTTATAACGAGATAATTAAACGATGGTGAATAAAACGTACACTTCATTAGCATTATTTCACAAATATATACATAATCGGTTCATATCAAACATCAATATGTCATAGGAAAAACAAGCAAGACACTAATGGCTAGTTACAAACCATAAAAAAATCTCTCATATTTATGTTGGTAGTTAGTGCTGGAGAGGCTTTGAAAAGGTTCTCTCATACTAATGGCGAGTACTGTGAATAGAGAAAAGAAAAATATAAGGTACTAATATATTATTTGTTAATTTATTATTAATAATAATTAATTATTATATTTTAATTATATGTATAAAGAGATATTTAAAAAATATATATATAAAGATATTTTTATTAGATACAGTTATAAAAAAAGATATTTTTATTAGACACATTTATAAAGATATTTTCAGTAAACACAGTTATAAACAAGAATTGACAAAAATTGATAAAAATGCTGTTGGTAACTGTTACGGATTCGGGTCACGGATCCCAAATCCGGGACTGCACCTTACCCGGCTTCCCGGGTCCAACTCCGAAAGGCCCAAAAAACCGGCCCTAACCAACTTTTGAATTCACACGTCTGTCTTATCTTGATCAGATAAGATAAGATAAGAACACCCATCATCTATAAATAAGAAGACCCAAGTCTTTCCAGGTATTCATTCATTCCACACACCTCATACCTCTCAGATCCATTCTGACTTGAGCGTCGGAGTGTCTTTGCAGGTACCACCTCCCATCGCTCCAGTCAAGCAATCCGGCTCCAGCCTTGCCCGCAGGTTCCCGATCCACCCTTCAACCCGTACCGGAGACATCTTGTACATTGGCGCCGTCTGTGGGGAACCTGCGCCAGCTGGGCCCAATGGGGGACGTCCTGGAGGAAACCCCCTCAAGCCAGGATGACTCTCAACTAGGGGTGTCAGGCGGGGAAGCCCGCCCCGCCCCGCCCCGCCCCGCCTATTCTGGCGGTCCCAAAATCCTAGCCCGCCCCGCCTAATGGCGGGCTGGCGGGCTGGCGGGCTAAGCCCGCCTAATTAGTTTTTTTTTTTTTTAATAAGAACATATCTAATATCTTTTATTTAAATCAATATAAATCGGGCTAAACCCACCTAATTAATTTTTTTTATAAGAACATATCTAATATCTTCAATTTAAATCAATATAAATACAAATATTAAATATAAATAGTCTTCAAAGTATATAAATAGTCTTCAAAGTAAATAAACATAATCCAATTATCCAAAATACTCAAGTCATAGTTATAAATAGTCCCATAGACAAAATAAATATATAATCCAAAGTCCAAAAACATAATTATAAATAGTCTTCAAAGCAAATTAAACTTAATTCAATACACTTAATTTTCATCTTCATCTTCATATAAGTCAATAACATAATTGGAACCAACTCCTGAAGAATAGCCTTCTCCTTTTGCAATATCTTCCTGATCTTTATCTTCCTCTAGAAAAAAGTAAATAAATATATTAGCAAAATAGTACATAATAATGTTCAAAATCACTCAAGTATGTATGTCATAAATATAATATACCAAAATCATCATATCCACGTATCCAATTTCTGGTGCAAATCACCGCTTCAACATTATCTGACAACAAACGACTTCTATACTTATTCAAAACATGAGAACCCATGCTAAATGCAGATTCTGAAGCCACGGTAGTAATAGGAATGCTCAACAAATCTCGTGCCATTAGTGATAGTGTTGGAAAACGATGATGATTGTCTTTCCACCATTGCAAAACATCAATGATTGCATCATTGCAAAATAATGTTGCCTCACTCAAATAAATATCCAGTTGGTTCTTTCCACTTTTCACTTCAGCTTCTTGATTACGGGACATCAAATCCTTTGCATTACAAACAATATATGAATCAAAAAGCATGAAAAATTAAAAATACATATAATCAAGTAGATAAAAATACTTACACCAACAATTTTAATAAGCTGAGTTCCAATTGCAGAAGATGTTGCCTGAGAAAAATTACTTGAAAGTTGGGAAGAACTCTCCACAGTTGTAGAGAAATTTTGGTCATAAACCTCAAAAAGCTTGTATAACTTACTCTTCACATGCTCCACTTTGTCTTTAGCACTAATAGGATCAATCTCATTATAGCAATGAACCAAAGTGTTGAGTTTAAATCTAGGATCAAGAACTGCCCCAAATGCAAGAACAACACTGTATTCTTCCCAATATTTCTTGAACTTAATCATCATTTTTTCTCCCATGTTCCTTATAAGCACTTCATCATTCTTCAAACTATTCATTAAAATCAGCTGGATTTGCCAAACTTGTAAAAAATACAAGTTGGATGTTGGGTAAGAAGTTCCAGACATCAACTTGGTAGTTTCGTAAAATGGTAACAAGAAATCACATATCTTTTCAGTTCTTCTCCACTCATCTGATGAAGGACAATACTCCCTAAACCCAGCTTCTTTTACTTTATACAATTCAAAAGCTTTCTTATAAGGAATAGCACTTGCAAGCATTGCATAAAGTGAATTTCACCTAGTAGGAACATCTAAACATAATGCAGTCGTATACTCAAGTCCCTCAATATCTTCAAAACATTCTTTAAACTTAACCATTCTACTTTCAGATTTTCTCAGAAACTTAATACCCTCTCTAATCTTACACACTGCATCACCACATATTTTCATTCCATCTTGGACAATAAGATTTAAAATATGAGCAGAGCAACGAACATGAAAGAATTCACCACCACACAACAATGAACCATACACATCCAAAGTACTTTTCAAGTGTTCAACACAAGTATCATTAGAAGAAGCATTATCTAAAGTAATGGAAAAAATCTTTTTATCAACTTTCCACTCAGTCAAAAGCGTAAAGATTTTAGAAGACAATTCATATCCTGTGTGAGGAGGAGGCATATGACAAAAATTGAGAATTTTACTCTGTAATTTCCAGTTCTCATCAACAAAATGTGCAGTCAAACATATAAACCCCTCATTGGTACTTGAAGTCCAAAGATCAGATGTTAAGCAAATTCTATTTGGAATGGAAACTAAAATTTTTTTAAGTTTCGCAGCTTCTCTCTTGTGGACTTTCACTATGTCAGCCTTAACCGTGTTCCTAGAAGGAAGTTTCAAAGTTGGACTAATATACTTCACTCAATTTCTAAATCTCCTATCATCAACCATATTAAAAGGCTTATCCCCAGCAACTACATACCCAGCAAACATATCTCTAGCCACTCCTGAATCAATCTTAAGTGAACCCATTTTAAGTTGCAATTCTGCTATAGTTTGACCAATATCTTCATGCTTAATTTGAGTACAACTATCAAGATGACATTTTATAGTAGAAGTGCCATATCGCTTACCTCCAGCTTTAAACACTTTCTTGCATCCTTTACACTCAGCACGTTCTACTCCATCCTTATCTGGACCGAGCTTTTTGAAAAATTTCCAAACATCAGAGGTTGCTGGTCTCAGCCTTTTCGAACTAGGTTCATCAACCTCGACCGGAGCAGCCTCAGAACCAACTCCAGTAGTAACAAGGTTACTCACAGTTTCAGAATTCATATTTCCTGAAATAAAAGTAAATGAAAATTGTTTATATGAACTAGGATTTTCAACCATTAGCAAACCATAAAAAAACCATAATCAGATTTAACCATAATCAGATTTAACCAGATTTCAACCATAATCAGATTTAACCATACAAAAACCATAATCAGATTTAACCATAATCAGATTTCAACCATAATCAGATTTAAACCAAATATCAACCATAATCAAAAGTCAACCATTATCAAACAACACAAAAAACAGGAAACAATTTCTGAATCTACATCAGATTTAACCAAATAGGCAAAACTCAGCCATTATCAACCATCATCAAAACTCAACCATAATCAGAATTAACCAAATATCAACCATAATCAAAAGTCAACCATTATCAAACAACACAAAAAACAGGAAACAATTTCTGAATCCGCATCAGATTTAACCAAATAGGCAAAACTCAGCCATTATCAACCATCATCAAAAGTCAAAACTCAACCATAATCAGATTTAACCAAATATCAACCATAATCAAAACTCAACCATTATGAAACAACACAAAAAAACAGGAAACAAAATATCAACCATTATGTACCATATTCAAAACTCAGCCATTATCAAACAACACAAAATATAAGAAACAATTTCTGAATCTGCATCAGATTTAACCAAATAGGCAAAACTCAACCATTATCAACCATCATCAAAAGTTCAAAACTCAACCAAATATCAACCCTAATTTACCTATATCAAACAGCAGTCACAAAACACAACAAACAACCCTAAATTGATGAATCTCAAACCCTAAGCTAGAAAACTTACCAGAGGAGGCGAGGACCACCGACCAGGACAGAGCCACAGAGGAGGCGAGGAGCAGCCGTGACGGATAGCGAGACCAGCAGAGTCAGAGGACAAGACCCAGCCACCCAGGAGCCCAGGACCGAGACCAGCAGGCAGCAGCGACGACGGCCAGACGGAGAAGCAGCGGTGGCCACGACGACCGAAGATCGACGGTGAGGAAACTGAATCAGACTCAGCGACCGTCAGGGGCGAGGATGCAACTCTGAAGTTCGAGCTGAGAGGTAAGCGAGTGAGGAACGCAGGAACCGAGTGAGAAGACTGGAGACGCAAGAGCGCAGGAACCGAGCTGAGAGCCGTCGAGGAGACTGGAGACGACTGAGTATTGCCGACGAGTCGACGATGAACTGAGGACTGAGGAGTGACTGAGTGAGGAAGCTGCAAATCTGGAATTGGCTCTTGGGGTTGGGGGCGTTCAGCGTTGGGGATTCATTAGGTTAGGGCGAAATTAGGCCATTAGGGTTTCGGCCGTTTGGCTGGGGAAAAAATGAGGAATGGCCGAATGGGGGGAATTGGGGTTTGGGGTTGGGGATTGCCGGTAGGGGTCGGGTCAGGTAGGGGGTTGGCCGGGTGGGTGGGTTCATGGGTTCTGGGTCTGGGGTGGAAATGGGTTCAGCACCTGCACTTCAGCCCAAAAAAAAAAAAAAAAAAAAAACTTCAGCCCCCCGGGGAAGCCCGCCCCGCCCCGCCAAAGCCCGCCAAAACCCACGGTTTAAACGGTTTGGGTTAGGCGGGCTTTTGTCTTTCGGCGGTCCCAAATTTCCAGCCCAACCCGCCTATTTTGGCGGGTTACGCGGGCCGGCCCGGCGGATTAAGGCCCGTTTGCCACCCCTACTCTCAACCGATTAACCCAACCCCCAAGCACCGAGAGGTCACAAACCAAGCGAGAATAGCGAGTACTGTCCAAAACGCGAACGACCACGACGTCACGGACCGACGACATCTTGAGAAAGCCAGGGACAAAGCGGCGCAGATCATCCAGGATCTCTGCCTCCGGGTTCAGGAACTCGAAGGCAAGATAACCAATAAAGAAAAACACAACAACGAACACGGAAGCCATGCAACCTCCAGATCAAGGTCTCGCCGCGGTAGGTCGCCAACCCGATGACACGACAGAAGAGACGGTCGCAGCTCCTCACGCGACCACAGACACGAGAAATCGCCAGAACGGCGATACAACAAGAAACATAACCGCAGCGCTTCTCAAGATCTGAGTTATCAACACTACTCAGACGAAGATCGGAGGGATCGAAACACCAAATGCACGAGAAACGACCATATAATAATGGGAGCTACACCCTTTACAGAAAGAATCCTAAGAGCAAAACTCCCCAAAGGCTTCGACAAACCTACCGATATGAAGTACGATGGAACTAAGGATCCCCAAGAACATCTAACGGCTTTTGAAGCCAGAATGAACCTAGAAGGAGCGGCCGACGCGGTCTGATGCAGAGCCTTCCCGGTAACCCTCGCCGGGCCAGCGATCAAATGGTTCAACGCCCTCCCAAACGGATCCATAGCCAGTTTCCATGATATTACACGAAAGTTCATGGCCCAGTTCACTACTAGGATCACTAAAGCCAAACACCCCATCAGCTTACTAGGGGTCACACAAAAACAAGAGGAATCCACAAGAAAATACCTCGACCGCTTCAACGACGAATGCCTAACGGTCGACGGACTCACGGATTCCGTCGCAAGCCTTTGCCTGACTAATGGGCTAATGAACGAAGATTTTCGCAAACACCTCACCACCAGACCGGTATGGACCATGCATGAGATCCAGAACGTCGCCAAAGACTACATCAACGACAAAGAAGTCAGCCAGGTCGTCGCGGCCAACAAGCGGCAGCACGGCAACACCCAACGCGGCAATTCGGCTTCTCACCATAACCCAACACCCAAAGAGAATCAACGGGACCACTCCAGGCCGACCAGCCGACCACCGAGAATAGGCAAATTCTCTAATTACACGCCCCTGACAGCACCAATTACCGAGATATACCACCAAATAGCAGATCGAGGTATCATTCCGAAAGCCCGACAACTCAAAGAAAGGACAGGAGGCAACAAAACCCTCTACTGCGAATACCACCGAGGTTACGGTCACAAAACACAAGATTGTTTCGACCTTAAAGACGCCCTTGAACAAGCCATACGAGACGGCAAACTCCCAGAATTTGCCAAAATCATCAGAGAACCGAGACGCGCGGAGAGAGACAGGTCGTCGGAGAGAGAAGGACGTAACCCAAGAACCCAAAAGCAACCCCCCAGGGAAAGCCCAGAGGAAGATCCGACCATCATAGTAAACGTCATCACAGGCAAGGACGTATCGAGCAAGTCAAAACTAACAATGAAGAAAGACCTCAAGGTAATGGCTGTAAGGAACCAAGCCCCAATCTCCGCAGCCGACAATACGATAACGTTCTTACCAGAGGACTGCCAACACGGCACCTCAGCCGAAGATGCCCCCTTCGTCATCTCAGCTAGAATTGGAACAGGCCTAGTACGAAGGATACTGGTAGACACCGGGGCAGATTCGAACATCCTCTTCCGAGGAGCCTTCGATAAACTCGGACTCCACAACGACAACCTCCAAACACACCGCCACGGCGTCACGGGACTTGGGGACAACTTTCTCAAACCAGATGGCTCAATCACCCTCCCCATCACCATAGGAACAAGCAACCAGAAAAAGACAATTCTATCCGAATTCGTAGTCCTGAAAGACTCCACAGCCTATAACGTGATTCTCGGAAGAAAAACAATCAACGATTTCTCTGCAGTCATCTTTACCAAATACCTCCTCATGAAGTTCAGAACTGACGATGGCTCAGTCGGTACCATCCACAGGGACCGAGAGGTCGCAGCCGAATGCGACAACACCAGCCTAGCCCTAAGGAAAAAATCTCGAGACGCAGTCGGAGTATTCCTAGCCGACCTAGATGCGCGACAAGACGGACAACCCAGGCCAGAACCAGAAGGAGACATGGAAAAGCTACAAATAGGGCCAACCAAGGAAGAATACACCTTCATTAATAGGAACCTCCCATACGATCTTAAAGAAGAACTCTCCCAACTCCTGAAACAGAACAGAGACTTGTTCGCATTTACACCAGCCGATATGCCGGGAATAAACCCCGACCTAATGTCCCACCATCTAGCCGTGGACCCCAAAGCTAAACCAGTGGCACAAAGGAGAAGAAAAATGTCAGCAGACCGAGCCACCGAAGTCAAAAAATAAGTTAAAGCCCTACTCGAGGCCAACTTCATCCGGGAACTCCCCTACACGACCTGGCTAGCCAACGTCGTACTAGTAAAAAAATCTAACGGGAAATGGCGAATGTGCGTCGATTACACGGACCTCAACAAAACTTGTCCAAAGGACGTCTTTCCCCTACCAAACATCGACGGATTGGTAGACGCTGCATCCGGTCACCGATACCTCAGCTTCATGGACGCATATTCCAGCTACAATCAGATTCCGATGCACCGACCAGACGAAGAGAAAACAGCATTCATCACCCCGGACGGGACGTACTGCTACACCGTAATGCCCTTCGGCTTGAAAAATGCCGGAGCCACCTATCAAAGACTTGTTAACAAGATATTTCGAGATCTGTCCGGAAACAAATTAGAAGTCTACATAGACGACATGCTCGCCAAGACCGAATCTGGCGAACAACTAACCGACGACCTCAAGGTCATAATGAACACCCTACGAAAGCACCAAATCCGACTCAACCCGGCAAAATGTGCCTTCGGAATGGAGACAGGGAAGTTCCTCGGCTTCATGATTACGCAACGCGGAGTTGAAGCAAACCTGGAGAAATGTCGCGCCGTCCTCGAGATGACAAGTCCCAAAAACCTTAAAGACATCCAAAAGCTTACCGGCCGACTGACGGCATTATCGCGCTTCCTCGAAGCATCGGCCCAAAAAGCGACCCATTTCTTCAAACTAATGAAAAAAGGAGCCCCTTTTAAATGGGAGACGGAATGTGAAGAAGCATTCCAACACTTCAAGAGGGTCCTAGCGGAACCACCAATCCTCGCCAAACCCCAAACAGGGGAAACACTTTACCTGTACCTCTCCATAACGGAAGATGCACTCGCAGCAGCGCTCGTCCGTGAAAACGAGAAAAAGGAGCAAAAACCCGTATACTTCATAAGCAAAGTCCTACAGGATGCGGAAGCCTGCTACTCACGCTTAGAAAAGCTAGCTTTCGCACTCCTTACAGCCTCCCGGCGCCTACGACAATACTTCCAAGCTCATCCCATGACGGTTCGAACCGACCAGGCGGTCAAGCAGGTTCTGCAGAAACCCGACCTAGCGGGAAGAATGCTAGCGTGGTCCATCGAACTATCTCAATTCCAGATCAAATTCGAACCCCGAAATGCGATCAAAGCACAAGCCATGGCCGACTTCATCGCCGAGATGACTCCGGGAAAGCTCACCCCCGAATCATGGAAACTACACGTCGACGGCTCGTCAAACTCCACCTACGGAGGCGCCGGAGTCATACTCGAAAACCAAGACGGGATCACGATCGAACAGTCGGTACGATACGAATTTCCAGTGTCGAACAATCAAGCAGAATACGAGGCCCTCTTGGCAGGCCTATCCTTAGCCCGGAAAGTCGGAGCAAAGGTCCTAGAAGTAAATACCGATTCACAGGTAGTCAGTTCCCAAATTAACGAAGACTACCAGACACGAGATCCCCTACTCCAACAATACCTCGCCAAGGTAAACAAACTAAAGGAAGGATTCGAACACGTCACCATACAGCACGTTCCTAGGGAACGAAATGCCAGGGCAGACCTACTCTCCAAGCTAGCCAGTACCAAACCCGGACACGGTAACAAATCGCTAATCCAGGAAGTCGTTAAGACACCCTCCGTGTCAACAACGACCAACGCTCACCTGACAATCTCAAACCAGGGATCTTGGACCTACCCTATCCTGCAATACCTCCTCGATGGAACACTGCCACCAGACCCCAAAGAGGAAAAACAAATAAAAAGGGAAGCCGCCAACTATACCATTATCGCATGACAGCTATACAAACGTGGATTCTCGCAACCCCTGCTCAAATGCATCGAACCCGAGAACACGGAGTACATACTCCGTGAAATCCACGAAGGCTGCTGTGGCCACCACGTCGGAGGCAAAACATTAGCCCAAAAAGTCATCAGAGCAGGCTACTTCTGGCCCACGGTTATCCGGGATTCCATACAAATAGTTAAAAACTGCGACAAATGCCAAAGGCACGCTAATATCCACCAAGCCGCGCCGCACTAGCTCAGCACCATATCGGCAGAACGGCCATTCAGCACCTGGGGCATCGACCTCGTCGGACCCTTCCCTACGGCACCCGGCCAGCTCAGATACCTCATCGTCGCCATAGACTACTACACTAAATGGATCGAAGCCGAACCACTGTCCTCCATAACGGCAACCCAATGCCGAAAATTCCTCTGGCGACAGATCATCACCCGATTTGGGATCCCCGAGATCGTTATCTCGGACAACGGAACCCAATTTACCGACAAAAAATTCAGAGAATTTTTAGAGGGGCTACGTGTATCTCACCGTTTCAGCTCGATAGAACACCCTCAGACAAACGGACAGGTAGAATCCGCGAATAAAATAATCGTCAAAGGACTTAAAAAGCGGCTCGACGAAGCCAAAGGACTATGGGCCGACGAACTCGGATCGGTCCTATGGTCATACCGAACCACACCTCAGACGACCACGGGAGAAACACCTTTCCGACTAACATAAGGTGTTGAGGTGGTCATCCCGGTAGAGATCGGAGACCCAAGCCCTAGAAAAACGGTCGGAGGTAACGACGAGGAAGCAGAACGAGACCTCATTGACGAAACAAGGAGCATAACCCATCTCAGGGAGCTAGCCCTAAAACAGAGAATCAACCTAAGATACAATCACGGAGTCATCCGGCGAGAATTCACGGCCGACGACCTCGTCCTACGACGAAACGATATCGGTCCCCCGACCCCAGGAGAAGGGAAGCTCACCCCCAACTGGGAAGGACCATACATAATCAAGGCTGTAATCGGAAAAGGAGCGTACAAACTCGAACGGCTCAACGGCGACGAAGTCCCGAGGACATGGAACGCCGCCAACTTGTGACGATACTATGCCTAGACCAACCTAAAAAGGTCGCACCTTTGTCCTCATTTCTGTTTTTGTTCTTAGTACTTCTCCTACCAGTTTACGATTTCTAAGTTTTTTTTTTTTAAGTTTTAAACTCGGGTACTCTTTCCCGCCATCAACGGAGGGTTTTAACGAGGCCCAACCATCAATAAAAATTCCATTAAAACAGCTATTTCTATTTTCCTAAGTGTCCCAAATACGGAACAAAAACACGGCCACAACTGGGGGACTGATCACCCCCCAGGCCCAAACACGCGGATATCCACAAAAGAACCCGACCAAACGACGGTCCGAGGAAACAAACAAAACACACACGGAATAGTCTAAAACGGAATGTACGATAGGCCCGGACGGCCCAAAAACAATGTAACAACGGAACATACAAAAAGGCCCGGACGGCCAATAAACACTATTAAAACGAAAGTAAAGTGTTCCAAAATACACGGCCCTTGGCCATCCGAAAACACCCAAAACACAGTTTAAAGAAAAATCCAAAGAGATAAAGATAAAAGCTACTCAAGGTCAACGATCTGGCCATCACGAACACATCCGCACCAGGAGCCAGCACTGAAGCTTGAGCCCTCATCGTTTCCTCGGTAGCCGCAATTGTATCCTTTGCATCAGCTAGCAACTCCGTCTTCTCCCTCTTCAAGGCAGCGACCTCGGCCTTCAGAGCCTCCGACTCGGCGAGAAGCACGGCAGCTTGAGAACCCGCATCTGAAGCCCGCTGCCGCTCCTCTGCCAATTGGGAAAGAAGCGAAGTCTCAACCTCAGAAAGTCGGAGAATCTCCGCCCCAGCCTCCTCTGAAGACTTCAAAGCCTTCTCCTTCGCAGCCTCGGCAGCCTCAAGCTCCTCCTTCAACTTAGACACCTCGGCATGAGAATGACGCAGCTTCTTATCCAGCAAACCAACCTGTGCCATCACAGGCTCGGCCTTCCGAACAACAACGGCTGACCGGAGGAGGGCACGATACACCGACTTGGCCTGGAAAGAGACATCACAACCATCAAAGAACGGCTCCGTACCAGGAATCAAGTGTTCATCAATGAATCCCGGGGCATCAAAGCGCCGATCCATCACACTAGGCACGAGACCCTCTTCCTCAAAGGTCTCGCTGCTCGGCTCCCCATGCCTTTGTCTCTTCTGAGAAGCCTCAGCGGCCGTCACCACGACAACCTCAGGTGAGTTCGCAAGGCCAGGAGAAACCTGGGCGCCGACCCGCGCGCCCGAGGAAACTACCTCCTGAGAAGCGGCCCGCGACCCCGCAACGGGGTTAGAAGCAGGAGTAGCCGGGGACGACGACCCCTCCTCCTGGGCCATCGCCGCCTTCAAACGAGCCAAAGATGTCAAGCCACCAGCCATCTCAACTGCAAAAAAATACAAAAATCCCAAGTTACGAAAACGGGAAACAAAACATAAAAACCAAGAAAAGAATAGACACACACCAACATATGACCGGCAAGCAACCGGATCACCCATCACGTCCCGAGGATTAAGAGGACGCTCCCCAAATAACTGCCACAGAACGAGAGCAATATCCCGCTCCTCCGGGGACAGGAACTCCTTCGAAACCCGAGTAAACACCGACGGGCCCACCTTAAAGTTCCAGTAAGTGGGGAACCGACGTTCACCCTCCAACGTCAACCAAAAAGGATGATGTGCCCCCGCGGGATGAACCTTAAAATAACCACTCTTAAAACCGTGAAAGGAATCTTCATACAAACCGAAAACACGACGATGAGGCTGAGCTCTGAAAGACACATACCCCTTCTTGTGCTTCCCCTCCTTAGTCGGAAGAGTACACAAGAAGAGGAAAAGGAAAACATTTACTGAGGCAGGTAGCTCTAAAAAATCACAGACAAGTTCGAAAGACCGTATCGCCGCCCAGCTATTCGGATGTAGCTGGGACGGCGCCACGGAGCACCGGTTCAATAACTGCTGGACAAATGGAGAAAAGGGAAGCCGAACACCAAGCCGGGTAAACATCGCCTCATACACCCACATCCAATCCGGCACAGTCGGAGAGTCGAGATTGGTATAGCAAACTCTCTCGTCAACCCCAGGAAGGGAAAGCTCATAGTGGCGTTCAGCATCGCCACCCCCACAGACAGCCCCTTCATCGCGGAGCCGTTGGAGGTCCGCCTCCGTCATCCGCGACGGTGTCCCCCAGACGTCACTAGTGACCCAAGAAAAAAGACCAGGGACACCCCCCGCCGGGGCCACCGGAGCCCTCACACCCTCCGTCCTTCGGCGAGCCATACCTAAAATATCGACGAGCACCACCGTCAGCCAAACCTCACGGCAGAAAACGGCGGAGGAAAACCAAAAACAAACACCGCCACCACACACCACCAACTTGTACGGTGGCACTCGCCCCCCCCCTTACGGGACACAAACAGAACTATCTACCACAAAACTACTCTAAAACTACACTTAGCAAAAACAAAACAAAAATGCAGCAGAAAGACAGAGCAGAAGAAGCAAAAAGAAACAGAGAAATACCAACCTGATAAACCAAAGGAAGTAAACCCGAAGGAAAAGTGCCGCAGAAGAAGATCAGTCGAAACCACAGAAAGAGAAATGGAGAATGGAAAATACTCTGATTGGAAAAAGAAGCAATAGAGAAGTAAAAGTAAAACGAGGGAACTGAAGAAGGAAAACCAAAACGGTTTTGAAAAAGTAAAATGACGAAAATACCCCTAGAGAGCAAAGCAAACGTAAGGGCAAAAGAGAAAAAACACGGCTCGCAATAAATACCCCCCATCGAAAAAAGTAACGCCTCGAAGAACGCAACAGACGCGACTGATACGGAAGAGTCACGTCAGGCCCAAACGGTCAGACGAATCTTCCACGACACGAAACCAAGACACCGACCTCATCTCGAAGGAACCAGACGGGCACCCGAGAAAAATTGAGCCCACAAACGAAAAACAAACGTCTCCCAGCGACAGACCGATCTCACTCGCTCTCCCGATGCGGGGGCAACTGTTACGGATTCGGGCCACGGATCCCAAACCCGGGACTGCACCTTACCCGGCTTCCCGGGTCCAACTCCGAAAGGCCCAAAAAACCGGCCCTAACCAACTTTTGAATTCACACGTCTGTCTTATCTTGATCAGATAAGATAAGATAAGAACACCCATCATCTATAAATAAGAGGACCCAAGTCCCTCCAGGTATTCATTCATTCCACACACCTCATACCTCTCAGATCCATTCTGACTTGAGCGTCGGAGTGTCTTTGCAGGTACCACCTCCCATCGCTCCAGTCAAGCAATCCGGCTCCAGCCTTGCCCGCGGGTTCCCGATCCACCTTTCAACCCGTACCGGAGACATCTTGTACAGTAACATAACAGAATTGAGAAAAAATATTAGATAATTATTAAAATTTATTATTTTTTATTATTAATTAGTTATTAATATTTAAAAAATAAAATATATTATTAAATTATTAAATTAAAAAAAATGAATTAACAATTAAATAATAATAAAATACAATAAATTTTAATAGTTCTATAATATTTTTCTGATGGATTTATTGTTAATTTGCGAAGGAAAAGTCATATGGCTCCATAGAGTTGAAGTGTGGGGTCAATAATGATTCTTAAAATCTTGGAGAGATAAGAAGTACTGTGCTATAAACAAATTCCTGTTTGAAATCGACATTATATTTCAATAAATATCACCACTATCACTGTCTGTACATACGGTTTCATTATAGGGAAAAAAAAAATCTAATATTTAATTTATATTTATATATGCGACATGATCCAATCTTTTTTAAGTGCCTTATGATAAGAGGAATGTTACTCTAGGGTAAAGGGAGACAAAAAAAATAGTCAGAACTTGTCTTATTTAATATTTATTAATTGTCATAATAATTAATAAATACTAAATAAGATAAATTATGATCGTTTTTGACTGATTTTCTTTGATTACAAAATATTTCCGTTTTATATGTGATATGTATTTATTTAGGAAATTTTGTGGCATGGATAACAAAATAGGTATAGATCTATTATGACTAGTTCTATTTATTGATTGACATTTGTTACTGAAATTGGCACCATTCATCAGTTTTTGCGGGAAAGTGACTTGACTAGCAGCAAAATGTCGCAAAAATTCGGGCGTAGTTAATTTTATATAAAATTGATAATTAAAAAAATTGTTAGATAATAGTTTAATTAAATTTATTAAATTATTTAATAATTTTTAATTATTAATTTTAATTTAATTTTATAAGATTATTATTTTGCTATTATAATTATTTAAAACTTTAAGTATGTATTGTGTTAAAAGATAATTTATATATTCATAGTAGTCAAGACTCAAATTTAAAATAATTAATCAGGGTAAACTACAAAAGATATACCCAAAAAATTATTAAAACAATGACAAAAATAATCCAAAAAAAAAAGATAATATTGGTTTGATAAAAATGAGTAAACATAAATGATATGCTCTCTCAAAAATGCTAAAAGAAAAATTTAAAAAGCATATTTATATGTAATTTATTTAAATATGTTTTAATAAAATAAATATTTTTATTCTTAAAATTTGAAATTTATATCAAGTATATTTTTGTACCAATTTTATTCTACGCAAATGAATGAAAATTAAAAAAAAAATAAAAAAATTGGATTTTGTTGTTATTTTTTATCATGCACCGCTTAGGAGTAATTATTTAAATGTCTTCACACAAAATGTTGTATTAAATTCACAAATTACTTTTTACTTACGAAATGGATAATATTTTTTTGAGAAAAAAAAATTCTAAATGGCATCTGATAATTATTTAAAAAGACAATGAAATTTTTAATAAAAAATATTATTTTGGCTTTTAAATTTTATTTTTGTGTGATTGGTTAGTCTTTTTGTTAATATTTTTTTTCTGTATTAACGGAATAAGTCTATATAGCTTGTTAAATTGTTAATTTATCTGTTATGAGCTAATTAGGATTAACAAATTTTTTTTGTTGGGAGTCTCGTTGTCTTTTAAGGATAGTTTATTTTTTTGTTACTTTTTTTAAATACAATGACTAAATTTACTGTGTAAAATTAAGAAATATTAGTAATTTTTAAATTGATTTTATTTATAAAAATTAAATAGAGAATATATTAGTGATTAACGTGTCACATAAGCATATTCTGAAGATAGACCATTGACAAAGAAATTAACCAATCTCATAAAGTTAATTATCAAAAATCAAAATGAATATTTTTTTTCGAAGATCTCATAATTCTTCAAAAAAATTATCAGAGATCGAGATGAATATTCACCCGAATATTTTTATTTTTGAACTAATGCTAATTTTTCAACTTTTTTTTATAATTTATTTCCATCTTTCAAAATTATTTTTATGGTCGTTTTAATCTTTGGAATATATTTTTGTTAATTTATTATAGCTAGTGATTAAAGATAATAAAAGAAGGTGAATTATAAGGTATATATCTAAATTTATATAGATTTCATAAAGATTCCATTTTATTCACAATCTAAGTGATACATGTATGCCGTCAATGAGTTATAACTTAAATGGCATAATTTTTTCATAATCATTTAAAAGATCATGAGTTCAAGTTTTTCTATTTTTGGTAAAAGAAAAAAAGTGATACATGTATTGCAATAACTATAACTCAAATGACAGTTTCTCCATATTCACCTAAGAAGTCGCAGGTTCGAGTCTCTCTATCTTCAGTAAAAAAAAATTATACATATACATATGATGATACAAGGGTGATGTATATGTTTACGAAAAGAGTCTCGCTAGGGAGACAATGAGGTATCTATACAATATGTACAATGGGCTGTTTATTTGACCCAATATGTATTAATAATGTAAAGTAAACATCATTATCCCTAATTTCTAGTTGCTTTTTGTGATATCTACCCCCAATTTACCCCAAATTCTTTCACATTAACCCTTCATCACCCACCATTACCTACCCTCTAAAAAACCCATTGTTTGTTCTACAGAAAAACCCCCTTTCTCCGCCGCCCCGCCGTGTGCGCAGCAACCTGCGTCCTACCGATCTGTTTCTGCGCGACGTGTAGCCTCCATTCCTGCTGACCGGAACTGTCGCGCTCCGCCTCCTCGCACCAACGCCCTCGCCGGAAGAACCTCTGTCACTCCTCACGCGGCCGAACATCCGTGACCTGCAACTATCAGCATCACCGACGTGAGTTGCAGCCCCAAACCACGCGCTCGCATCATCCCAGCGCTGCTACCTGGGTCTTGTTGAGTTAATCGAAGAATAAACATCCACAAAAACTGAGAAAGTGAACATCCAAAATCATACAAAAACGAACATCCAATGTGAACGTGTATAAATCATAACCAGCAATCATTGTCTACAACTAAGCACCCAAAAATAACCATCCATATTCGCAGAGAAAGTGAACATCCGGCGACAGGAAGAAGGCACAAACCGACTGCGATGGAGGCGCTGGACGTCCGGGTTGCTGCGGTGCTGCGAAATCGACTCACACAATATGTGCGTCCTCCCTACGTACGGTGGCTTGCGGACGACGGCGCCAGTCGGAAGAGTGTCAGCGCGATGTCCGACGGTGACTGGTAACCGTGGCGGCACTGTACCGACTTTTGCTTCGAGAAGAGAGTGAGAGAAGAGTTTACACCGTATTGGAAAAGGGAGATAAACCTAATTTGATTCTGACGAGAATGATAATTTGATTCAAATTTTAAATGAAAAACTATTCAAAATTAATGAATTGCCATAACTACTCAAAATTAATTAATTGACATAACTAACGGGAATCATGATTTGATTCAAATTTTAAATTGAAAACTACTCAAAATTAATTAATTGCCTCTAATTTAATTCTAATTTCAATTTAATTCTATTGTACACATTGTATAAAACATACATTGACTTCTCATACTTTTCTTTACGAAAAATCTTAACAAAATATTTCAATGCCATTAGTTAGTTAAGCATTTGATTCGAGGAGTCAGGTAGATAGGGTTATGCTAATTAATGGGGTTGGTCATGTAGATTTTGAAGAATCAAAAACACATATTTTTATTAATTAATTGATATTAATTTATACATCTCATAATTAGGGGATAAAACTTTAAATTTTAAATCAAATTATAGTATTTATTATTTTTTAATTTTCACAATCACCACTACATTTTTTAAATTATTTCTATAATAGTATCTATAATTTTTATACTACTTGCATTACATTAAAATACATAGAAATTAGGATAAAAAACTTATATAAACTAAAGGCAACTCAATATTACATGAATAATCCAAAATAAAAAACTTTACGTGAATATCTTCAAGCATATTACTATATAAATTAAATTAGCTAAAGTTGAATTACAAATTATAGTAGAAATTTGAATTAGCATATATCTAATTGGTAGAGTTTAGAATAAATCGAAGCAAGTAGCTTCGATTTACTATGCGACGCACATTATTTTGACATCGTCCATTATAAATCGATACAACTTTTATCGATTTAGCCTATAATTTTTGTACATTGTAAATCGACACACTCTAATTTGATTAATATGTATACGTCCTTCCAATGTAAATCAAATATCGACACACCTTAATTTGATTTACATGTAAACTTCTATATAGAATTCGAATTTACTTGTTTCGAATTACATTACACCACCCCTCCACAACGAAAAATCCAAAGGAACTGAGGCAATCTAAAGTAGAAGAGTGACACTGCGGAAATGGAAGACGACCCAAATCGAATCTATCAGTTGGATAGAGTCGCCCATATTGTTGGTAGTGCGCATAAAGAGATTAGTAAATGAAATTTATTTTTTTATTTTCTTTAAGAAATAAAGAATTATTAGAATCATTAAATTTCAAATAGTAGTTAGAGTATTGATTTAGGGGTAGTAGTGTATTAGAAGATTAAAGTCACAAATGCATGTTGAATAAGGGATTTCTAAGTATGTTGACGAGTAGATTTAACATGTATGGCTAGAGTTTGTGAGTTTTTATTGTTAGAAGTTTAACGAGGTTAGAGATTTTGTTCGAGTTTAATTTAAATTAATTTGGTCATCACGTATTGAATTAACTAGGCAATAGAATATTAACAAGAATTTTGAATGATTTAATTTATTTAAAAAATTGAATTATCAAATGTTAGATTAATGAGGCACTACAATCTTTTTTATAAACTAAATGGTTTAGCTTTCCGTCGTAAATATTAGATTAATTATCTTCTGATAGAATTTAATTCAAATTTGGTTAAATTGTTTTTTTATTAGAATTATCTGATTTAAGTGATTTTTGTCTTCGAAAGTGTTATAGTTCTAAGAGAATTATTTAATTATCATGCAATTCCACCGATGTATAACGAGCATAAAGAGGTAGCATGGTATGTCCTAAGACGATAGGATCATGCCGTACTTACAGATGGCTGGCCTAGCCCATTTCGCGATTGATTTAGGTTGGATGAGCCATTAGTGAGTGTATTTGTTGAGAGATGGCGTCCGAAGATGTATACAATCCACCTGTCGTTCAGAAAGTGCATGATTACACTACAGGATGTAGCGTACCAGCTAGGACTTTCGATCAATGGACAGTATGTCAGTGGATGTCTGACGGACTTCGAGCGATATATCAACGACAGTCGTCCAGCATGGGAATGATTCGAGGAGTTATTGGGTGTGTTGTCGCCGGCAGACTGCATCGACAAGTTCACTGTGAAATACATTTGGATGTAGGAGACATTCAGTGACCTTTTCGAGGGTGCAGACGAGGTGACAGTTTGGAGGTACACGAGAGTGTACATCATGATGCTATTATTGACACAGCTCTTCGGTGACAAATGTGGTACACACATGCGTATTAGGTGGCTGCCATACGTAGCGAGATTGGAGGACATGGATAGTTATAGATAGGGAACCGCCGCTCTGTCGTGGTGATACAGGTGCTTGTGTCGTGTGGCCAACAGACACGTGGTTAAGCTGGCTAGTCTATTGCATCTCCCCAAGTCATGGATCTTTTGGTGGGTTCCATATTTTAGGCCTAAGGGGTTTGATTCCTTTCATTGGCCATTGATTTCGAGGTACTCAACGCTAATACTTGTTTTGTCTATCATTATTTTTATGGTTTATGCCCGTTGTGGATCACATGTGTTGGGTCACAGGTGGTCAGGTTATCAACCAACATCGAGCGAGAAGGGACCTCGAGTCGTGCACTACAGACTAAGGATAGATTTACTTCGGGATAGGGATGTGAGTGTCAAATATTGTGGGTTTTTATTATGCAATTATTTTGTCTGCTTATTGTTCATGCTGACTTTGGACGACCAATTTTGTTTACAGTTTGTGTGGATGCCATACAGCTCGCTAGATATCGTGCAGGTGGTGCATCCCGAGATATTGGAGGCATGTAACACGACGTTATAAAGAGTCGTAACGGCATTGATCTACTTTGCTGTCATAGAGTGGCATCAGGTGGATCGGGTGCTACTGCAGCTTGGAAAAGTATAGCATCGGCTGTGACCCGCACTCAACATCGACTCCTTGATGTCGAAGGATGGCAGAGGCGGCGATCGGTGATTTTCCACTAGGATACAGTGTTGGCACACTCATTGGACCAACATGGTGCAATATTTGTTACGATTTGATGTTGTTCCAGATCCAGGACCTTCTCATGCGTACTTAGAGTATTGGCATCAGTATGGTAGGCAATTCTTGTCACCTAAGCTATTCTTCGGAGACCCTAGAGCAGATGCAATCCCGGCTGAGGTGTTGCAGAGAGGTCCAAGATAGGCTCCACAGATGGATCAGGTGCCTGATGTTCCAGACAATCGTCATGTTGAGCAAAGACGTCGAGTCGGGACACATTCGAGTATGTGTGAGTGGAGGTAGCTCGACGATGCCATCGATGCATTTCAGGGGAAGGGTTGAGGTTGTAGAGGAGCTAGGTATTGCTACCATAGAGGAGCTTGGGATGGTAGTCGAGGTAGAGCTCAACGTGGAGGGAAAGGCGAAAAGGATGAGGGTAGCGGTGGAAACGACGACAGTGATGGTGGTGATGACAGAGGTGATGGAGGTGGTGGTGGAGGATATGACAAAGGTGATGGGGGTGGACATGGAGGAGGGTAGGGAGGCTATGGTGGTGGATGTGATGGTGGTATGGGTGGCGGTAGTGGAGTTGGTGATTGGAGGAAGCGGTGGTGGTGTAGATGGTGGTTATGGTTGCGGTGGATATGATAGTTACCGTGGTGGTGGATTATGTGGTGATGGAGGTGGCGGAGATGCCGGTGGAGGGTTTGGTGATTATTTTGTTGGGTGTCCTAGCAGTGACATAGTGATGCACGATACTCAGACGTACATTAGTCTAGGTGAGATGCTATCTGACTTGCTTGGCAGTGAGGGCCTTAATGCAGAGTTCGGAGGGTCACGCTTTCTTGAGGAGATTAGTGTCATCATGCAGGAGGATAATTTGGCACGACGTAAACCTCAGATAAGTGAATCCCAGGCACTTCTAGATGTGGATCCTAATGAGCCTCCTACTGGGCCTGTCGATGACACATTTACGTTGGGTGGGACCCCGTCCTCTGCATTCGCTACACATACACCGGGGTATCCTAGTGCGTTGACATCACAGGAGTACATACCAAATTAGGTGGAGCACGACGGTGACGGAGATGTGGATGAGGTACCTCTAGCACAAAGACAACTGCGGATCAGGCGTCCCCGCCGTTGCTTCACAGGATCGCATCTCTGTTGACTGCGTCAGTATGTTAGGTCATCCTTTTTGGAACATGTTATTAGATTTTATTGTTTTGTATATGTGGTTTTGAACTTGTTAGTGTTACATGTGTGTTCATGTTTCAATTACAGTTACTCATGTTATCTGTTATTTGCGTTTCTTGGGTGCGGAAATAAGAATATTGAGAAGCACATGTATGTCAGTATATTTACAAAGCACATGTAATGTTGTATGACATTTCCATAATGAATTATAATACCCGCTGTATCATAACATGAGATGATAACACGCAACAACAATAAGACTCAACAACAAGACACCGTAATTAAAATAAAGCAACAACGACTAAACATTACAGTAAACATCAAGGTAAAAAACAAAACAACACTAGCATCAACAAGACAGTTATATTACATTGAACATGACGACTAAACAACAATAAGACTAAACATGGTTACTGAACCTTAAACTAAGTAAGCCCAATCCTAGACATTACTGGCGGAAGCAGAACCAACACTGACTCCTCCCTGTGGACACCTCTTGGGTTTGATCGGGTCAGCCTCGTCCATTGTGGTCCGGATCCTAGTAGTCCTGGGATCCCCTTTAGACGCACGTCTCTTGGCGGAATCGGGAATTACTGTCGGACTGTCATATGGTGGCCAAAACCCCTCGGGTATTGGAGGGCCGAACCCCAACCGATAAGCATGAACACCGAGCTAAGGCAATACATCTCATGGATATAAATTGCCCAATCCAGATGCTAGTATGCACAACACGCTAAGGAATGGTGACATGGATAATGAAGTTCCTGAAAACACCCGCAATCACAGATGTGGTCCCTGAGGGACACTTTATAAGAGCCAAGTGAGAAGCTCCCTGTCGGCGTGGTCTCTGCAATAGTGAACTCAAAATTATCCCTGTCATACAAAGTCATGGTGAAACACCTTGAGGCCTTAAAATTAGCCTCGATTGCCTTCATTAGATGCTGACTAAACTACTGCCCGGCTCTTAGTTGTGCCTTTACCTGTCTTCTTTTGTGAATAAACAATTCTGCCAATCTCCCATAGGTGGACTTCACCAAAAAACAAATCGGAAGGTTCCTTACACCATTCAGTATCGAGTTTACACACTTGGATATGTTCGTAGTTGTTCACACCCTGGGTCGAGCTGTCCGACCCGGGATGATTAGCGACAAAGCGACCGACCTCTTCAAGTCAGACCATCCGACCTCTTCCCAAAGAGGTCGGCCAAATTGCCAGGAAAGCCCAATAAAGGGCCCAGATAGAGGAACACGACCCAAATCCAAAGGCCGCCCAGGCCTATAGAGATAAGGAGCGGTTCCCTTGAAGATAGGATGACCTCACTCAAATATAAGATAAGATAAGATAACTAACTTATCTTATCTAAAGAAGGTCACTCCACACTTCTATAAATACACAGGAGCACCCAGGTATAACTCATACTCTGATTCTACTAAAAAACCTGTTTAATACCCTTGCTAACTTAAGCATCGGAGTCCCTTGCAGGTACCACCACCCTCTGGTGACAAAGGATCAGCAGCACCCTCAGTCCAACAAGTCGGACGCACCAGCTCCGACCGCCATTTACCAGCCGGACACGTCATCTCTGACCAGCGCAGAAGATCTCGTCCGAGATCGACCTACAGTTTCAGGTAACCCACAGAACATTGGCGCCGTTGCCGGGGAACCTGGAAGTCATCCCACCACCATGGCGGACGACCACGATGACAACCACGACTCAGACCTAGAGGATAGAACGCCACACAAAAATACGGACACCACAACAAAAGATATCCTGCAACCTGACGGACACAAAAACTCACCAAACCCGGGAGCTCTTGAGACACTTCAAGATCGTTTAAAGCAACTTGAGAAAGAAGCCCAACATCAGTGGGAAGCTGGGAAAGACCTACAAAGGGAGATAAGGCGACGCCGAAAATTGGAGGACAAACTTCTAAAACTCGAAGCCGATCTCAAAACCAAAGCTACTCGATCCACTCATGAGGACAGCTCTCGCAAGGATCAGGATCCATTCACTAGGGAGATCATGAAAACTAAAATCCCTAAGGACTTTAAACTCCCGGATATGACTTTATACGATGGCACGGCAGATCCCAGCCATCATCTCAGCAACTTCAGGAGTCGAATGTATCTCACCGGCGCTTCGGACGCAGTTCGCTGCAAAGCCTTCCCGACTACCTTAACCAAAACGGCGATTAAGTGGTTCGACAATCTACCCCCCAGGTCTATCTCAAGCTTCGACGACTTGGCCAAAAAGTTTCTAGCCAGGTTCTCTATCCAGAAGGACAAAACCAAGCACGCCTCAAGTATATTAGGAATCAAACAAGGGGATCAGGAAAGTCTCCGCAACTACATGGAAAGATTCAACAAGGCATGTCTAGACATACAAAGTCTGCCCACAGAAGCAGCCATCATGGGTCTTATCAATGGTTTGCAAGAAGGGCCTTTTAGCCACTCCATATAAAAAAAGCATCCCGCATCTCTAAATGAGGTACAAGAACGAGCAGAGAAGTATATCAACATGGAGGAGAACTCTCGACTAGGAGAGACCTCAAAACCAGGATTCTTCTACTCTTCCTGAGATAAGGACAAAGAATCCAAGAAAAAAGATTAGGTTCGGGAAAAGATCAAAAAATACCACAACTATACCCCTCTTCGGGTATCCCTTGTGGATGTCTACAGAGAAGTATGCCATACCGAAAAGATACCTCTAGCTTGACCCCTCAAAAGCAAAAAAGGAGGAGGAAACCGGGTTGAATATTGTGAATATCATCGAATCTATGGACATTCCACCAACGAATGTTTCAAAATAAAAAATATCATAAAAAATATCCCATAAAAAGAAGAAGAGATGAAGATGTCGGACGGGCTGAACGACCACCTCGTACGCCCAAAAGACATGTTCATATGATACATGAAGGATTTACGGGAGGAGGGATCTCCAAATCATCTCGCAAATGACATCTTAAAGAAGTATATCATGTTGAGGGAAGGGAGGAAACGCCCGACATTCCCACAATTACTTTTACCAAAGAAGACGCATCCGGTATCATCTCAGAACATGACGATCCTATGGTCATCACTATCATATTGGCAAATACAAATCTCCACCGCACACTGATAGACCAAGGAAGCTCCGCCGACATCTTGTTCAAAACTTCTTTCGACAAGCTCGGCCTGGAAGAAAAAGAACTCAGAGCATATCCGAACAGCCTGTTCGGACTGGCAGACACCCCAGTTCAACCACTTGGATACATCTCCCTACACAATGAAAGTCTAAACCTCAGAGGCAGAGGAGAAGAATTCCACACAATCGAACTTGGTGGAGTTTGGAGGCGGGAAGAACTCCACCCACAACCCGAAGGTGAAGTAGAGAAAGTCCAGATCGGAGACATTCCGGACAAAACAACCAACATCGGTACAATCCTACAAGGAGATATAAAAGATTCAATCGTACAGTTCTTACGAGATAACGTCGACCTCTTCGCTTGGAAGGCTGCAGATATGCCAGGCATAGACCCCAAGTTAATGTGCCACAAGCTAGCAGTCTACTCAGGATCTCGGCCAGTACAATAGAGACGTAGAAAGCTCGGGTCAGAACGATCCCAAGCTGTGGAAGAGCAGGTAGAAGCTCTACTGGAGACAGGATTCATAAGAGAAGTCAAATACCCACTATGGCTAGCCAATGTCGTCTTGGTGAAAAAAGCGAATGAGAAGTGGCGGATGTGCACCGACTACACTGATCTCAACAAAACTTGCCCAAAAGATCCTTATCCACTCCCAAGTATCGACGCTCTGGTGGATGCCTCCTCCGGATATAAATACCTCTCGTTTATGGACGCATATTCGGGATATAACCAAATCCCAATGTATCCACCCGACCAAGAAAAAACCTCATTCTTAACCCCAAAAGCAAACTACTGCTACGTCATCATGCCTTTTGGACTTAAAAATGCGGGAGCTACTTATTAGAGATTAATGAATAAGGTTTTTTCGGATCACATCGGAAAATCATGGAAGTCTATGTAGACGACATGTTAATTAAGACACAAAGTGAAGAGACGTTATTGTCCGACCTCACCCAAGTATTCGACACTATCAGAAGGCATGGCATGCGACTTAATCCTGCAAAATGCACCTTCGTAGTAGAAGCTGGCAAATTCTTGGGTTTCATGCTCACACAAAGAGGAATCAAGGCAAATCCGGACAAATGCCGGGCCATACTCGACATGAGAAGCCCGACTTGTGTTAAAGAAGTACAACAACTCAATGGAAGGTTGGCAGCCTTGTCCAGATTTCTAGCTGGGTCGGCAATAAGATCTCTCCCCTTCTACGCCACTTTAAGGAAGGGAAAGAGGTTTGAATGGACAACGGAATGCGAGCAGGCCTTCCAAGATTTCAAAAGATTCCTGGGACAACCACCTATCCTAACTCGGCCACGGGAAGGAGAATCACTTATATTATACATTGCAGTAGGAAATCGGGCAGTAGCCTCAGCACTAGTCCGGGAAGACGACAATGGGCAACAACCTCTATACTTCATCAGTAAAGCATTACAAGGATCCGAGCTGAACTACCAAAAAATAGAAAAATTCGCCTATGCTCTCATACTAACATGTCGATGACTTCGTCCATATTTCCAAGCTCACACCATTAGGGTTCGGACCAACCAATCCATAAAAGGGATTTTACAGAAAACAGACTTAGCAGGTAGAATCTTGCAATGGGCAGTTGAGTTGTCCGAATTTCACCTTCAATATAAAGCTCGGACAGCCATCAAATCGCAATATCTGGCCGACTTCATTGCAGAGTTTACAGACACCCCGGAAATTCCTACAGAATGGAATCTCTATGTAGATGGTTCCTCAAACAAAAATAGAAGTGGCGCAGGTGTGATAATCGAAAGCGACCAAGGAACCCAAATTGAACTTTCTCTCAAAAGCTTATCATCTTCAGTGATTCACAAGTGGTCACCTCGCAAATAGCAGGGAGTTACCAAGCCAAAGATCCCACCATGAAAAAGTACCTAGACAAAACTAGGGAACAGCTCGGACAACTCGGAGAATATGAGTTCCGCCACATACCCCAAGAACAGAATGCCCAAGCTGATGCGCTCTCAAAACTAGCCAGTACCAAACCAGGAGGCAACAATAGAAGCCTCATCCAAGAAATGCTGTAAAACTCGTCAATCTCAGAAGAAGAAAAAGTCCTAACCATAACAGGTTAGGATCAAGGATGGATGATTCCCATAATTAACTACCTCAAAACAGAAACACTCCCCACAGATAAAAAGGAGGCAAAGAGATTAAAATGGAAAGCACAATACTACACTATCATAGACAATACCCTATACAAAAGGGGGATCTCGATACCATTATTAAAATATGTGCCGACTTCCAACACAAAGGAAGTTTTAGAAGAAGTACACAGCGGCATCTGTGGCAATCATCTCGGAGCACAGGCACTTACAAAAAAGGTACTCTGGGCAGGATTTTATTGGCTAACTCTACAAAAGGAAGCCATAGAATTTGTAAAGACATGTCCACCATGTCAAAAACATGCCAACTTTCACATCGCCCCACCAGAGGAACTCATCAGCATAACCTCACCTTGGCCATTCACAAAATGGGGACTCGACCTTCTCGAACCTTTCCCTCAGGGATCGGGACAGGTCAAATTCCTCATAGTTGGGATAGACTATTTCACAAAGTGGATCGAGGCAGAACCCTTAGCTAACGCCACGGCTCAAAGAAGTCGGAAATTCCTATAAAGAAATATTGTCACAAGATTTGGGGTTCCATACTCCATTACCACAGACAATGGCACCCAATTCACAGATGCAGGGTTCAGAAAGTTGGTGGCCGACCTGAACATAAAACACCAATTCACTTCCGTAGAACATCCCCAGGCCAATGGACAAGCTGAAGCTGCCAACAAAGTCATATTGGCTGGGCTAAAACAGAGGTTACAGGAGGCAAAGAGAGCCTGGGCCGACGAGCTCCCACAAGTCCTATGGGCATATCGAACCACCCCGCATTCCACCACAAAGGAATCACCTTTCCGACTAGCCTATGGAACGGAGGCAATGATCCCAGTGGAAGTCAAAGAAGGGTCACCCAGAGTGATTCACTATTGTGAAGAAGCCAACTCCCAACTTCAAAGGGAAGAACTCGGCCTACTTCAGGAAATCCGAGAAAGAGCTCGGATCAGGGAAGAGGCATTAAAACGTCGAATGGCTTCAAGATACAACCAAAAGGTAGTGCCACAAGGTTTTGCCAAAAACGACCTCATCCTAATCCGAAATGATATCGGAACAACTCGACCAGGAGAAGAAAAGCAGGCAGCAAACTGGAAAGGACCCTACCGAGTCATAGAAGTACTGGGAAAGGACTACTACAGACTGTCCGAACTCGAAGGGAGAGAGCTTCCTCGGTCATGGCACGCCTGCAACCTAAGAAGGTATTATAGTTAAAGGTAATAAAAGATCTTAGGATAAGGTACACTCTTTTTCCTGAAAAAGTTTTTTAACGAAGTGCCAAGCCAAGATCTACAGATTGCCCGACTTTGAGGGATAAAACTCCCACATGTATATATCTGCATTTTTCTTTGAATAAAGTTATTTAGATTTTCTACAAATTCTCAAGACGCATTAGCCTGAAACACTAAAAAATTCATTGCCCGATTACAAAGCTACGAGATCGGCAGAAAGTGAAGATCAAATTTACTGTCCGACCACAATAAAAGACCAAAGAAGGTGAAAACAAAATTCATCAAAAGGTCGACCAAACAGGGATTTAAACCTAATTTTGACAAAATCGGCAAAGATGAAAAAGCGACAAAAAAGAATAATGCAAGAAGTTATCGAAAGTGATCCATAGACAGGACCTGACGAGGTCTTAATAAAATGGGTTGCTAAAAATAACTTAAAAGACAGGCCGACATAAAGAAGTCAGACCAGTCGACCACAATAACCAAAGTTATAAAAAGTCAATTCCTGGAAAGAGGCCTGGCCAGCCCTAGAAAAGAGGATTACTAGAAATAACTTAGAAGAGATCGATGTGAAGAAGTCGGCCTCCCACAAACAAGTTATAAAAGTAATTCCTGAAAGAGACCTGACAAAGATCCAAGAAAGAGGATTACTAGAAATAACTTAGAAGAGACCGACGTAAAGAAGTCGGCCTCCCACAAACAAGTTATAAAAGTAATCTCTGAAAGAGACCTGACAAAGGTCCAAGAAAGAGGGTTACTAGAAATAACTTAGAAGAGACCGACGTGAAGAAGTCGGCCTCCCACAAACAAGTTATAAAAGTAATCCCTGAAAGAGACCTGATAAAGGTCCAAGAAAGATGGTTACTAGAAATAACTTAGAAGAGACCGACGTGAAGAAGTTGGCCTCCCACAAACAAGTTATAAAAGTAATCCCTGAAAGAGACCTGACAAAGGCCCAAAAAGTGGAATACTAGAAATAACTAACATGATGAAGTCGGCCTCAAAAAAACCCTAACGTTATAAAAAGTAATTCCAAACAGAGACCTCACAAAGGTCCAAACAAAACGGATTGCTAGAAATAACTTCAGGAAAAAGCGAGGAAGCCGACATGCAAGTTGGATCCACACATCCACAACCTCAAAGGAATCAAGCCACAAGTAAGAAATACAAAGGCAATCCAAAGAGGTCGAGCAACAAGGCTCCAACACTTTCAAAAAACCTAAAAAGGTACCAAGACAGATGAAAATAGACATGTTATGAAAAACATAAAGTTATAATAACAAGCTCAAAAGGCTACCAAAATCGGCCCTAAGAGCTCAGAAACCATCATGTTTTTCAAAATTAAGTTGTGAAGAACGGAAGATTGATGGTTTAGAAGTTATAGTAAACTCTCGTTGTAAGTATAGTTACTAAACCAAGCAATCAACCTTTCTTACAAACGTTTTGGTTGTCACTTAAGCAAACCCAATAAAATTGATAACCGAGTATTTAAACCTCGGTTCATCTTCTCAAGGAATTTCAGAGAAGTATGACTTATTATTAGCTATGGAAAAGGTAGAATTTTGGGTTTTAAGAGAAGGAACAAGTAATTTAAATGACGAGAAAAATAAATTAATAATTATAAAAAGAAGAAACTCTTGGCAAGGTATGAAAACTGGAAGTCCTGTCCTAGTTATCCTTATCAATGGTGATGAGAATTATATTTTTGCTCCCACTAAGTCAACCTCTAGCTATGAAGGTAAGTCAAGTGGATAAATCAATTTAACACCTAAAGTCCTAGTCAACTCCTAAGGAGAGACTAGAGTTATAGGAATTTAAATCAATCAGCAAAGATAACAATTATCAATCACGATGAGTTTGACAACTCAAGAGTTACCAATAATCAGCCAAAGCCAAAAGGGAAAAATATCTACTTGAATGAAAATAATTTGGATACATTGAGAGCATTAATAAATCAAAGAGAGCAATCATAAGTCTGAAATACCTCAAAATATATTAAATAAAGAAATCAATTCTAACATGGGAATTCATAAATTAAATTAGAAAAATAAAAATAAATAAAAGGAATATTGAACCTGTGATGAAGAAGAAATTCTAAATCCTTTAAGAGGAATCCTAATCCTAAATCCTAAGAGAGAGGAGAGAACCCCTCTCTCTAAAATCTACATCTAAATCCTAAAATTGTGAATATGAGCGTATGTTTGTGAATGAATGCATTCTCCCACTTTATAGCCTCTAATCTGTGTTTTTTGGGTCGCAAACTGGGTCGAAAACATCCCAGAAATCGTTGGAGAAGAAATCTGCCACGCTGGTTTTTCGTCACTGCGATGCGTCCGCGTGGGGCACGCGTTTGCGTCACCTAGCGTCAGGGAAACTATGGCATATTATATATCAAATCGAAGCCTCGGACGTTAGCTTTCCAACACAACTGGAACCGCGTCATTTGGACCTCTATAGCTAAAGTTATAGCCGTTTGAGTGCAAAGAGGTCAAGCTGGACAGCTTAACAATTTCTCCAACTTCTTGTATTCCTTCCACTTTTGCATGCTTCCTTTCCATCCTCTGAGCCATTCCTGCCCTGTAATCTCTGAAATCACTTAACACACATATCAAGGCATCTAATGGTAATAAGAGAGGATTAAACATAGGGATCTTAAGGCCAAAGAAGCATGTTTTCAATCAAAGCACATAATTAGGAAGGCAAATGTAAAACCATGCAAATAGTATGAATAAGTGGGTAAAGAGTTGATAAAAACCACTCAATTAAGCACAAGATAAACCGTAAAATAGTGGTTTATCAACCTCCCCACACTTAAACACTAGCATGTCCTCATGCTAAGCTCAAGAGAAGCTATAAAGAGAGTGAAGTGGAATGGTAGAATGTATGAAATACAACCTATGAATGCAACTATATGCTAAATGCTTTTACTTACTTGGTTAAGAGTAAATAAGTTCTTCAGGACAAAAGTAATTCAAATTCCACTAATTCAAATACAATAAAAAGTAAGTAAACTTGTAAGAAGATAGCTCATGAAAGCAGGGAACATAGAATTAAGCACTGAACCCTCACTGGTAGTGTATATGCACTCTAATCTCTCAAGTGTCTAGGGTCAATCACTCTACTCTTCCTTAGTCATGCTTTCTAAACCTTGTTCTTCATCTAACCAATCAACAAATATTTAGCATACCATTGCAAACATCATGAGGTCTTTTCAGGGTTGTAATGGGGCTGATGTAAAGGTAATGGTATATATAAGGCTAAGTGAGCTAGTAAAGTGAATCCTTGATTAGTCTAAGATCTCACCTAACATATACATACTTTATAAAATTTAAAATGCTCTACCTAGCTATCCAAATTTTTTCCACTTTTGTATTACATGCTCATGTATCAAACTTATTTTTGAATTTTGTTCCATGTGCATTGATCCTTTTTATTCTGTATTGGGGGTAATTCATATATATAATTTTTTTTGTATCCCCTTATTTAATTACTTAAATATATTTTTTTTCAATGCACATGGTAATTTAATTATTTTGATTTCACATGAGCATGCTTCCCAAATTTTCAAATAACTTATTCAATTTAATTTCCCCCTTTTTTTTTCATTTATATATTTTTTTCTATCATCCCATGTTCCCATAAAATTTCCCACACTTAAATTATACACAATATCTATCTTAAGCTAACCAAGGATTCAACTTGGAATTTTTATTTTTTTTTTCTACTTAAGGCTAGTAATGTAGTTATGAAATAGAATAAATGGGGATAAAAAGGCTCAAGGTGGCTAACAAGGGTGATGTAAAGGGTAGGCTTATTTGGGATAAGTGAGCTAAAATCAAATAATGGCATCAATCATATGCAAGCATGTAAATACACTAAATATTGGACATATAGACTGAAACAAAGTAAAGATTGCAATCATAGAAAAGAAAACACACAAGAATAAATATTATGGTTAAATAATGTAACCATATAAATAAGCTCAAATCTCACAGGTTGTGTGTTCTTTAGCTATAATTCATGTTCCAAATACAACTTCCAAACAAGTTTAAATTTTTTTTTCAATTTAAATTAGTGAAAATTTTCAAAAATAGAGTCTTAAAAAGGAATTCATTACTTTAACCAAGTAGTAAGTAAATGCACAAAATTAAATAAACATGCAATCAAATATGCAGATGCAACAATGAACAAATAAAGAAAATAAGATTATTGGTGTTGAAGAGAAGGTAACTAACTCATGGAAGTCGGTATCGACCTCCCCACACTTAAAGATTGCACCGTCCTCGGTGCATGCTAAGATGTGTAGGTGGAAGGGTTGTGCCAACTGATGCTTTTCTCCAAAGATTGTGCAGATGGACTTGTCTTGTCTCCCCATGTAAACGTCTTCCGGTTCTCCTCCGGGTGGCCATCCTGAAAGAAAAAGGGAAGAAAAGTAACCTAGAAATAAAGATAAGAAAATAAATGAAGTATGGGTGGGTTAATGCCAAATGATAAGGGTTTCATTTATATGGAAGCTTCAACATGTACATGAGAAAACAATAGAAGCCATGGCATGCCAGTGGTACAAAATGTACAACAATGGAGAAGAGAGTGGATAATGAAAGACAATATAAGTTCATGTCAATGCAAAAGGAATACAGGTATCATAAAATATTGACATTGACAGAAAAATAACATCACCTAACATTGTAAAACAAGTCACTAAGCATCAAAATTATACCAGAAAAGATGCAACAGTTAAATAAGAAAATCAACACCAAAGGAAAAATAATAAATTTAGAAAAGAAAAGAAAAATATGCACTAAATTAAAATGCAATGAATGAAATATGCAAATAAATTAAGTAAAATAAAATGAAAGATAAGAAGAATGAGAAGGGAAAGAAGTGAGTAAGAAAGGAGGGAGGGAAAAATTAGGATTGGGAAAGAAAAGATAAGATATTTGGCAAATTAGGATAAGCTGTGCGGCGCAAGCGACGCGGACGCGTGGGGCACGCGGTCGCGTGACTTGCGCTTTAAGTTAATCGACGCGGTCGCGTCGGTCACGCGGTCGGGTAACACGTTTTATGCTACTGGCGCGAGGGCAGCCTCGCGCTTGCACAACTCTCTGTTCAAAATCTTATTTTGCCAAAATTTGGGTGACGCGATCGCGTGGTCGACGCGATCGCGTGAGTGGCGAATATGGGGATATGACGCGGACGTGTGAGCCATGCGTCCGCGTGGTAAGGTTGTGCTTTCAGCACCAGTCCAGCACCACTCCAGCATAGCTTTCGGCTATGCACCCTTTTCACGTCGATTTTCATGGCACGCGGCCGCATGGGTGACGCGGTCGCGTGGGAGGCCAAAGTTCCCACATGACACGGTCGCGTGAACGACGCGGTCGCGTGGGGTCAAATTATGCTAAAGGCGCGCCTCCAGCCACGCTCTCGCGTGACTCTCTGTTCAATTCTTTTCTTCCCAACGCACTAGTGACACGGATGCGTCAGCGATGCTGCCGCGTTGCGTGCGTGTTTTCACTTTTTTTTAATAATGCAGTATGCAGAATGCAATGCTAATATGAATGTCATGCATGATTCCAGGTCCAATGAAATAAAATGAAACTCAAAAACAAATAAAACTAAAGAAAAATAAAAAAAGAACGATCATACCATGGTGGGTTGTCGGGACCTAGCACTTTTAGTTAAAGTCCTTAAGTTGGACATTTGGTGAGCTCCCTGTTATGGTGGCTTGTGCTTGAATTCATCCAGGAATCTCCACCAATGTTTGTGATTCCAGTAACCTCCAGGGTCCCAAACGAGACGCAGAAAGCCTTCAAGTAAGTTGAAGCAAGTGATAAGGCCCCAAGAGTGTTGATTGCCAGAATGAATTCCGGGGTCCCAAACCTTGCTTTTGCACCCGTCTTCTTGTTGAGCAATATTGTTCCAACCGGGTGGCAAGCAGTCTGAATTCTCACTGAAGCGGCCAAACAATTTCCTAGACCCATTCAGTTGAGCTTTACACCAACCTTTGCATTTAAGCTTGGAGCACACAACCATGTTGAACCTTGCTTGACAACTCAAACCACTAACCATCTTCCTCTTACTCTTAATTCCACAGAGAGCTCTAAGTTGACCATCCGTCTCTAGTAGCCCATATTCAAGTGGAATTAGAAAGCTAAAGGATATGAATTTTATCCACTTGAATGTTGTGAAGGATGATGGCAACTTAGGGGGAGGGGTTTCCAATAACCTTGGCAAGGTGATTCCAAGCTCCACTCCCTTGTGCTCTTTGACAACTTCCACCTCTTTGCAAGTTTCTTCAATATCAACCTCTTCCTCTTGGTAGCTTTCTTCCAATTCAATCTCTTCTTCATTGCTCACCAAGGGCATGGGAGGCTGTGCTTTTTCTTCTTGAATCTCCATCTCTTGATCGACCTCTTCCAATTCCTTAACCATGATATGCCTTGGAGGTTGTACACCCTCCTCAACATAAAATGCAATCGTCTTGAAAGGAGGTTCTATGTCTTGACTTTCCCATGGAGGTTCAGCATCTCCTAAGTCTTCAACCACTTCTTCCTCTGCAACTATTATGGCTTCCTCCACTTGTTCCAATACAAAGCCATGTTCCTCATTGTCCACCGAAGTTTCTAGTGTCTCCTTCATGCTTTGCTCTTCTTTTGATTCTCCACATGTAGCCATTGGAGTTCTTTGAGTGCTCAGATATTGGGAAGCTATTATATTTACTAACTCGCCTAAGGCGGCCGCGAAATTTAGCACACTCTGATTCATCCTTTCTTGCCTTTGAAGAATAACACGAAGTCTGTCATCCATTGGAGGTTGGGGTGGATATGAGGATTCATTGATAGGGAGAGAGGGTTCATAATAGGAAGGTGGTTCATCTTGATAATGATATGGAGATGGTGAATATTGAGGTGGTGGTTCATGAGAGTAGTTGTGTTGGAAAGGTGGTGGTTCTGTGTATGGTTCATTTGGCTCATAAGGTGGTTGGTATGGTGGATACGGGTTAGGGTCATATGGAGGTGAATTGTTGTAGTTGGCTTGTGAGTGTGGTGGTTTAAAGTTGTGTTGAGGAGGTTCATAGGCATATGATGGGGGTCCATCATATCTATCATCTTGGTATGCCCCCTGGAATGGCTCTTGACTATAGTAATTTGGTGGATGTTGGTTGTCACGGAAGGGTCCACCATAGCTATTGTCTTGGTATGCATCGTGGAATGGTCTTTGTCTATGGTACTGTGGAAGGTGTTGTTGCCGGAAGGGTTGATCAGATCCTCGTGGCTCCTTCCATCTCTGATTGTTTTGACCTTGATGCGTGTTCCTGTTATAATTTCCATTCCTTGCAACAACATTGGAACCAAACTCAAAGCGAGAGGGGTGAGAACTCATAATAGTAAATAAAAATTAAGAACGAAAATAAAAACAAATTTTAAATTAAAAAGGTTATTGAAATTTAAATTTTGAAATTGAAAATTAAATTTGAATTTTGAATTTTTTTTAAAAAGTCAACAATGTAAGATAAAAATTTGAAAAAGATTTAAAATTTGAAAAGGTTTGATTTTAAAAATTTTAAATTTAAATTTTTAAAATTTGAAATTCAAATTTTTGAATTTAAATATTGAAATTTGAAATTTGATTTTTAAATAAGATAAGATAAGATTTTGAAAAAGATATGATTTTTGAAAAAATTAAATTTTGAAATTTAAATTTTTAAATTTTAAATTTTGAAACCTGAAATTTGAATTTTTAAATTTTTAAATTTTTAAATTTGAGATTTGAAATTTTGAAATTTGAGTTTTAAATTTTGAATTTGAGGAAAGAGAAAAATAATAAAATGACACTAAACTTAAAAATTTTTAGATCAAAATGAAGAAAACAACTAAGAACAACTTGAAGGTCAAGATGAACACGAAGAACAAATTGAAGATCAAGATGAACACTAAGAACAAATTTTTGAAAAAATTTTTAATAACAAAATAAAAACCAATAACCTCTTAATTTACGCAAAAGCAAAAATAAAAACAAAAAATAAAAACAAATAAATGAGTAAAAAGTAAATATTTACAATAACCAATAATAAGGCACACGTTTGCAATTCCCCAGCAACGGCGCCATTTTGAAGAACGGAAGATTGATGGTTTAGAAGTTATAGTAAACTCTCGTTGTAAGTATAGTTACTAAACCAAGCAATCAACTTTTCTTACAAACGTTTTGGTTGTCACTTAACCAAACCCAATAAAATTGATAACCGAGTATTTAAACCTCGGTTCGTCTTCTCAAGGAATTGCAGGGAAGTATGACTTATTATTAGCTATGGAAAAGGTAGAATTTTGGGTTTTAAGAGAAGGAACAAGTAATTTAAATGACGAGAAAAATAAATTAATAATTATAAAAAGAAGAAACTCTTGGCAAGGTATGAAAACTGGAAGTCTTGTCCTAGTTATCCTTATCAATGGTGATGAGAATTATATTTTTGCTCCCACTAAGTCAACCTCTAGCTATGAAGGTAAGTCAAGTGGATAAATCAATTTAACACCTAAAGTCCTAGTCAACTCCTAAGGAGAGACTAAAGTTATAGGAATTTAAATCAATCAGCAAAGATAATAATTATCAATCACGATGAGTTTGACAACTCAAGAGTTACCAATAATCAGCCAAAGCCAAAAGGAAAAAATATCTACTTGAATGAAAATAATTTGGATACATTGAGAGCATTAATAAATTAAAGAGAGCAATCATAAGTCTGAAATATCTCAAAATATATTAAATAAAGAAATCAATTCTAACATGGAAATTCATAAATTAAATTGAAAAAATAAAAATAAATAAAAGGAATATTGAACCTGTGATGAAGAAGAAATTCTAAATCCTTTAAGAGGAATCCTAATCCTAAATCCTAAGAGAGAGGAGAGAACCTCTCTCTCTAAAAACTACATCTAAATTCTAAAATTGTGAATATGAGCGTATGTTTGTGAATGAATGCATTCTCCCACTTTATAGCCTCTAATCTGTGTTTTCTGGGTCACAAACTGGGTCGAAAACAGCCCAGAAATCGCTGGAGAAGAAATCTGCCACGCTGGTTTTTCGTCACCGCGACGCGTCCGCGTGGGGTACGCGTTTGCGTCACCTAGCGTCAGACCAACTATGTCATATTATATATCAAATCGAAGCCCCGGACATTAGCTTTCCAACGCAACTAGAACCGCATCATTTGGACCTCTGTAGCTAAAGTTATAGTTGTTTGAGTGCGAAGAGGTCAGGCTGGACAGCTTAGCAATTTCTCCAACTTCTTGTATTCCTTCCACTTTTGCATGCTTCCTTTCCATCCTCTGAGCCATTCCTGCCCTGTAATCTCTGAAATAACTTAACACACATATCAAGGCATCTAATGGTAATAAGAGAGGATTAAACATAGGGAACTTAAGGCCAAAGAAGCATGCTTTCAATCAAAGCACATAATTAGGAAGGCAAATGTAAAACCATGCAAATAGTATGAATAAGAGGGTAAAGAGTTGATAAAAATCACTCAATTAAGCACAAGATAAACCGTAAAATAGTGGTTTATCAAGTTGCTAAACAAGCAACTAAGAAAGTGTCAACAGTCAGCAAGCATCATTTACAAAATAAAGAGTTTAAAAGCCCACAAGCCGGGCTATCTACACAAATATTCAGAAAAACCATTTAAGATCCGAAGACTTCTCGGCAGCATCAACATGGGGTGAAGGAGGGCGAGTCTGAAGAGGCACTGCATCCACTGTCCCGTCATCCCGATTTAAGATCTGTCAATCAGGTTCTAATTCGGGATGACCAGCCGCAGATGAAGGAGCTGAAGAAGTCGGCACAACAGAAGCTTTGGCGACAGGCACAGAAGGAGGTTCAACATCATCGTCATCAGGGTCGTCAGGGAAAATCTTGCCATCCTTTACGACGTTGTCCAGGCTGAAGAGAGAAAGGTCAAGCTCGGGGGAAAGAACCCGAACCTGCTCCTTCAGGTTCTCATAAGCAGCATTTATGCTGCCCACAAGGTGACCCTGGAGCTCAGCATAATCAGCCCGGGCAGATTCCAACTCCTCCCTGAGACGCATTACTTCCCTGTAGGTTGTGACATAGCTCTCCTTGTGCCTCAATGCCGTGTCTTCAGCCAACCTCACAGAAGCCGCCAAGGCAATAGAGCTAGCCTTCTCGCCCTCCAACTCCTTCTCCAGCTTGGTCGCTTTCACTTGGAGCTCCTCCTTCAAACCTTTCATCCTGTCGAACTCCCGCTTAGCCTCCTCCATAAAAGCTTTGGTAGCATGAAGAGGAAGGTCTTGGGCAGTTCGATACATGGCAGCTCCCATATGCGCCATCTTGATGCTGCTCTGAGTAATAAAATCCAAATGGCAAAGAAGAGAGACATCGTCAGTAGGGATGGTACCATAAGGATCAATTTGCTGATCGACAAACTCAATTGCATCAAAGTCAGGGGCATCAAGGTTAAAAGGTTCAGTAGTCTTTTGTTTTTTCGGAGGAGGAGCACCAGAAGTAATAGCAGAAGATTGCAGAGGATCAACTAAACGGACTTGAGGAGTAGGGATCATCCTCCTTGGTCCAGGAGAGCTCGGTACAGATGGCTTCGGTGGAACCTGAGAGGACCCTTCCCCATCCACCCTGGTCGAGATGTTCTGAGCTGCAGTAGCCTTTCTCGCCTTCTTGAAAGCCTTCATCGAGTCGTTATTCTTTGCCATCTCTGAAAAACAAAAATCAACCACAGGAGCAGGTTACAGACTGAAAAATAAGAAAGCAAAGTAAAATAAAGAAACACAAGATATACCAAGCTCAGCTCGGATAAGGGAGGGATCCCCCAAGAACTTCTTGGTATTAAGATGGGGAGGCTCCCCCCAAATATCCTCCAGGACATTCACAAAGGCCTGCTCGACCTCGTCCAACATCTCCCAAGTATACCGGGATACCACTACATTCCTCTGCCACTCTAAAGGAAAGCGGGGTTCGTTATTCTCATCCAGAAAGAAAGGTCGAGCTCCTTCAACAGCCCGGATCTTAAAAAAGTAATTCTTAAAGTCCTGGAAAGATTCATCATACATAGAAAAAATATTGTGCCCCTGGGCAGACCTAAAAGAAATCTAAGAAGCCTTCTTCTTGGTAGTTGATGATTGGATTTTTGATGGTTTAAAATTTCACAAATGAATTCTCGTTGCAAGTATAGTTCCTAAACCAAACAATAATCCTTTCATACAAAAAGTTGTTTGTCACTAGTACAAACCCCTAAAATTTATAAACCGAAGTATTGGACCTCGGGTCGTTCTCCCTAGGAATTACAATGAAGTGTCTTGTTATTGGTTATGAGTTATTTTGGGGTTTTGGATAAGGAGCATGAAAAGTAAATGGCAATGAAAATAAACTAAAAACTATAAAAGGCTCTTGGAAAGGTGTGAGAACTAGAAGTCCTATCCTAGTTATCCTTTTCAATTGTGATGAGAATTGTTCATTGCTACCACTTAGTTAACCCTTACTAATTAAAGGAAAGTCAAGTGGATGAATTGACTTGAGCCACAAGTCCTAGCCAACTCCCAAGGAAAGACTAGATTTAGTGCACTCCAAACCAATTAGCAATCTCTCCAATTATCAATCAACAAAGGAATTAGATAACTCAAGTGTCACTAATTACTCCACCTAGGCCAAGAGGAACAAAATCTACACTAAAACTAAAAGAGACATTTCAACAAACACATAGAGTGCAATAGAAGTAAACATTATTAATTGCAAGAATTAAAGGAATCTATAACTACAAAGGCAAGAGATCAACAATAGAAAAGCAAAGAAGAACAATTATTATGAATTACCTCTTATTGAGTTGGAAGAAAGTAGAAGGAACAATACTAGATCTACAACAAAATATAAGAACAACATAAAGGAAATTACAATAAAAGAATAGAAGGAGATTGAATGTAGCAACAAAGAATTGAGAGATAGAAGTGGAAGAAAGCAAAGATTAAAACCTAGATCTAAGAACTAAACCTAATCCTAATCCTAATTCTAGAGAGAAGTGAGAGCTTCTCTCTCTAAAACTCTAAGCTAAAAGTGATTAGTTGTTGGAAGTGAATGTTCCTAAGTGATGTTATTATCATGCCTTCCCCTTAATCCTTCATCCTTTTATTCCTTTCCCTTAGCAATTTGGCGCCAAAAATGGGTTCAGAAACCCTCTCAAATCGCCAGGCACGTGTTGCATTAATGAGGTCATGTGCCATCATCGGCGCGTGCGCGCATGGTACGCGTGCGCGTCCCTGGTCGATTCTGCAATGTGCGCGTGAGCGCCTTGTGCGCGTGCGCGTGCATGGCTGACTTTGCTTCTTTGACTTTTTATGCTTCTCTCCACTTGTATGCTTCCTTCCTTGCTTCCTTTGATCCATGCCTAGCCTACTTCAATCCTGGAATCACTAGCAAACACCTCAAGGCATCTTATGGAATCAAAGAAGAACTAGAATTCATCAAAATAAGGCTTAAAAAGCATGTTTTTACACTTAAGCACAAATATGGGAGAGATAACAAAATCATGCTAATTCCTAGGCTAAATGTGACAAAGGTTATCAAAATACTCTAAATTCAGTGCAAAACAAACCGTCAAATTGGGGTTTGTCAGTAGTCCCAGGCTTGGTCAACACAAAAAGATACAAAAAGAGAGTTTGAGAAGGTGTAACAGCAAATTCTCGACAAACCAGCTGGAAAATCTTGATGAAACCCCAAGAATTCGGATGAAGCTGAGAGGGGGCTACGTTACATGACCATAATAGGTCAGTTTCAAAAGAAGTAAAAGGAAGGGTGATGTTCATTTGGCTAAAAAAGAAATCATATGCATAGAAAAAGGGACGTTCCCCCTGAGTCAGGACAGGAAAGCAAACCCTATCATCGGAGTCAGGTGCCACTAGTTCGTAATTATTCTCCTGATCCCCACTACTACAAATTTGGTGATGTTTCCTAAGCTCTACGCAAAATTCAGAATTGGCTAAAGAAACACACAGCAACACAAGGGAGTCCAACCAATCGGACATCCCCTCCAGAACCTTAAAAGATGCCTCGACAATATTTTTGCGAGAAGACATGGCCAACTAGTCCTACAAACAGGAAAAGAAGATGGATTACTAAAAATATCTCGGGCGAAAATCAAAACAACTTGGCCAGCATGATTCAGGGCAGTACAAGCAACAAAAGGAAACCCCAGGACCCACACCGAAGATCCAGGGGCATCCTTTGGAGGTAGTCAGGGAACAAGGACTCAGAAAAACCTACAAGACTAGCATCCTAACAAAACTCTCAGCAAAGAAAAGCCCCTTTTCTTTGAAAAGCAACGTCCCGAGAAAAAGCCATCAAAGGAGCAACAAAATAGCAGTTCAATCGGAAAAGCAAACAACAAAACGAGCCAAGCAGAGGACATCAAAGACGTAACCTTTTTCCAAAGAAACAAATGAAGCTATTACCCCAGAAAGGCAACAAAACATGCAAAAACCCAAAAAGCCCTCAAGCGCCGGGAGAAATACTAGAAACGTGCATCACAGCAATAATTGAATGACACAACGCAAAAAGGTTCAAACTTTCAAGCATGCAAACAAAAATCAAAGCTTCACCAAAGAACCAAGGACAAAGCAACGAAAAAAGTAAAAAAAGTTGAAAGTAGAACCAACCTTGAAAAAGCAGAAAGCTTCAAAAATTGAAGATGGAAACTAGAAATGCCTTTCTGCAGCAAGGAAAACAATCGCCAACCAACGTCACAGGGAGAAACACAAAAATTGCAAGCCTCAGGCGACAACAGAAAGTGAGAAAGAAAGGGGAAGTTACGGTGAAAGAAGCAAGAGAAGAGAAACCGTTTTTCTGAGTGAAAAATTCAAAATAAAGAAGCTAGAGAAACGGGGCATTAAAAGCCAATTAATGAGGGTATTAAACCCTCGCACATTTCCAAGACCAGAGCGCTAATGCAAAGCACGCACTTTTAGAAGAAGCGTTTCGTATTAAAAAAGGTTGCTCTACAAAGAAGAAGTCGACAGATGCTCGAGTTCGGCTTCACCAGAAAGGTCGAAATCTAAAACTCGACCTCCAAAAAAAAAAAGACCGAGCTCGAGCAGGGGCACTATTCACACCCTGGGTCGAGCTGTCCGACCCGGGATGATTAGCGACAAAGCGACCGACCTCTTCAGGTCAGACTATCCGACCTCTTCCCAAAGAGGTCGGCCAAATTGCTAGGAAAGCCCAATAAAGGGCACAGATAGAGGAACACGACCCAAATCCAAAGGCCGCCCAGGCCTATAGAGATAAGGGGCGGTTCCCTTGAAGATAGGATGACCTCACTCAAAAATAAGATAAGATAACTAACTTATCTTATCTAAAGAAGGTCACTCCACACCTCTATAAATACATTGGAGCACCCAGGTATAACTCATACTCTGATTCTACTAAAAAATCTGCTTAATACCCTTGCTAACTTAAGCATCGGAGTCCCTTGCAGGTACCATCACCCTCCGGTGACAAAGGATCAGCAGCACCAGCTCCGATCACCATTCACCAGCCGGACACGTCAGCTCTGACCAACGCAGAAGATCTCGTCCGAGATCGACCTACAGTTTCAGGTAACCCACGGAACAGTAGTCATAAGCCCAAACCTCTGACCTTCATCTCGATGATGAGTCCACTGCACATAGTCAATTCGATTAGCCCAGTCATACATTGCAGGGTCTTCAGAGCAGAGGATGTCAAAGCAGTAGTCAAACTCAACCTCAGTCTTCGCATAAGCAGCATGCACTAGAAACCTCCTAGCATCCTTGCCCTTAACACTCATGGCGAAATTCACTGCCACGTGTCGGATACAAAATGCCTGGTATGCATTAGGTGGACGCCAATCCCCATCAGGAGCCTCTAACGCAGCCTTGATCCTATTGTGCCTATCCGATATGACTAGAGTATCCGGTTGAGGCGTTACATGTTGCCAAAGGTGGGATAGGAAGAATAACTACGACTCTGCATTTTCACCCTTCACAAGTGCGAATGCGACATGAATGATATTGGAATTGCCGTCCTGAGCAATTGCAACAAGCAGTGTACCCCCATATTTGTTGTACAAGTGGGTCTGGTCGACACTAACCAATGGCTTGCAATATCTGAAGGCCTCAATACACGGTGAGAATGTCCAAAAAAGACGGTCGAAATAAGCATGCGACTCATTGACTTGTCCACCCACTCGCACAGAACTTGTCCTCAGCACTGCAACACTACCCGCATTGTCATCTGCACACCTAGTACCCATCGCAGCAACTCATTATATGACTTTTTTCAATTTTTGTAAATCTGAGCAACGACCTTCTACTTTGCCAACCAAATCTTCCTGTAAGTAAGTCTAAAACCGAAATATGCCTCTGTCGCGTTTAGTGGTACCTTGATTGATATGACATCATTATCTCTAATCATGGGTAAGATGAAGGCCGAGATCACATGGTAATCCAGTATCCTGTGATCACTCAATATCGATGTGACCAGACAAGAATGAAGTCCATTATACCGTTTTACTTTCCAAATAACTTTGCTCCGACGAAGATTGATTCAAATCAACCATATGCACCAGTTGCCAAATTTCTTACACTTTTCCTAGTACTTTCGATAATCGGACTCCAACACTTTGTACTCAATTCCACGGTAGATGCTTTAAGTCTTCATTCTTAAAATGAACTCTTTTTTATCTTGAAACTGCTAACCGACTTGGATCTCAGCTAGTCCTCCTGTATCCTGTGTATCTCTGACCCCAAATTCAACAGGTACGCCAGCCACCCCTTGTTGTCTCATGGCATCCAAGTCCAAAGTTGAAAAGTGCGGGGAGTATTGCCGAGCTCTTGAACTAGCCGTTCCACCAACCCCAGCTGGATTACTCCTCGCTATGTCATCATCACTATCATCAGCAATCGTGGCGGACTCCACATCATCATCATCATCATCATCATCATCATCATCATCATCATCATCATCATCCAACAGTATGTCTTTCACATCATCCGGTGCTCCACCTTGTCTGAAAACTGGTACCATATCAGGAGTGAAGGTTGTATAAGGCTTAGAGAAGAGGGGTTGAATCTATGACCTTCTTTTAGTTTAATGAATTAACCCCTTTAAAACAAACTTACAATCTGAAACTGTTTGAACTCAGCAGTGAAAAATTTATGAGACAATTCCATTTTGTCTTATAAATATCAGAAAATAGAACAGAGCAGGGAAGAGAAAAGCTGACACCATCAAGTATCCTGGTTCGGTTGCCATGTGCTATGCAACCTACATCCAGTCTCTACCACAACAGTGGTGGAATTTCTACTATAGTTAAAGTATTACATACCCCAATTCATAGGATTGACGCAATCCTTTCACACTCAAGTTCTAATGTAACTTGACTTTGGCTATGCTAATACTTAACTCTTCACTCTTAGTGCTAACCCAACTAAGAAAGGGATACCTCACAAGTACAAGATACAAGACACAGACTTACCTAAAGAAATCTAAAATCACTCTAGACTTTTCACTCAAGTGTATCACTCTGTCTCTTTTCACTCTTAGGCTTTTACTTGAGCTCTCTCAATATGCCTTTTCACTCAAGAAATTACAGAAAGATTAACATTGAAAAGTAAATTACAATCTGTAAAAACATGAAGGACCTCTTTGCTATGTGATAAACTAGATTTGCATGTCTCTGATTCAGTTCTTCATTTTTGGCAGAATGCTTCTTTGAAAGAAAGTACTGTCCAAGTAGATGAACTTCTTCAGGGAGCACCTTTCAGAACATACACCTCAAGAACACTGGTTATCTCTCCTTGGTCTTCTGAATGAAGAAAAATCTTCTTTTATCTCCTTGAATGTTGTTGGGTTGTTCTTCCAAGGTCAACTCCTTGAGTTTTGTGCTTCACCAACCCACCATCTCACTTTTTCCCATTAATCCTTAGAATAGAAACTTTGGTTCTGACCTTCTCTTGTTGACCGAAAGCCATAGGAAAGTAGAAAACAGATATCTTCAATGGTAAACCCAGATCTTGGCCATTGAGAAACTACTTGGTCCCCAAGACACACTTGTGACCGTAGATGTACAGCAGTGGGAGCAGACTTCATCTTTCCCATGTATCCCAATATGGAGTGGCAGAGAGTTGAAGATGAAGAGAAGAAAATGAGATGCATGTAGAAGGAAATAAAAATCACCTTTAGCTTCTTCTTTTTGATACAGATTGATGTGGGTGATTAGACTTCAACTTTTTGCTTAACCTTCTCTTTCTTGCTTCTTTAATGAATATCTTAGGGAAGAAGTTCTCTCTCACTTCTGTAATTTTTGACCAAGATGAAAAGTGAAGGTTGCTTTTGGTAAAAGCAAATGAGAGGGATAAGCTTGGAGTGATAGATACGGGCTTGGATTAGTTTTGATTCATGCAACCTGTTTTGCCCATCTGACTTCATTTCTTTGATTACTTTGGGCTGTTGTTGTTTTTGTAGCCTACCAGCCTTGTTTATATTTTCCATTCAATTTGGACTGCTACTTTGTATATCAATTTTGGCCTGCAACACTTAATCACAAATAATTAACATTAGATAGATAATTGCCCAAAAATAATGTTTGTTATCATTAATTAATTTAGTTAATTTCTTAACTCAATAATCTCCCCCTTGATGACAAATATAATTAAAACAATGATCAAAGGAAAAAATTTTATTAAAGTCAAGAAACTTCCCTTTGAATGATGTTCCTTGCTTTTATGTTGCTCCCCCTTTCCTTTTTAGGAGTAGCTCTCCCTGGATTTATGCTCTCCCCTTTTTGTTCCTGTTTACATTGTACTTATGGAGAGTACAATAAAGAGCTATACATAATGCAACTTGACTAAGGGATACTACATAACTATCAACACAGATTCCGCATATCATATCAACACCAAAACTGAGCATTAAGTTTAACAATGGCAAACTAGCAACCTATCACATAAAGCAATTTCCAATTTTCATGCCAAAAAAATTCACAGCAGTAGAAAACCATTGTGGCACCATCAATAAAAAATCCCAGCAATTCAGTAGTAGTTTGTAATTAAATTCAAACACAATTGCAATTAAATTCAAACAAAATTCACTGCACATGCACTGCTCATGCTATATACTCATGCTATATATACTCCCCTTTTGTCATCAAGGGAGGACAACAAGCAAGATCAATAAAAACAACACCTTAAATCCTGCAAGAAAGTGTTAGAACACAATTCAAAATATCAAATAAATTAAAATAAGTGCAGCAGTAGTTGAGATATTACAGTCATCCAAGACAACACAAACTAGTTCAAGAGCAACAAAAGAAACAGTTTTCATGAAACAAAACTAGGCATCTGAACCATTTTCCTCCGAATCAGCTTCCTCATCAGCATCAGTGGCAGGATCTTCATCCTTTTGAAGATTATCAATGAACGTCATGAACACAGCCACTATATCTTTTAATTTTCGGAGGAAATTTTCATGCTTGCTTGCTAGCTTCCTTTGTTCCTTACTCATGGCAATCATGTGATTGGATTGGGAGACAAACTCCTGGACCACATCTTTGACAACATTCAGCATAGCAGATTTTTGTCCAGTGAAGATGAAAGTGCCCTCGGTGGAAGGAGGAGGAGAATCCTCTGGAATGAATTCATCATCTTCATCATCAAGAACCATCCTCTCAGATCGAGTAGGTTTTTTTTGCTGTTTCACTGAACCACCCCCTTTTAGATATGAATGTCTGTTTTCATAATCCTCATTGGACAAGTCAACACCAAAATGCTCAAAAACACAAGTTAGAAATATGCCATAAGGAAGGGATCTGTCTTTCTCACTTCTAACAGAGTCAAATATGTATCTAACCATCAAATAGGCAAAAAAAATTTCTGTTTTAGTGAGCAGGGCATACAAAACAAGAGTATTAGTATAAGATACCCTTTGATATGAACCACTTTGAGGAAGTATGATGTGGTTAACAATTCGGTGCAATTGAGTACGTTCATATCCCAGGGCTTTGTGAGTGGGTGTAATGCCATCAATCAAGGAAACATGTTTACAAATATGAGCCAAGGCATCATTGAAAGAAATACCAACTCCTTCATCCCACTTAACAGAAGTATAAGCACACGGCCCAACATTAGTATACTTCAAAGAATCACTGATTGTTTCATCATTTAAAACAATGTCTCTACCTTTAACATAAGAATGAACACTACCCTCATGATATGTCATCTTTGCATAAAACTCTTTCACCAAAAGAGGATACACAGGCTTTTTAATGTTAAAAAGGTGATTCCAGTCCATAAATTCTAAATTTTCAACAAAAGAAAAACTTTTCTTTTTCAAAGTTTGTAAATCAGCAAGAAAAGAGGGACACATGGTATGGTACTTAATAACTCCTTCATAAAAGTCATTATTCATGGCAAACCTAAATCTATAAGGATTATAGTTGGAGTGAGATGTCATGAAGTGGGATTTATGAGCAAAAGGATCAATGTCTGATTTTCTAACAGATTTGAGAGGGAGTCGAGGTTTACCTCTCTAAGAACGCAAAGGAACATACTTTGTCTTAGGTGTGTGGGCTCATAGGTAGGTTCAGGCGCTGCTGCTCGTTTCCCTTTCGACGAGCTTGGCTTTGACGACCCAGGTTTGGATTGAGGTTCCTTTGGAGGTGGTGTTGGCTTGGCAGAAGGTGGAACCCTAGAAGGATTCTTAGTGCAAGCCATAGGATCCGGACAAGGAGGTGAGGTTGGAGGAGAAGGAGAAGGGGTGAAGGTTCGGTCTTGGGAGCGAGTTGACGGTTTTGTAGGAAGCTTGTATATCTTTTCACGAGGAGGCTTTTTTGCTAAGGTTTTCTTCCTCATTTGATTGGTTTCAGATTTTTGAGGGAAGAGAAGCAGTAAAGTTAGTGGGGAGAAACCGAAGGGTTTGAGGAGGAGTTATGGAGGGAAGAGAAGAAGTGTTGGTAACCGTACCCAAAAGAAAGTTTCTCAAACCATGCAACTGCATCACCATTGATTTGACTTGAAGGGACTTGACATCATAAAGGGAAAGATTTTATTTGATTTAAAAACAAAACAGGAAATTAATTTTAAAATTTGAAAACCCTTTTGGACTTAAAAAAATAAACCGAATTGAAAACCCTTTTGGACAAAAAGAAAAAACTGAAACATACAAGCCAACAAAAACAAACAACAAAAAATATGTAGCATTCATATTGGGCCCAGAGATGGTTGGATTTAAGGAAACATATTGGACCACTCCAGATCTAATTTTGAGGTTGGTCCAGATAAATCTGCACGTGCAATAAGTCCAGAACACGCTGATTGAAGGGAACGTTCTTCACTTGCCCAGAATTGTCTCATACCTGTTTATGAGACAAAAACTCCAACAAACACATCAACATCTTTCAAACAAAGAATCATAGCTTAAAATTCCTAGACTAGTCCTAAGCATGCAAAATCTGTCCTCAGCTAGTGGTTTTGTAAAAATATCTGCTAATTGCTCCTCTGACTTAACAAATTGAATGCTAATATCCCCTTTTTGAACATGTTCTCTTATTGAGTGAAATTTCACTTCAATATGCTTAGTCCTAGAGTGCAAAACTGGATTTTTAGAAATATTAATGACACTCATATTATCACACAGCAAGGGAATATTTTCAGCATTTAATTTGTAATCAGCAAGCTGTGTTTTTAACCACATAAGCTGAGAACAACAAGAAGAAGCAGCTATATACTCAGCCTCTGCAGTGGATAAAGCCACTGTTGGCTGCTTCTTACTTGACCAAACATTCAAGGACTTTCCAAGGAAGCAACATAAGCCTGAAGTGCTTCTTCTATCAACTCTATCACCAGCAAAATCTGCATCACAATAACCAACTGTAGAAAAATCATCAATCTTAGGATACCAAAGACCAAAATTGGATGTGCCATGAACATATCTAATGATCCTCTTAACTGCAGAAAGATGAGACTCTTTAGGTTTAGATTGGAATCTTGAACACATTCCAACACTTTGCACAATATCGGGTCTAGAGGAAGTTAAGTACATAATAGAGCCAATCATTCCTCTATACCTAGTCTCATCCACATCTTTCTCAGTTTCTCCCTTATCTAATTTTGAATTAGGGTGCATGGGGGTTCCCATGAGTTTGGCATTTTCCATACCAAATTTCTTAACTAGTTCCTTGGCATACTTTTCTTGATAAATGAAAATACTATTTTCAGTTTGTTTATTTTACAGCCCAAGGAAAAAGTTAAGTTCACCCATCATATTCATGTCAAATTCACTTGTCATGAGTTTCCCAAATTCAGAACAAATGGATTCATTGGCTGATCCAAAAATAATGTCATCAACATATATTTGGGCTAGAATGAAAGAATCATTAGAGTTCTTAATAAATAGAGTTGTGTCTGTGGTGCCTCTTTGAAAACCATTTTTCAAAAGAAAAGAGCTAAGTCTCTCATATCAATCTCTAGGAGCTTGTCTCAAACTATAGAGAGCTTTTGATAATTTGAAAACACGGTTAGAAAGCTCTTTATTTTCAAAACCAGGTGGCTGCTCCACATACACTTCTCTATCTATCACACCATTTAAAAAGGCATATTTCACATCCATTTGATATAATTTAAAACCACAAAAAGAAGCATAAGCTAAGAGAAGTCCTTTGGCTTCCATTCGGGCAACAGGGTCAAAGGATTCATTAAAGTCTATTCCTTCTTCTTGGTCATATCCTTGTGCCACTAGCCTTGCTTTGTTTCTTGCAATGCTACCATCCTCTCCTAACTTGTTCCGAAATATCCACTTGGTGCCTGTCACTTTCTTTCCATTCGGCCTTTGAACCAATGTCCACACTTGGTTCTTCTCAAATTCAAGAAGCTCATCTTCCATTGCTTTTACCCAAGAAGGGCCATTAAGGGGCTTCTTTGACATTTTGAGGCTCCATTTGAGAGAGAAGGGCAATGTTTGTTCCTTCATTAGCTTTTCTAGTTAAGGACCGAGTTTTAACCCCATGAGAGACGTCTCCAATAACAAATTCCTCAGGATAATTCTTCAAAAATCTCCTCACGAGGTCTGGTGGACTTGGAGGCAAATTCAGTTACCAAGGGATTCTGGGTACTGCTGGTTTCAGGATCTCCTTCAAATTCATGAGATAAAATGGAATTGTCTCTTGAATTTTTAGCAGCTGCAGTTTCTGGTTCAGCTTGTCCAGAATTTCCGTTTTCATGATTTTGTGCAGTTTCATTGTCCTGTTAAGCTTGATTCCCTGTATCACAATCTTCCAAAATACTTTGTACCAAGTTAGTATCACAGAATATAATATGTATAGACTCCTCAATAATCCTAGCATCTTGATGATAAGCTCTAAATGCTTTACAAGTTGTGGAATATCCTACAAATAAGCACTCATACGCCTTTGGATCAAATTTTCCTAAATTATCTTTGTTATTAAGAACAAAACATTTGCATCCAAAAATGTGCAAGTAATCCAAGTTTGGTGGGTAACCTTTCCAAAGTTCATAAGGGGTTTTCTTCAAAAATTTTCTTATGATAGTTCTATTCAAAATGTGGCAAGCTATGTTAATCGCTTCAGCCCAAAGGAATTTTGGAACATTGCTCTCACAAAGCATAGCTCTTTTCATTTCTTGAATACTTCTATTTCTTCTTTCCACAACACCATTTTGTTGTGGTGTCCTTGGACAAGAGAAGTTGTGAGATATTCTAAATTCCTCACAAAAGGATTCAAATAAATTGTTTTCAACTTCGGTTCCATGATCACTTCTTATAGAAGAGATCTTTAAATCCTTTTCATTTTGAATTTTCTTGCAAAAGATTTCAAAGGCCAAAAATGCTTCATTTTTGTGTGCAAGAAATAAAACCCAATCAAACCTAGAATAGTCATCCACAATCACTAAACCATAATGTTTACCACCTAGACTTTGAATTTTTGTTGGACCAAATAAATCAATGTGTAGCAACTCAAGTGGTCTTTTAGTAGAGATGTCTTCCTTTGGCTTAAATGAACTTTTTGTTTGTTTTCCCATTTGGCAAGCATCACAAGTGATGTCTTTGTCAAACCTTATCAAAGGAAGACCTCTTACTAACCCTTTCTTTACAAGTTTGTTTATTTGAAACATACTTGCATGGCCCAATCTCTTGTGCCATAGCCACTTTTCAGATTCTTTAGAATGAAAGTGATGACAAGTCATCCTAGCCTATTTTAACTAGTCTTTTTCTTTAGTTTTCATTAGAATTATGCACTTTCTTGAGCTACAAGCAAGCTAATTAAGTAGATTTTTATGTTTCCCTTGATTGAACCAACCATATATGAATTTATGCCATTTCATGAGGTTTTATGCTATATTTGTTGCATATTATGAAAGAATGAATATCTCATGATTTTGAGCATAGCTTTGATAAGTTTGGTTGATTAATGATAGGTGAAGAAAGCTTGGAGAAAGGTTGAAGCGAAGAGGAATGGCTAGAAGTGAAGAGAGGACAATGGAATAAGTGAAATTGAACCAGGAGGCATGAAGTTAGCCCCAACGTTAGCCCCCTAACTTGGAGGCTAACGTTAGGCATGAAGATTACTCCCTGGGCTCCCCACGTTTGAGCCAACGTTAGCCCCCTAACTTGGAGGCTAACGTTGGCAAGAGAAACTTCTTCCCTGGGCACCAACGTTTGCGCCAACGTTAGACCCCTAACTTGGGGGCTAACGTTGGCACATGAACATTCAAGGAAGAGGCAAAAGTTAGCCCCAACGTTAGCCCCCTAACTTGGAGGCTAACGTTGGAACTTGAGAGTTTCTCCCCTGGGCACCAACGTTTGCGCCAACGTTAGCCCCCTAACTTGGAGGCTAACGTTGGCACATAAATTACAAAGGGGGAAGGGCCAACGTTTGCGCCAACGTTAGCCCCCTAACTTGGAGGCTAACGTTGGCGCCACTAGCATATAAGCAAGGCCAACGTTAGGGTCAAAGTTAGACCCCTAACGTTGGCACCAACGTGCATACCAGTAAATTTTGCTTGCTGCTATGAAAAGTTGGAGCCAAAGTTAGACCCCTAACTTTGGCTCAAACTTTAGGTCCAACGTTGGCTAACCTCAAACCTGGTTCAATTGGTTCACTTTGGTTCTTCTTCAAACTTCAAGAGCAATCAACCAAGGCCTCTTTCAACCCAATTCCACCAAGAACAAAGGCCCAACTCAAGGCTTGAAGATCATTTTTGGAAAGTGTATAAATAGGATAGAATTCAAGTTATTAAGAGAGCTTTCTTTTGGGGAATTTTCATAATAGTTTTCGGAAAGCTTTTGATATTGAGTGATCTTTAATTTCTTTGTCTTGGGGAAGGAGAATTCACTTCTCTTCCTCTTAGTTTTATTGCTTTCAATTTCAATTACACTTGTCTTGGATCTTGGGTTGGAGAATTGAAGAAATTCTGTTTCAATCTCATCCTTGGATCCCTCTGTTTTACTCACTGCATAATTGAATTTAATTTTCTGTTAATTGCTCTTCATCTCTTTTCTTTGCAATTTACATTTTCTTTGCAATTGTTCTTGTTGGATCTAGGAAGGCACTGAGATCTAGACTTGGTTTTCTAGTCTCTGGGCCCTGAGATCTCAATTTTACATTCTCTGTTTCTTGCTTTTAATGTTCATTTACTTTACTGCTTCAAGATCCGTTTCAATCCCCATTCCCTTCTTCTCTTTTGTCTGATGTAGTTTAACTTTTCCTTGTTTAATTTATGCAAATCCACATCCCAATCCCCTTTACATTTCAAGCAATTTACATTCCTTCCACTTTAAGATTCCGCAATTTACATTTCTTGCACTCTAAGTTTCTGCCATTTAATTTCTTATTCCTTAAGATTCAGCAATTTAATTTCCTGCACTCTTTACTTTCATGCAATTTACATTCTGCAAATCACAAATCACCCAACCAACACTCGATTCGCTTGACTAAATCAACCACTAAACTAAAATTGCTCAATCCTTCAATCCCTGTGGGATCGACCTCACTCCCGTGAGTTTTTATTACTTGATGCGACCCGGTGCACTTGCCGGTTAGATTTGTGTGTTTTGGGAGAAATTTATTTTTCACCAAAATACTCATCAGAAAGCAAGCTACATTTTGATCCTTTAGTTCATCAAGGGTAAGTCCACACACATTATTACAATGCTTGGCAACAAAAAATACTTCATTAGTCTTTTCATTTACAATACAGCACTCAAGTCTTTTGAAGGTCACTAAATATCCTAAATCACATAGCTGACTTATACTCAAAAGATTATGCTTCAATCCACATACCAAAAATACATCATCAATGAAGGTAGAGTGTTCATTACCTACCTTTTCAACAGCAATTATTTTACCTTTACCATCATCTCCAAAGGTCACAAAACCTCTATCATACTTGTTTAGTTTGATGAAGTAAGTTGACCTTCCAATCATGTGCCTTGAGCATCCACTATCCAAGTACCACATATCATTTTTGTTCTTGGATGCTAGGCAAATCTGCATGAAAAACTTCAAGTAACCTTAGGTATCAAAATTAATTTGGATCCTTTGAAGTTAATCCATCTTGGTTGCCCAAGTACATTGAAATCACACACAACATTGTAAATTTGGTTTCCTACATTTCTTTTTTCAATGAAGCATTGTATGAATGACCAAATTTTTTGTAATTAAGCCAATGATTTCCTGATGCATGTTGCTGAAATTGAGATGAACTACCATGCTGGAAATGATTAAAGAATTGAAATTTTCTGGTTTTTGGAAGAGGTGCATTTCTTTTGACAAAATTATTTTTGTTATAATTGTTCCTCTTTGCAAAAGCATTTTCACCAGAATTTTTGAGAACTTTTGGACTTTTCGAATATGAGGTTTTGTTGTAAAATAGTGGTTTCTTGAAAGCAACCTCATTTTTCGAAATGTACCCCAGACCTGACCTATTTGAAGTAGGTTTGGTTCTTGGTGAAGGCTCAATTTCACTTGTGTAAACTTCATCAATTTTCTCCTCAAGTGTGGGAACATATCCAATGCCAGATTTGTTGGATGTGGATTTAGTATTTGATGAAGAAGCCACAAATTTCATAGAGCATTCATTAAACACTGCACTTTCCTTGGTTATATAACCTAAACTAGATTTTTCAAACAATGGTCTTTGGCTTACAAGTAATTTGTCCAAGTTACTAGAACTTTGAGCAAATTTTGCTTAGTCACCATTCAACCTTTTAATCATATCATTTTAATATTTCATTTTCAGCAATTAACTCTTGAGAAGGATCCACAATGTGCTTTTCTTTTAATTTTTCAAGTTCAGATTTTAGAAATCTGTTTTCTTCAATAATGTCCAAAGCACATTTAGTTTCCTTCACTTTTTCTTTTAAAAAATTATTTTCAGCTTTTAACACATCTTTTTCAGATCTGCATTTATTGTACTTATCTAGCAGTTTTGAGGTGTTTAGGGTAAGATCATAAAAAAGAGCATGTAAATCATCTATAGACAAGTCATAGTAATTTACCTCATCAAGATTATTATTTCCAGCCATGAAGCAGTCTTTATCTTTACCTTCAGAATCTTCTTTCTCATTGGAGTCGTTCTCAAGATCCTCCCAAGCTGCCATGAGCACTCTCTTCTTTTTTTCTTTTCTTTGTCCTCCTTCTTGAGCTTTGGACAGTTTAGCTTGAAGTGTCCAGCCTCCTTGCAATGATGACACGTCACCTTGCTCAAGTCCATTTTGTGTTCCTTTGAGCTTGAACCCTTGTACTTGCCCTTGTGCTTCATCATCCTTCTAAATCTCCTAACAAAAAACATAAACTCATCATCTAAAATACCATCACTAGACTCACTCTCTTTTGATTTTATTTTTGACTTGAGGGCTATTCCCTTTTTCTTTAAGTCTAGATTTGTGTGTGTGGTTTCATAGGCAAGGAGTTTTCCTCTCAGCTCATCATAGGTTATAGGGCTTAGGTTATTGCTCTCAGCTAGGATAGTGGCAGTGGTTTCCCATTCTTTTGTGAGGCTTCTAAAGAGTTTTCTCACTAGGGTTTGTTCTGAGTAGTTTGTACCCATAGCATCAAGGTTATTGATTATGATTGAGAATCTCTCAAACACTTCATCAATGCTTTCTCCATCCTTCATATTAAACATCTTGTTCCGAGGGTTACCTGAAACTGTAGGTTGAACTCGAACGAGATCTTCTGTGCTGATCGGAGAAGATGTATCCGGCTATGAGTGGAGGCCGGAGCTATCGTATCCGACTTGTTGAGCTTGGCTGCACGGCTGATTCTTCGTCCCCGGAAGGTGGGGGTACCTGCAAGGGACTCCGATGCTTAAGTTAGCAAGGGTATTAAGCAGGTTTTTAGTAGAATCAGAGTATGAGTTATACTTGGGTGCTCCAGTGTATTTATAGTAGTGTGGAGTGACCTTTTTAGATAAGATAAGTTAGTCATATTATCTTATCTTATCCTTAAGTGAGGTCAGCGTATCTTTCAAGGGAACCGCCCTTTTCTCTGTAGTCTTGGGCTGCCATAGGATTTGGATCGTGTTCCTTGATTTTGGGCCCTTCTTTGGACTTTTCTGTCAGTTTGGCCGACCTCTTTGAGAAGAGGTCAGATAGTCTGACCTGAAGAGGTCGGTCGCCTTGTTGCTAAACATCCCGGGTCGGGTAGCTCGACCCAGGGTATGAACAGTGCCCCTGCTCGAGCTCGGTCTTTTTTGAGGTCGAGTCCTACTTCTTAGGATTTCGATCCTTCTCTGGTGAAGCCGAACTCGAGCATCTTGTCGACTTCATCTTTGTAGCGTTCTCCTTTTTGAATATGGAACGTTTTCTTTTGCTTCTTAAAAGCGCGCGCTTTTGCATTAGCGCTCTTAGCCTTGGGAATATGCAAGGGGTTTAATATCCTCATTAATTGGTTTTTAATTACCTCGTTTCTCTTAGCCTCTTTATTTTGAATTTCACACCCAAAAAATGGTTTTTCTTCTCCGTAACTTCCCCTTTCTTTCTCTCTTTCTGTTTTTCTGAAGTTTGCGGTTTTCGTATTTTTCCCCTGTGTCGTATCCTTGGCGATCATTAGTGTTTTCCTCGCTGTGAAAGGGCGACCCTGAATTCCATCTTCCATTTTCTACTTCTGTGAGGCTTTCTGTTCGAGAGGTGGCTCTACTCCCTGTCGCTTCTGCTCTCAGCTTTTCTTTAGAGTTTTCTCCCACTTTTCTAGGTTGGTTCTTTCTTACTTTCTTCGTCGCTTGCATTGTGCCCTTTCTTTTTTACTTTAGAAAGTTTGGATCTTTTTGTATTACCGTGCATCTGCTTGCTTATTGTCGTTTATTTTTCTTCTTCTGTGATCTGTATGAACCCATTTGCTTTCTCAAAGGTTGTTCCTTTGATGTTTTGTTGACGGATTTTGCAAAAGATAACTTCTATTTTTTATTTTTCTTGAAAAAGGTTGTGTCTTTGATGACTTCTTCTTGAGCTGTTTATTTGGTTGCTTCGTTTGTTGACTAAACTGGGACTGTGGGTCTGGAGGGTAGTTTATTCTGATGGTTTTACCCGTGGCTCATGGCCTTTTATTCAGAGTGTCGTTTTTGTTAAAAGGGGTTGTTATCAAGGTGTGAGCTTTGTGGGTTTTTCCTGAGTCCTTGTTCTGTGCCTGCCTCCAAAGGATGCCCCTGGATCTTTGGTGTGGGTCCTGGGGTTTCCTTTTGTTATTTATACTGCGCTGAATTATGTTGGCCGAGTTGTTTTGTCTTTCATTTGAGATGTTTTTTAGTAATCCAATCTTATTTTATTATTGTAGGACTAGTTGACCTCATGTCTTCTCGCAAAAATATTGTTGAGACGTCTTCCCAAGTCCCTAAGGGCATGACTGATTGGGTGGATTCCATGGTTCTTCTGTGTGTTTCGTTGGTTGACTCTGAGTTTTGTCAACAACTTAGGCAATTTCATAGCATTTGTGGTAATAGTGGTGATGAAAAGAACTATGAGCTTGTATCTCCAAACTCTGAGGAGAGGGTCTATTTTTCTACCCGAATTGCTGGAGAGCGCCCTTTTTTCTACGCCTACGACTTCTTTTTTAGTCAAATGAATATCACTCTTCCTTTTACCGCTTTTGAGACCAACCTCTTATGGTCCTGTAATGTAGCTCCATCCCAACTTCACCCAAATTCCTGGGGTTTTATAAAAATCTTTCAGTTGTTGTGTCATGAGTTCGGTATCCCTGCTTCACAATCCCTCTTCTTTTATCTCTTTGTTTTAACAAAGCCTGGGGTGGTTAAGAAGAAAGCCGCTTGGGTTTCTTTCCGAGCCTTCCAGGGAAAAAAAGTTTTCTCCATGTTTGATGAATCTTTCCGTGACTTCAAGAATTACTTTTTTAGGGTCCGAGCTGTTGGAGGAGCTCGGCCCTTTTTTCTGGATGAGAATGATGAGCCCGCCTTTCCCTTGGAATGGCAAAGGAATGTGAGGGTATCTAGATATACGTGGAAAATGTTAGATGAGGCTGAGCAAGCTTTTGTGACTATGCTGGAAGAACACTAGGGGCAGCCTCCCCATCTCGACACAAAGAAATTTTTAGCCAACCCTTCTCTCCTCCGAGCTGAGCTGGGTAGTGGTCAATTTTCGATTTTTGCTTTGTTTTGTCGAGTTATCTCTTGCAAGCTCTTTTCTAATTTGTAACTTGGTTTCCCGCTGTTATGTTTTGTTTGCAGAGATGATTAAAAACAATGAATCTATGAAGGCCTTCAAAAGGGCAAGGAAGGCTACTGTAGCTCAAAACGTCTCGGCCAAGGCGGCCAGAGAGGGGTCGTCCCAGGTTCAGTCGAAGCCGGCCGTACCGAGTTCGCCGGTGGCGGGGTACTCCCCGGGTTCGTCTGGTCGATCCTTCGCAAGCTTCTGTTGCCACTTCTGGTGCTCCTCCAAAAAAAAAATAGAAGACAGCTGAGCCTTTTAACCTTGACGCCCCTGACTTCGACGCGATTGAGTTTGTTGATCAGCAGATTGGTCCTTATGGTACCATCCCCACTGATGATGTCTCTCTCCTTCGCCATTTACACTTTATTACTCGGAGCAGCATTAAGATGGCACATATGGGAGCTGCTATGTACCGAACTGTCCAAGATCTTCCCCTTCATGCTACCAAGGCCTTTATGGAGGACGCTAAGCATGAGTTTGACAGAATGAAAGGTTTGAAGGAGGAGCTCCAAGCGAAGGTGACCAAGCTGGAGAAAGAGTTGGAGGGTGAAAAGGCTAGTTCTGTTGCTTTGGCGGCTTCTGTGAGGTTGGCTGAAGATACGGCATTGAGGCACAAGAAAAGCTACGTCACAACCTACCGCGAGGTAATGCGTCTTAGGGAGGAGTTGGAATCGGCCCGGGTTGATTATGCCGAGCTCCAGGGTCACCTTGTAGGCAGTGTAAATGCTGCTTATGAGAATTTGAAGGAGCAAGTTCGGGTTCTTGCCCCTGGGGTTGACCTTGCTTTGTTCAGTCTGGATAATGTTGTGAGGGATGGCAAGATTGTCCCTGATGACCCTGAAGACGATGACGTTGAACCTCCCTCTGTGCTTGCTGCCAAAGCATCTGTGGTACCGACTTCTTCAGCTCCTTCAGCTGAGGCCGGTCATCCCGTGTCAGAACCTGATTGTCAAATCTTGAATCGGGATGATGGGACTGTGGACGCTGTGCCCATTCAGACTCGTCCTCCTTTACCTCGTGCTGCCGAGAAGCCTTCGGATCTTCCTTGATTATGTAGATGTTTTGTGTAGATAGCCCGGCCTGTGGGCTTTTAAACTTTCTTTTTTGTAAATAATGGTTGCTGGCCCTTGACATTTTCTTAGTTGCTTGTTTAGCAACTTACTTTTGAAAAACAAGATGGTTTTTCAGCTTTTGGAGCTGGTCTTGGTAGCCTCTTGAGCTTTGTTATTATTATAACTTTATGTTTTTCATATCATGTCTTGTTTGCATCTGCCTTGGTATGCTTTTCGGAGTGTTGGAGCTTTGGTGACCTCTTTGGATTTATACTTGTGGCTTGATTTGTAGTTGCTTGGATTCAACTTGTATGTCGGCTTCCTTATGTTGGTTTGAAGTTGTTTTTAACAACCCTATTTGTTGGGACCTTTGCGAGGTCTGGGTTAGTAATTACCTTTGTAACGTTAAGGTTTTTGGGAAGCCGACTTCGTCATTGCAGTTGCTTCTAGTAATCCTTTCTTTTGGACCTTGTTGGGTCTTATTTTAGGAATTACTCTTGTTTGGGGGAGGCCGACTTCTTTATGTCCGTCTTACCTAAGTTATTTTTAGTAACCCTCTTTCTTGGACCCTCGTCAAGTCTCTTTCAAGGGTTACTTTTTATAACTTGTTGATTTTGGAACCGACTTCCTTGTGTTGGTTCCTTCTAAGTTATTTTTATAATCCTCTTTCTTGGATCTTGTTCAGGTCTCTTTCAGGGATTACTTTTATAACTTGTTTGTAGGAGACCGACTTCTTCATGTCGGCCCTTCTAAGTTATTTTTGTAATCCTCTTTCTTGGACCTTGTTCAGGTCTCTTTCAGGGATTACTTTTATAACTTGTTTGTAGGAGACTGACTTCGTCATGTCGATCTCTTCTAAGTTATAGCAATCCTCTTTTATAGGGTTGGCCAGACCTCTTTCTAGGGATTTACTTATAACTTGGGTTATTGCGACTGGTCCGATTTCTTTACGTCGGCCAGTCTTTAAGTTATTATTTAGCAACCCATTTTTATTAAGACCTCGTCAGGTCCTTTCTATGGATTACTTTCGATAACTTCTTGCATTATTCTGTTTTCATCTTTGCTGATTTTGTAGAAATTGGATTTAATCCCCGTTTGGTCGACCTTTTGATAAATTTGGTTTTCATCTTTGTTGGTCTGTGATCGTGCAGTGAATTTGATTTTCACTTTCTGCCGATCTGTAGCTTTGTAATCGGACGATGAATATTTCAGATTGATGCGTCTTGAGAATTTGTAGAAGATCTAAACAGATTTTTTTCAAAAGAAAAATGCAAATATATACATGTGGGAGTTTTATCCCTCTAAGTCGAGCGATTTATAGGTCTTAGCTTGGCGCCTCATTAAAAAACCTTTTCAGGAAAAAGAGTGTGCCTCATCCTTAGACCCTTTATCATCCCTAACTATAGTACCTTCTTAAATTGCAGGCGTGCTATGACCTAGGAAGCTCTCGCCCATCGAGCTCGGACAGTCTGTAGTATCCCTTTCCAAGTACTTTTATGACTCGGTAGGGTCCCTTCCAGTTCGCTGCCAGCTTTCCTTCTCCAGGCCGAGTTGTTCCGATATCATTTCGGATTAGGATGAGGTCGTTCTCAGCAAACCCTCGTGGCACCACCCTCTGATTGTATCTCGAAGCCATTCGTCGTTTTAATGCTTCCTCCCTGATCCGAGCTCTTTCTTGGACTTCTGGGAGTAGGTCGAGTTCTTCCCTTTGAAGTTGGGAGTTGGCTTCTTCATTATAGTGGATCACTCTAGGGGACCCTTCTTCAATCTCTACTAGGATCATTGCCTCCATTTCGTACGCTAATCAGAAAGGTGATTCCTTTGTGGTGGAATGTGGCGTCGTTCGATACGCCCACAGGACTTGTGGGAGTTCTTCAGCCCAGGCTCCCTTTGCGTCCTATAATCTCTGCTTGAGCCCAGCCAATATGACTTTGTTGGCAGCTTCGCCTTGTCAATTGGCTTGGGGATGTTCTACGGAAGTGAACTGGTGTTTTATGTTCAGGTCGGCCACTAACTTTCTGAAGCCTGCATCTGTGAACTAAGTGCCATTGTCTGTGGTGATGGAGTATGGAACCCTGAACTTTGTGACAATATTCCTATATAGGAATTTTCGACTTCTTTGAGCAGTGGAATTAGCTAGGGGTTCTGCCTCGATCCACTTTGTGAAATAGTCTACCCCTACTATGAGGAATTTAACTTGTCCTGATCTCTGAGGGAAGGGTCCGAGAAGGTCGAGTCCCCATTTTGCGAATGGCCAAGGTGAGGTCACACTGATGAGTTCCTCTGGCGGGGCGATGTGGAAGTTGGCATGTTTCTGACATGGTGGGCATGTCTTTACGAACTCCGTAGCTTCTTTTTGTAGAGTTGGCTAATAAAACCCTGCCCGGAGTACTTTTTTGGCCAGTGCTTGCGCTCCGAGATGATTTCCACAGATGCCACTGTGTACTTCTTCTAGGATTTTTTTTGTGTTAGAAGTCGGAACACATTTTAACAATGGTATTGAAATCCCTCGTTTGTATAGAGTATTGTTTATGATAGTGTAGTATTGTGCCTCCCGTCTTAACCTCTTTGCCTCCTTTTCATCTGTAGGGAGTATTTCTGTTTTGAGGTAGTTAATTATGGGAGTCATCCATCCTTGATCCAGACCTATTATGGTTAGGACTTTTCCTCTTTCGAGATTAACGGGTTCTGCAGCATTTCCTGGATGAGGCTTCTATTGTTGCCCCTGGTTTGGTGCTGGCTAGCTTTGAGAGTGCGTCAGCTCGGGCATTTTATTCACGAGGTGTGTGGCGGATCTCATATTTCCCGAGTTGTCCGAGCTGTTCCCTGGTTTTATCCAGGTCCTTTTTCATAGTGGGATCCTTGGCTTTGTAGCTCCCTGTTATTTGTGAAGTGACCACCTGTGAGTCGCTGAAGATGATGAGTTTTTGAGCTCCAACCTCTTTAGCCAGCTTCAAACCAGCTAGTAGTGCCTCATATTCAGCTTGGTTGTTTGAGGCAGGGAACCCGAATTTGAGGAAAAGTTCAATTTGGGTTCCTTGGTTGCTTTCAATTATCATACCTGCGCCGCTTCCAGTCTTATTCGAGGAGCCGTCCACGTAGAGATTCCATTCTATGGGGGTTTTTGGGGTGTCTGTAAATTCTGCAATGAAGTTGGCCAGGTATTGTGATTTGATGGCTGTCCGTACTTCATATTGAAGGTTGAACTCGGACAGCTCGACTGCCCATTGCAAGATTCTGCCCGCTAGGTCTGTTTTCTGCAATATCCTTTTTATGGGTTGGTTGGTCCACATCGTAATGGTGTGGGCTTGGAAATATGGGCGTAGTCGTCGAGATGTTAAGATGAGAGCGTAGGCAAATTTTTCTATTTTTTGGTAGTTTAGCTCGGATCCTTGTAATACTTTACTGATGAAGTATACGGGTTGTTGCCCACTGTCGTCTTCTCGAACTAGTGCGTAGGCTACTGCCCGACTTCCTACCGCGAGGTATAATATGAGTGGTTCTCCTTCTCGTGGCCGAGATAGGATGGGTGGCTGTCCTAGGAATCTTTGAAATCTTGGAAGGCTTGTTCGCACTCTGTTGTCCACTCAAACCACTTTCCTTTCCTTAGAGTAGCATAGAAGAGGAGAGATCTTATTGCTGATTCCGCTAGAAATCTGGACAAGGCTGCTAACCTTCCATTGAGTTGTTGTACTTCTTTAACACAAGTCGAGCTCTTCATGTCGAGTATGGCCCGGCATTTATCCGGATTTACCTCAATTCCTCTTTGTGTGAGCATAAAGCCCAGGAATTTGCCAGCTTCTACTGCGAAGGTGCATTTTGCAGGATTAAGTCGCATGCCATGTCTTCTTATGGTGTCGAATACTTGGGTGAGATCGGACATCAACGTTTCTTCACTTTGTGTTTTTATTAACATGTCGTCCACATAGACTTCCATGGTTTTTCCAATATGATCTGTGAAGACCTTATTCATTAATCTTTGATAAGTAGCTCCCGCGTTTTTAAGACCAAAAGGCATGACGATGTAGCAATAGTTTGCTTTTGGAGTTAAGAATGAACTTTTTTCTTGGTCGGGCGGATACATTGGGATTTGGTTGTATCCTGTATATGCGTCCATAAACGAGAGGTATTTATATCCGGAGGAGGCGTTTACTAGAGCGTCGATACTTGGGAGTGGATAAGGATCTTTTGGGTAGGCCTTGTTGAGATCAGTGTAGTCGGTGCACATCCGCCACTTCCCATTTGATTTTTTCACCAAGACGACGTTAGCTAGCCATAGTAGGTACTTGACTTCTCTTATGAATCCTGCCTCAAGTAGAGCTTGTACCTGCTCTTCCACAGCTTGAGATTGTTCGGGTTCGAGCTTCCTACGTCTCTGTTGTATTGGCCGGGATCCTGGATAGACTGCTAGCTTGTGGCACATTAACTCGGGGTCTATGTCAGGCATGTCTGCAGCCTTCCATGCAAAGAGGTCGGCGTTACCTCGTAAGAACTGTACGAGTGATTCTTTTATTTCTCCCTTTAGGATTGTTCTAATATTAGTTGTTTTGTCCGGGATGTCTCCGATCTGGACTTTCTCTACTTCACCTTCGGGTTGTGGGCGGAGTTCTTCCTGTCTCTGAACTCCCCCGAGTTCGATTGTATGGAACTCTTCTCCTCTGCCTCTGAGGTTTAGACTTTCGTTGTAGTAGCAGCACGCCGTCTTCTGGTCTGCTTTTATCGTGGCTATCCCTTCTGCAGTTGGGAATTTCATGCATAGATGTGGAGTCGAGACTATTGCGCCGAGCTGATTCAACGTTGTCCGACCTATTAAGGCGTTATAGGCTGACCTTACGTCGACCACGATGTAGTCTATCTTGAGCATTCTTGACTGGCTTCCTTTTTCGAAGGTTGTGTGTAGTGAGACATATCCAAGTGGTTGAACTGGGGTGTCTCCCAGTCCGAACAGGCTGTTCGGATATGGTCTGAGTTCTTTTTCTTCTAGGCCGAGCTTGTCGAAGGCAGTTTTGAATAAGATGTCGGCGGAGCTCCCTTGGTCTATCAGTGTGCGGTGGAGATTTGCATTTGCCAGTATGATAGTGATGACCATGGGGTTGTCGTGTCCTGAGATGATACTAGATGCGTCATCTCTGGTGAAAGTAATTACGGGGATGTCGGGTAATTCCTCCTTTCCCTCGACATGATATACTTCTTTGAGATATCTTTTGCGAGATGATTTGGAGATTCCTCCTCCCGCAAATCCTCCGTGTATCATGTGGACGTGTCTTTCTGGTGTATGAGGTGATCGCTCAGTTCGTCCGACATCTTCGTCCCTTCTTCTTTTTCTTTGCTCATCGTCTCGGGTGGCTAGGTATCGATCTAATTTTCCTTCTCTTACTAGTTTTTCTATGACGTTCTTTAAGTCAAAGCATTCGTTGGTGGAATGTCTGCGGAGTCTGTGGTATTCGCAATATTCAGATCGATTTCCTCCCCCCTTTTTGCCTTTGAGTGGTCGAGCTGGGGGTATTTTTTCAGTATGGCAGACTTCTCTGTAAACATCCATAAGGGACACCCAAAGGGGGTATAATTGTGGTATTTTTTTATTTTTTTCCCATGTCGATCTTCTTTCTTTTTGGACTCTTTATCTTTATCTCGAGAGGAGTAGGTGAATCCGACTTTTGAGGTCTCTCCTAGTCGAGAGTTCTCCTCCATGTTGATGTACTTTTCTGCTCGTTCTTGAACCTCGTTCAGAGATGTGGGATGTTTCTTTGATATAGATTGGCTAAAAGGTCCCTCTCGCAAGCCATTGATGAGGCCCATGATGGCGGCCTCTGTTGGTAGGCTTTGTATGTCGAGGCATGTCTTGTTGAATCTTTCCTTGTAGTTGCAAAGACTTTCCCGCTTTCCCTGCTTGATTTCCAATAGACTTGGGGCGTGTTTAGCCTTATCTTTTTGGATGGAGAATCTGGCTAGAAACTTCTTGGCTAAGTCGTCGAAGCTTGAGATGGACCTAGGAGGTAGGTTGTCGAACCATCTAATTGCTGTTTTTGTTAGAGTAGTTGGAAAAACTTTGCAGCAAACTACGTCTGAGGTGTCGGTGAGGTACATTCTACTTCTGAAATTGCTGAGATGATAGCCAGGATCTGTAGTGCCGTCATACAGAGTCATGTCGGGAAGTTTGAAGTCCTTTGGGATTTTAGCCTTCATGATTTCTTTAGTGAATGGATCCTGGTCCTTGCGGGAGTCGTGTTCATGACCAGATAGAGTAGTCTTGGTTTTGAGATCGGCTTCGAGTTTTAGAAGTTTATCTTCTAATTCCCGGCGTCGTCTGACTTTCCTTCGTAGATCTTTCTCAGCTTCTCGTTGATGCTCCACCTCCTTTTCAAGTTGCTTCAAGCGATCTTGAAGTGCCTCCACTGCTCCCTTATTTGGTGAATCATTATTTTTGTTAGGTTGAGGGGTATCTTTTGGTGTAGTGTCCGTGTTTTTGTGCGGCATTCTATCTTCTAGATCAGAATCGTGGTCATTTTCATGGTCATCCGTCATGGTGGTGGGATGACTTCCAGGTTTCCCTGCAACGGCGCCAATGTTCCGAGGGTTACCTGAAACTGTAGGTTGAACTCGGACGAGATCTTATATGCTGATCAGAGATGATGTATCCGGCTATGAGTGGAGGCCGGAGCTATCGTATCTGACTTGTTGAGCTTGGCTGCACGGCTGATTCTTCATTCCCGGAGGGTGGGGGTACCTGCAAGGGACTCCGATGCTTAAGTTAGCAAGGGTATTAAGCAGGTTTTTAGTAGAATCAGAGTATGAGTTATACCTGGGTGCTCCAGTGTATTTATAGTAGTGTGGAGTGACCTTTTTAGATAAGATAAATTAGTCATATTATCTTATCTTATCCTTAAGTGAGGTCAGCATATCTTTCAAGGGAACTGCCCTTTTCTCTGTAATCTTAGGCTGCCTTAGGATTTGGGTCGTGTTCCTTGATTTTGGGCCCTTCTTTGGGATTTTTTGTCGGTTTGGCCGACCTCTTTGAGAAGAGGTCGGATAGTCTGATTTGAAGAGGTCGGTCGCCTTGTCGCTAAACATCCCCGGTCGGGTAGCTCGACCCAGGGTATGAACACATCTCGTACTCTTTTCAAAGCATATCAATCCTCGTTTCTTTGACCTGTTTAGTGCCTTCATGTGTAACCTGGAGTTTCTCCCAGATTTCTTTGGCTGTCTTGGATCTAGACACCTTTTGGTACTCTTTAAAGCTGATAGCACAGTGAAGAAGGTTGATTGCTTTAGCATTCAGCTCTATCTTCTTCTTATCGTCTTCATTCCACTCAGCTTCTTCTTTTGGAGTCACTACTCCATCAGCACTTGTTTTTGTTGGAATCTTGGGACCGTTCACAACAATCTTCTATATGTTATAGTCAATGGATTGGATGAAGATCCTCATCCTCTCTTTCCAGTAGGCATAGTTCTTCCCGTTGAAGAAGGGAGGCCTATTGTTTGACTGGCCTTCAGTTAGAATGTAGGCAACCGTGGTTGTGCCCAAGTTGTTCACCATTAGACCTTTGCTCCAAGCGGTAAAGCTTGATTCTTGAGACCAAGGCACCTGATACCAATTGAAGGTTGTAGAAGGCTTAGAGTAGGGGGGTTGAATCTACGACCTTCTTTTAGTTTAATGAATTAACCCCTTTAAAACAAACTTGCAATCTGAAACTATTTGAACTCAGCAGCGGAAAATTTATGAGACAATTCTATTTTGTCTCATGAATATCAGAAAATAAAACAGAGCAGGGAAGAGAAAAGCTGACACCATCAAGTATCCTGGTTCGATTGCCATGTACTATGCAACCTACATCCAGTCTCCACCACAACAGTGGTGGAATTTCCACTATAGTTAAAGTATTACATACACCAATTCACAGAATTGACACAATCCTTTCACACTCAAGTTCTAACATAACTTGACTTTGGCTATGCTAATACTTAACTCTTCACTCTTAGTGCTAACCCAACTAAGAAAGGGATACCTCACAGGTACAAGATACAAGACACAGACTTACCTAAAGAAATCTGAAATCACTCTAGGCTTTTCAGTCAAGTGTATCACTCTGCCTCGTTTCACTCTTAGGCTTTTACTTGAGCTCTCTCAATATGCCTTTTCACTCAAGAAATTACAGAAAGATTAACATTGAAAAGTAAATTTCAATCTGTAAAAACATGAAGGAGATTGACTACTCTTCAATAGCCTCTTTGCTATGTGATAAACCAGATTTGCATGTATCTGATTTAGTTCTTCATTTTGGCGGAATGCTTCTTTGAAAGAAAGCATTGTCTAGGTAGATGAACTTATTCAGGGAGCATCTCTCAGAACATACACCTCAAGAATACTGGTTATCTCTCCTTGGTCTTTTGAATGAAGAAAAATCTTCTTTTATCTCCTTGAATGTTGTTGGGTTGTTCTCCCTAGGTCAACTCCTTGAGTTTTGTGCTTCACCAACCCACCATCTCACTTTTTCCCATTAATCCTCAGAATAGAAACTTTGGTTCTGACCTTCTCTTGTTGACCGAAAGCCATAGGAAAGCAGAAAATAGATATCTTCAATGGTAAATCCAGATCTTGGCCATTGAGAAACTACTTGGTCCCCAAGACACACTTGTGACCCTAGATGTACAGCAGTGGGAGCAAACTTCATCTTTCCCATGTATCCCAATATGGAGTGGTAGAGAGTTGAAGATGAAGAGAAGAAAATGAGATACATGTAAAAGAAAATAAAAATTACCTTTAACTTCTGACTTCTTCTTGATACAGATTGATGTGGGTGATTAGACTTTAACTTTTTGCTTAACCTTTTCTTTCTTGCTTCTTTAGTGAATAGCTTAGGGAAGAAGTTCTCTCTCACTTCTGTGATTTTTGACCAAGATGAAAAGTGAACATTGCTTTTGGTAAAAGCAAATGAGAGGGATCAACTTAGAGTGATAGATACGGGCTTGGATTGGTTTTGTTTCATGCAACCCGTTTGGCCCATCTGACTTCATTTCTTTGATTACTTTGGGCTGTTGTTATTTTTGTAGCCTACCAGCCTTGTTTATATTTTTCATTCAATTTGGGCTGCTACTTTATATATCAATTTTGGCCTGCAACACTTAATCACAAATAATTAACATTAGATAGATAATTGTCCAAAAATAATGTTTGTCATCATTAATTAATTTAGTTAATTTCTTAACTCAACAAGGAGTACCAGCCATCGTAATCGAAAGCTCATTGAAGGGTCGAGTATCACCTCTTTCTCTGTGATGATTATAATTTAGATCAGCTGTAAAGGACGGGAAAATAACCAAAACTGCCTCAGGTGCGATCACGGCACAGATGAAGAAGCACCAACATACATTGAACTAGAGCAAGCAGCTATTGTTGAAGGTTGAGGATTTCGGTTTGAACCTCCTGAACTACAGGCCACATTTACAAGCTTGGCCAATAGCTTAGGGGTCCTCACCTCGAAAAATTGTCGACGACAATGGAACAAAACTTGCAAATTTTTGTCACTGTCTATGACAAATGAATCGTACTTTCCATCATCCCATAACACAAAAATTAGAATTTTATAGAATAACTTCTCTACCTGTTTCATGCCTTGCATCTCCAGATTTTGGATTATAGTATTCTGAAACTCGTTGAAGGTTTCAAAAAAATACTAAGTGGATTTTTATCAGTAAATTTAATTACAGAACGTGTTTTTTTTTAATGGACCTTTTTATAGTGCACCAGAACTAGAAAACTATAATCTCTAATCATTGTGACTTCAACTCTAATAAATCCATAATGTTTTTATCATGTTTATATAGGAACCAATCCTTTGTAAATCGAATTAGTCGAATTCGATTTATATCACTTGCTGGGTATTATAGTAATTCGAATTAAGTAGACTCGATTTACTTTGGTTATTTGAAACAGTAAATCGAAATAGGGTGATTTGAATTACTTATTTATCTTTCCTCTTTATAAATCGACTCAAGTGATTTCGATTTACTAATGGTTTTATTAGGTAAATTGATTTACTTGCTTATTAGGTAAATTGATTTTACCTAATTCGATTTAGTTTGTACACTTATAAATCGAGTTTCTCCGCTTCAATTTATATAGATTTAATTTTAAAAAGAGACATGCGTGTAATGTTTTAAGTGTTGGAACTTTAGTGTAAAATTGAATGGCATTTATATTATTTATGTAATTTACCTTAAAAATTAATTCAATTTAATTACAATAGTATTGATATTAATTTGGATAACTTTTGTAGTATTAATATATCTATTATCGAATATATATGATTAAACTTTATAATTAAAATCTTGTTAACATATTATTATATATTTCTAAGCTTAACAAAAATAATTTATCTAAAAAGTATCACAAAAGGCATTTGTTAATAGGTTTATTATTAATAATACTTTTGTAATTTTTTTAAAAATATCGATTTTTAACCCTTTAATGAAAACTTTTAAAATTAGACACTTTATCAAACAATCTATGTTGTTAAATAATAAGATTGTTATATAAGACACAAAATGATATAATTATTATTAGAAGTTATCAATTCTATAATATTTTAAATTGTGTTTATTTATTAATAAATATAAATATAATTTAATAATTATATTTCATTTACTGTGATGTTTACCCAAATGTATAATGTACTAAATTTTTTTTCATAAATAATACAAATAAAGAAGGTAAAATCTAAACCTAAAATAATCAGAACTTAATAAAGTTAAATAACTTAGGTTGTTGTTAAATAACTTAGGTTGTTAAGTTTTTAAACTTCTCAATGTTTAGTATTTAAATTCTACAAACTATCTTGTAAATATATAGAAGTGATCTTTAGTATGAGAAGACTTAAGAAAAAAATATCTAAAATTTTTAGGTTGGTATTGATTTAATTCTTGTCAAAGAAGGTCTAGATAATATTTAAGGTTCTTAGCTAAGTGGATTGCGAATAGCCTTGCCAAGAGTGTCGAGTTAATATTTAAGAAGGTAAAGTATTATTTTTGTTCCAAATGTTTGGATTGAATTTTAATTTGGTTCCTGACGTTTTAAATGTCCTATTTTAATCGCAAAATTTTTTAAATGTTGGATTGAATTTTAATTTGGTTCCTGACGTATCAAATGTCTTATTTCAATTGCAAAAATTTTTAAATGTTCAATTTCAATCACAAAAAAGTTTTAAGCGGTTCAATGTTGTCTCACAATTAAATTTGACATAAACAATTCGCAGATTGAAGAGCTAATAATTCGATTTCAGTATGCAAGTAAAATCGATCCATCAACGATCACTAAATAAAAGTTTTTCTTTTGATTTTGAAGCATTGACGATTGATTGATAGGATTGAGTTTTGTACAAAAAAGAAATCGAGGAGAATAAGTATTACAAAAAAAGTTTGGTTATGTTTTTCTAACACATACATGAAAAAAGATATAACTTAACTAGTAACGTTATTAACGTCCTTGTCACTCATTCTGTTAACTATTAGTGTCAAATTTAATGGTAGGACCACATTGAACCTATTTAAAACTTTTTAGAATAGAAATAAGACATTTAAAATATTAGGGACCAAATTAGAATTTGGCCCAAACATTGAAAACTAAAATAATACTTACCCTATTTAAGATTATTAGTTTAGTTTGAGACGACCTATAAAATGAATATTTAAAATTCTTAAATTGGTCAGGAGCAAATCTAAATCACAGTTTAACTTCATCAATAAAAAAGTTTGAGAAAAGAATATCTAAAGTTTTTAGATTTATGAAGAGTCAATATGAATCACTGCTTATATCTAAAAATATTTGAGAATATTTTATTTTTTATTTTTTATGGTATCTTTTAGTTTGACAGGTAAAAGACTAATCCGTCGCGGTACTGAGTTTGATTTAAGGGTTTGTCGCTAGCAAATGAGTTGCTGTATGCACAAGGCGGAATTCGAACTTCCAACACTTGTTTAATTGAGCTAATGAACTAATTATTAGACTAACCCAATTTAATTTAAATATTTTGAGAATATAATATATAAAGTTTTTAGATTGAGATGTAATTTAACTTAAATAAAAAAAAATTCTTTGGGAAGACTTGATGCAAAGAGAAATTGTTTGTACACATACTCTGTTATTGGAACTTTCAAATTTTCATGAGGAATAGATGCAGGCATTTTAAGCCGATAAATTATATATCGTTGTGCATATCTTATAAAATTTGGCCTCATTCTCTTGAGCATAACATTTATATTTTGTTAAAGAGAATTACTTTTAAGACATTTAAATTATGAAAATGCCCAAAAAATGTCATTAAATTTATTTGTAGTCAATTAAGATTTCAAAAGTCCTTTATATAAATTAGAATATCTTAAAAATAGTTTTGAAAGGATCCTTAGCTGTTCGTTAAAGTAACTCTTAAAAATAAAAAAATTATTGTCTTACAAACAAGTAATAATCTCAAAAGTTATTTCAATCTACTAGCAAAAGATCTTTTAAATTATATGCTAATATATTTTGCTGAATATAATAGGTACAATAAATTAATGAATTAAATAAATTGACTTATTTAACTAATTTATTTTTTTCTTTTTTTAATGAACACATAATTTTAACATTTTTTTATTTGATATTAACACAACTTCAAAAAATTAATAATTATTAAATAATTGTCCTTTGATTAATTGTATTAACAATTGATGATAATTAAATTATTTATTTGTTTTTTGATAAAGATAACTTATATAAAACATAAAACTTGAATTTCTAAGCCTGACTATCAATAATACTTTAATTCCATTTTAATTGTTAATCGATAGATTGGAGGCTCCTAAATTATTAGATCTAAAACAAAAATAAGAGTGGACAAAAATGAATAAAATTAAACTGGTTATGATGTTTAATAAAATTACTAATAAGAAAGAAAACAGTTCCATTAGATAGACAATGAAAAATCTGAACGACATGAACAACGGATTGAAAATTTGTTCCAATGAAGTTAAAAAAAAAAACACTCCATTTAAATTATCCAACCAAAAAACTTCATTCAGTAGTTCAAAAATTTTAACAATTCATTATATTCTAATTTATCAAAACACAAACTTCTCCCCCAAATTCTCTACCAATGATGTCTCACCAACCAGCCTTTTTTGCTGGCGTCATTCTCTCTCTCTCTCACCGAACATTATCATCACCTCCTGGATTCTTTATGCCATCGCTTGATCGCCAACCAGCCACATCGTCGTCGTCGGGATCCTCCTCACCGTCGCTGGTTCGTCAACAAGGACCCTCATTTGTTCTTACAGATAATCATTCACTTAAGGACAAAAATAATCATCCGAATACATAGTAAATTAAAATCCAACATATTTTAATTGTATCTAACTAAATTCATTCCAATCAAATAACCATCCACATAAGAATTAAAATAATTATCCACATACTTACTAAAATGACCATCCGGCACATAAGAACTAAAATAATCATCCGCATACCTACTAAAATAACTCAAAGAGGCTGCGCACCAGATAATAAACGACGAACTCATACTGGACAGAAATCTCAGGATGAATCTAGCGTTGTTCGTGACGACGTGGATGGAGCTCGAGTGCGACAAGCTGATAATGGACGTCATTAACAAAAACCATGTTGATATTGATGAGTACCCTTTTATAACTGAGCCCCAAGCAAGTTCAATTTTTTATTTTATTCATTTCATTTTTTTTAAAACAATGGCGTGTTTGTTTTCTTCTAATAGTTTCTTTAAAATATAGGAGGAACGACACGACAGTCTCCCGCATCGACATGGGCTGCCGGGGGAGGGGGGGACAGTGGTGCAGGGTGAGGCTGGACGGTGTATACAGGCAGTGATGTTTCGACTGTATCTAAATAGCATTAGGGGAAACGTCGGCGTTATAATACGTTGGAACAACTGTTTCCAGCACCGACGGCGAGTTTTGGGCGTGGACTGGAGATTGACGACGGCGAATTTTGGGCATGGAGAGGAGGGCTGTATGATGTAAGTGGAGGAGGAAAAAGAGGATTGGGATGGAATGAGAATGTGATGTGATGGTATATTAAGAGAAGGTTACGTTGCCTAACCTTAATAATTTAAATTCAAAAATTAATTATTCTAATAAATTGGAAATCTGACTTTAATAATTAATTTAACTTTTTTTAAAACTATTATTTACATAAATAATATTATTTATTTATACTTTCTCAAAGACAAATTATTTTCTCATCATTAACTAGTTTTCATATACTCTAATAGCCAAGTAAATTAAAAAGGAAAACTCCTTTAGTCACATATACCATCCAGGTAAATTTATTTAGTGCATTGAGCCAATTTTAGTTAAATACTTTATCTATTTTATAAAATGTATTCTCCAAATCCAAACAAGATACAAATTAAAAAAAAATCTTAATATAAATTAACCTCATATAAAAATGATAAATTTAATTAAATGATGATTATTTAACTGTTCTAACAACGACTAATATGTCGATTTTTTTTCTAAAGAAAATAAAAGAAAAATGTACTTCCTATAATGCATGCTTCAGCTGGCTTTTTGATAATAAAGAACCATGTTTGCAATTTAACTGCGTAAAAATATAAAGTAATGTTATAATTAAAATCTATAAAATCTTTACAAAGTAAATCTTTCTTGTAGTATTTTTTTTTCAAATAAACAATATTACTTTTGTTGATTCAAATCATTTTAAATTTTTTTCGGTATCCTTTTTAATTCAAGCTAAGAGTCCAATATTTTTTATTTAATCAAGGTTTAAGATTCACTTTTAAATTGGTTGTAATCTATTAAATAATGAATTAGTTTTACCCATGACATCAAAATATTAAATTATAATTTAGTGATATAGGCAATAAATAAAATAGTTTCCAATTTTGATGTTGCAATTTTTTACAAGAAAAAAATTGATTGTAAAATATAAATAAACTTTTTTATTATTACAGTTATATGATGTATTGCTAACGAAAAAAATTAAAGAATAAATAGTATATTCTAACAATTTAAACTCCTTATAAAATTTAGAACTTATTTATGTTCTTTATTATCAAATAGATTATTTTAACATATATTACAGGAAATAATTCTAATTATTATAAGGATTTAATTAATTTATATTCTAAGAGTATATTTTAATAATATAATAATTTTTTTAAAATTTTTATATATTCAATACATTAAAAATATAAAAAAAATATTAAATTTTAAAATAATTTTTATAAAAGATTTTTTTTATAATACACTTAACATCTGTTTTTGAAACACAAATTAACAAAATCTTTTATTTTAATTATACAATAACTACTTAACTAGAACACTATTAACAAAATAACAAGGCAAACTTTTCCAATATCACTGACCCACCTAGAGCGACGCTTTGAGGAGACAAGTTAGGAAGGAAGCTATTCGACATTATTGATACCCAATAAGCTGTCCAAACTTCAGCCATTGATATTTGATGATACCAACCAAGCACTGTGTATGTCGTTTGTATACCAATATATGGACATTAAAAATCGAAAACCTGATTTTTTTTTCCCCCGACTACATTTTTAAAGTGTTTTTACATATTGACGGATTTTGTTATTTTAATCCTTTAAATTTAAATTTATTATATTAGTTTTTGATATTCAATTCTAGATATTATATTAGTCTTTAAATTTTTTAATATTGAGTCAATAAATAAAATATTGAATTAATTTTAATTTATCACACTCGATATAAAATTAAATAACGTTATTTTTATAATATATAAATCGTTTTATCTTACTTTATTTTTTATCTTATTTAAATATCAAAATAAAATGGCATTTAGTTTTTTGTCTAATATAACAAATCAAAACTAATATTTTACTCACTGACTCGATGTAAAAAATTCAAAAATTAATATAATACCTAAAGCCTAAAACTAAATCTCAGAAATTAATATAATAAATTTCGAATAAAAATTAAAATAATAAAAATTGTGAATATAAAAAATTATTACGAAAATTTAGTTTCAATTTTCGTACTGCTTAATGCACTGTCGTAACCAAGTCACGCCAACCACTAATAATTTAGGACGTTTGCAAATAGAATTCCACTAGAGAGCTAATGAAATATTTGTACGATGTATACAATGAGTTATTTATTTGTCCTAATATAAATTAAAAAATAAACATCCAAAGTAAAATACTACTAATTTCTCAAATTCAATATACTCATACTATCCAGAATAACCATCCGGATACTAGGGATAATAAATATATGATATCCTACTGAATCGAACATCCCTAAACTTGTACATATTATACAGATACTCCATTGGCTTCCTATACTTCCTCTTGCAAATATAAACACACAAGAGCCAATGACGGTTTTTTTTCCAAATAATACTCCTCTCTTTTGTTTATAAAATATTTTAAAAAAATTAAAATAATATATACTTTAATCTATTCAACCAAAATACATATTAATAATCAATTATAATTATATCTATGTTGTGCAAATTTTTAGCAAAATTGGTTTGATATCTAATGATTTTAGAGCGAAATTTATTCTTTTTTATAAGTATTAGTTTCGAATTATGCACCAAAAATTCTAATTTAAACCGATAAAAAGAAAGAACTTTAAATGAAAAAGAAAAATTGAAAAGACTGAAATAAAAAATAATTTAAAAAAAACTAAAGATAAATAAATAAAATTGACATAAATTAATAAAATGTCTTTGACATAGTCAGAGAACTTTGAATTCAAATAACAATGTGTAAGCATAAAAGAAAGTAAAGAAAGGAAAAGCTTTGCAAAGAAAGTAAATTTTCAAGAAAAAATAAAAGAAATATAAAACAGTGGAAGGAACTCTACAGAAAAATATAAACTTTAAGTAAGATCAGAAAGTCTCTGGGATGTGAAATTGCGAGAAGTATTTTTTCTAAAGACAAATTTCAACCCTTATTCCTTCCAAACTCTATCTATTTATAACCCCTTTAAACCAATCAAGTTTTATTCACGTACTTCACATGTAAGGAAACCAAATATAATTGTTTCCGCCACATAAATAATGTGAAAACCGCCTTTAACTTCCTTAATCAACAGCTCATCCATTGCTTCGATCATGGAATTCTGACTTTGACATTCATTTTGATCAGCCCGCCTTCCTCATTGATGCCTGCTCTTCGATCGATTCCAAAATCTGCTTCGATAGAGTCTAAATAAATATTTTTGGCATGTTCATTGCCAAATTAAATTATTTTGGCCCAACAATTTGTCCCCTTGAATCAATGACTTCTAACCCCAAAAAAGGCCTGTTAATTCAATAAATTTTTCTTCTTCTTGTGTCTTGATAAAACTTGATGAAGAAAAACAAAAACTAAAATCTAAAAACATTTGGAATTCATAACTGACGTCAAATTATAGGAAATTACTCCACTCATTACATCCATTAAATGTTGTCCTATCATACACACTTTTCCATTAAATCTGGACGTTTAACCTCTCTCTAGCTCAATTTCTTTTATAAATACCTTTATTTTACTAAACCTTCAAACTTTCCAGAAACCTCTTCATTATGCATTTCTTTCTTCTTACTGCAATATCATTTCAGCTTCCCTAAATTGCTTTTGTGAAGAAGACAAAACTTCTTCTTTCCAGATTTTTCATCATTTGTCAGATTCGGTCTTATCATTTCTTTTCCTTCAAGGTACCTTCATCCACTTTCCATATCCATTTTACACTATCATTTATGTAGATTCATATTAATAAAGAAGTTTTTTTTTATATTGTTACTCTGATTTTTTCAGGCTACCAGTAGTAAAAGGGAGGAAAACAGTAGAAAAAAATCCATGCATGAACCTCCAAATCATATCTCAAGACCACGATGTTATTATTGAAGACCCTGTTAATGCTGCTAATGCAAAGAAAATCCTGTTCCTATTTGTTGTTGATAATCAAATGCACTGCTTCTTGAACCTACTGCTTCCACCTTCTGAAATCGTACAAGTTCTACCCTTTTTCTCTTCTCTCCCTGACCAAGAACTATTGATTAAAAAGGACATGTACATGGTTCCCTTCAACGACCATACCAAAGGGTTTTGAAATAATCCAAAAACCTCATCGAAGAGCATTCATTACATAACTTAGTTTAAAAGAGTCGAACGCGAAAGAAAGATTTCTGGGTCTGGCATGGTATATACAACTTACTTTGATTGTCTCAATACCAACTCACCACTTACCATTGAATGATTAGAGCCGACTTATATTTTTAGAGTCGATCAACCAACAATCTACATACTATGAGGGATGGTCGGATCAATCCTTTTTGAGGTGGCTACTATCACATGACAACCTCTTTTTAGAATCGATATTTTTCCAAACATGGAACTAAAAAAGAAATACAACATCAACTGGGAAAACTCATCTTATGGGGAGTTCATAAAAATACATGGGTCAAAGGAACGATCTCGTTTTCGATGATGAACATGTGGCTTTCTTATGCTTTTGGTTGAATGCTATAGTCTTTTGCTCTCAAAGTGTCACCATGCAAAGACTCTATCAATCTCTTACTGCTTTGATCCATGAAAGTGAATCAACCTTATATCTTTCTAAATTACTCTTAGGTAATTTGTATGATGAGCTTGGCCATATGGTCACAAGTCTTCAAAATCGATCTCCTCTCAGTACTGGAGGACCAATTTGGCTCCTTTAATTGTGGTTAAATGCAGTCTTTGAAAAATTTATGGAAATCGATGGTATCCCGATTTCAGCTAAACAACCCATTGAAGGCATCCGCCTTGCATCTTTGAAACCAACCTTTCCTGGTCCTAAGATTGGAGATCTTTTTTGGGCCATTTTCACCAAATTTTACCATGTAACTTCCTTCCAGAATGGAGAACTCAACTTTGCACCCTTTGTCGATCGCAAATGTGGTCCAACATGGTTTCGAGCACCAATAATTTCAAAAGATAAAAATGAAAAAAATACAACGCTCAGCTGATAAAACTTGGAGCAACTATACTGCTATCCAAGTTCTCACTACTGGCATCCCAATGTACAAAAAAGACCAATATCGAGTCACTTTGCATGCTCCTCATCTTGTAGCTCGACAAATGGGCTTTTTTCAATCTTTGCCAGCTTCTTTTAGTTCCAAATTTTTAAGCCAACTTGGCCAAAAAATTTACAATTCCATGTCACTTGTAGCTCAAGAACTAAAGCACAACGAAAATCGTCGATCTGAATATGAAGCTATCGACTTCATTCCCAGTCGATATGTGATTAAGTCTTTTCTTGTTTGGTGGCAAAAATATTATTCGCAATATAATCACAGTCTTGAGAAAATTCTTGAAGGTATGCTGAGATTCTGTCCAACTATGAGTGAGAGGTCTGCCACCGTAGCTACTTCAAAGCGAAAAGTAGAATCCTCGAAAGCTCCAAAAAAAAAATCCTTAAAAGCCTCTTCCGTAGCATCAAGTTTTGTAGAGGTAACATAACGAATCTATACACCTTTATACATTTCACATATCGAATACTGTAATTAAACAACAAAAATTTTTTAGGCCAAACAACATACAAGCTTGTCAATTCTCTATAAAAAAGATTCAAGCACAAAAAATTCTCCACCAAACTCTGAAAATCTCGAAGCTAACTCTGAAGGTGTCTCTTCTAGTTATTACAATATAGCAGATTCTAAAGCCATTAAGGTATCTTATTTTATATATATATATATATATATATATATATATATATATATATATATATATATATATATATATATATATATATTAAAAAAGTACAACCCCTTTATAAAAAAGGTTTGTATACAGGAAGCAATTCCTTTTCCAAGGAAAATCGATGCTATCCCTACCATTCATTAATTATCATTCACATCATTCAGTGCCAATTCAACTCCGCCAATCAATGTTGAACCAGACAAACAAAAACTGATGAACCCAACTTATTGCAAGTTGAGAAAATTGTTGATCTACCATCAACCCCACAAATGACATCATTGTGAATGCTCATGTCGACAAGGTCAAACCCACATTGTTTGCACAAGATCCCATTTCTCATTTGCTCCAAAGTGGAGTTACAGAAATCAATAAACAGAGAGAAGAAACCATCGATCTTAGTCAGGGTGATGATATTGTAAGTGAGGTTCTTGGAGTTATCTCAAAAATCTCAAAAGGTAAGAAAACTGAATTATCAAGCTCTGAGAACAAATCGATTCACCTGGACCAGGGTCCATAAGTTCTTAATCCTCCTCAAGGCATACACACTCAAAATCCAACAAAAGTTTCCATCGATCCTACGGTGGTCGATCTTTTTCAAAAACTAAAACTTCTGTTGGTTAATCCTGTTGAAGCATGGTTTTCGCAAGATGATTTCAATGCTGGTCTTAACCAAATTTTGATTTCCAATATTTCCACTCAAGATCTCCCTGATCATGCCAAACTAGTTGTGTCTTTCATCAACCATACCAAAAATCTTTTTTCATGTCAAAATGAACTTGAACTTCATTGAAAAGGGATAAAAGAAATCAAAGATCAAAGTGTCAAGGTTGAAGTTTCTTTAGCTAATAAGAAATGAAAGGCATCAAATTAAGGAACTCATCTGACTGAGGCCTCTACTGAATTGAATCAATTGATTAGTAGAAAAAATGACTTGAGAAATAACTTGCTGAAATCAGACAGAACAAAGCTCTTCTTCAAAGGCCTATTGACAAGTTCCAAAGTATAAAGCGACTGCTTGACAAAAAAATCTTTACTTTATCAAAGGAAAAAGATGAACTGAACCATCAAACTCTCCAATATCAAATTGCAGAGAGCAAGCAACTTCAAAAGTTTCAATTACTCACACAAGATCCCGCAAAGATAAAGGAACAGCTGGACCAACTTTTACAACTAAAAAAACTGAAGGCTTGGAATGCCAAGTTTCTTTTGTAACTAGATTCCTATTGAACTCATGACACTTTGAATTTGCTTTAACTTTAGTTTCAAGCTCAATTATCACTTCGCAGACATTGATACTATTTTAAATACTTTCCATTTGTTGATTTAATTTCAATTCCAGTATCAATATGCTTGATTCGATATGCATTCCTTGAATACAGAATGATCACCTGAAAAGGTCTTTCCCAATTAGGGGACCATTTTCCGTACATTCTTGATTTTTTATCAATTGGAAAAATTACCTTCAAAATTAATTCACCAATGTCAAACACTTTTTCTCTCACATGTCGATTATATATACGAGCAAATTCTCTTTTTGACGAATAATATGATCAAGTGCTAATATTAATTCACTATCCAAGTTTTTCAACTCATCGAACTTCCAGTAATCCTCAACTGGTAATTCCTCTTGTCGCATTATCCTTATGGTATTAAGATTAATTTCTAAAGGTAAAACTGCATTATGGCCGTAAATTAATTTATAAGGGGATGTGTTTGTTGAGCCTCTTGGAGAATTTCAATAAGCCCATAACACCTGACTCAAAGTTTCATGCTAAGTGCGATGTTTTTTGCCAATTTATTTCTTAATCAAATTCATTAAAATTTTATTTGCTGCTTCAACTTGACCATTTTATATTTTGGCCAGTAAACATTGTGCCTTGATCAGTACTTAAAGTTTGAGGAACTCCAAATCTATAAATTATATGTTCATCTATGAAATTGATAATCTCATTTTGACTAACTTCTATCAAAGAAATAGCTTCAACCCATTTTGTAAAATAGTTAATCTCTACTAAAATAAATTTGTGATTTTTAGATGATGGAGGGTGAATCATTCAAATTAAATCCAAAGCCAATCCTCTAAATGTCCAAAGCTTTATAATCGAATGCAATTCAAAAGCAGGAATTTGTTGTATTACTCCATATTTCTGACACTCTTGACATGCTTTTGCATAATCAATGCAATCATTGACCATAGACGGCCAATACACTCGATCACGTCACAGTACCCACTACATTCTTTCACCACTTGGTGGGCACCACATATACACCTCAGGAGACTTTCTTTGATGCCTTTTTTATACAACTCATCACTTATTACCACAAAATTCATTGCTTTTAATTTAACCTTTCGATCAACTTACATGTTAGGATCTTTTAAATATTCTGCAATTGGTTCTCCAATCATCATCATCCCACTCATCAATGACTAAGATTTCTCTTTCTTCGATAGGAGTAAGGATTGTTGAACCTCTATCAATTTTTCTAAGGTCTCAGGTAAAACTTTATACTTCGACGCAATATGGGCCCACTCATTAGCAACTTCATTTCGAATCTTTAGAATGTGAACCAAAGATACTTTTCGAAAAGATACCCATAATTCCCATATTGTCGATAAATATTTTTGCAATTTTTTATTATTACATTTAAAGTCTTTCGACAATTGCTTTAAGACTAAATGAGAATCTCCCAATATCTGAACATCCAGTGCCCACTTGTTAACCAAACTTTCTAAACCTAATATCAAAACTTCATACTCAGCTATATTATTCGAACAAGGATACTTTAATTCAAACAAAAATTTTATTGGGATTCCCTTTAGAGATATAATCAAAATGCCGACACCAGCTCCGTCCTTATATTTTGACCCATCAAAATATAGCTTCCAAGGTTCAGACTCAATATCAATAATATTTGTCCCTTGGTCATTAGGATTATTTGGTTGATCAACCAAAAACTCTGCAATGACCTGACCTTTAATGGCCTTAGCCGGGATGTACTGCAAATCAAACTCAGTTAAAGTAAGCATCTATTTTTCCAACTGACCTTTTAATATTGAGTAAGACAACATATACTTAACCAGATCAATTTGTGCAATAACTTGAATAGTTTTTGCAATCATATAACAATTTAATTTTGTGCAAGCATAATAAAAGGAAAGGCATAGTTTTTCGATAGCTGAATATCTTGTTTCGATATTAGACAACACTCGACTTAGGTAATAAATTGCTCTTTCACGCCCCTCCTCATTGTTTTGAGCCAGCATACAACTAATAATATTTGTTGAAGCTACAACATACAATTTTAAAGGTTCGAAAAGGCAGACTGTTGTCATTACAAGTGCTTTAAATAAATAATCCTTCATCGAATCAAATGCCTGTTGATGTTCATTCGTCCACAAATATTGCGAATCGTCTTTAAGTTTTACTAAAGACGAGAAGACACGAGTTCGACCAAATAGATTAGAAATGAATCGTCTCAAAAAATTCAATTTCCCTAAGAACGATTGAACCTCTTTTTTTGACCAAGGGGGTGGTAAATTTAAAATTGCTTTTACCTTATTTTGATCGATGGAAATTCCTTTATTTTGTACTACAAACCCCAGGAAATTTCCTGTTGAAACTCCAAACGAACTTTTCAAAGGATTCATTTTTAAACCTTTCATTTGCATGGTTTGAAATGCTTGGCTTAAATGATCGAGATGTTGATTATCGAATTTGACTTCATCATTACATCATCGATATATACTTCCATAAATTTCTCAATGTATTCGTGAAAAATAGTATTCATGGCATGTTGGTATGTTGCTTCAACATTTTTTAAACAAAAAGCCATCATTATCCATTCATAGGTTCCTAAAGTACCAGGACATCGAAAGGTTGTCTTCGAAACATCTTCCTTGGCTATGAAAATCTGGTTATAACCAAAATATCCATCTATAAAGTTTAAAATTTTATTTTCAGCAGCAAAATCTATTAATGTAAGACCCAGAACTTTTGAAAAGTCTTATTATGATCAAGTCTCAAATCATATAATTATTTACGATTTTAATTTCAAAAATTATTTTATTAAAGAAAATTAAAGCAAGTTTTGATTAATTGAATTTGAAATAAATTAATATTATTATCCAATTTTACAATTATTGGATTATTTTCTATGTTTAAATTATAAAGTTGGTAGTTATGAAATAATAAGAATTTTATATGATTTGATTTTTAGATGATTTAGATTTATATCATTTAATACCTTAAGTTTAAAGATGAAGAAAATTAATTATATTACCATGTATTTTCAATTAGAATAATTTATTGAAAATCAATTAGTATTTTTATACCACAAATAATATTTTATAGTAATTTTAGAGATTAAATTAGATTTCAAAATAAATACCAGATAACCTAAATTGATTTAGGAATTTTCAAGCCCTAGTTAACCCAAATCCCCAATTACAATACAACCCTAACCCTAACTTTTACCAAAAAGAACCCTAACTTCCTTAACTTAGCAACAACTGCTGCCCCTCTACCCTAGACACACACACGCAGAGACAAAAGGAAAAGAAAGAAAGAAACAAACGAAGAAAGGGAAGGGGAAAGCAGAATCAGGGAAGGGGAGAAGAGAGGGGGATCTCATAGAGCTGAACGGAAGAGAGAGAAGGGGACCTCGCCGTCGTGCCCAGCCCGCTGCGTGCCCCGTCGTGTCGCTACCAGACCGCGTCCAGCCCTCGCCACCAGCAACGCCTCACCGCCACCCAGTTTGCCATTGTCGCTGGTGTGACACGGAGGAGGGAGCCAGAGGAGAAGAACGACGCCGTTCCTCGTCGCGGCTGAAGCTCACTGCGTCTCCGTCGCCCTCACCGTGTTGCGCCGCCGCTGCAGTCCTTGCCATCATCGTCACCATCGGTGGAGGAGAGAGATCTCGCGTCTGAGGCTGGAGAGGAGATGTGGTCTGCATTGCTGCCTCTCTCGCGACTGGTCCACTGCCGCCATGGCTGGGGAGTCATCGCCGGTCTAGACGCCGCCGCTGTGCTCTTTGCCACAGCGCTGCCACTGGAAGAGGAGGGCTCGCCAGTTCTGCCTTGGCTTCTAGTTTCTGGAATCTGAGAAGACACCACCGCCGCTGCTGGAACTGTTGTTGTTGCTCTAACCATGCTCTAGATCCATTCTGAGCTGTAATCATCACCTTTAGGTTGACTCTGAGGCTTTCCACTGCCACCAGAGCTGCCCAAAACCACTACTGTGGCTACCGTGGGAATAGAATGGGTACCGAAATCTGACAGTGCCGCTGTCATCGATCAGAAATACCAAAACTGCCACCACTGCTTGCTGTTCTGAGCTGCTGCACTGTTATTGCTGCCGTTCTGGTCATCGGGTGTAGCACAGTTGTTGCCAGAACCACCGTCGGAGCTACCGCTGCTTGATTCAGCCGTTCTTTCCTAGTTTCGGTAAGCGTCTCTGTTTCAAAAGCCCTTTAGTTACTGTTCTGTTATCTTGCGCTGAGGTTTTGCGGCGTTAATTGCTATAAGATTGAGTTTCGGTTGTTATATGTCGCGATTACAGTTGCTGTTGTCACCGCGAAAGTGGCTTGGAGCTGAGGTTGCGGTTGCCGGTGATTTCGGATTGAGAGAAAAAGGTTCCTGTGACGCGTTTGGGTTATGGATTCGACGAGTTGAGGTAGGGGCCTTTTCAGAAAAAGGACATTTTATATACTGGAATTAGTATATATGGATATTATGTGGTAAAATTGTAGCCTTGAGTGATTGTATAAGTCTTATGTGATGTTGGTTGTCTTGGATGAATATGAATGCTTGTGTGACTGGATTATTATTCGGTTTTGTAAAGCAGACTGTTATTGAAATGCTTCTTTAAAATTGTTTCTCAAAAGTTATTGAAATCAAGTTTAATCTGTTGTAAATGAATTAAGTCTGAATTTGTTTTCTTGAAAGATGAGAATGATATAAATTTTTGGAATCGGTCTGGTTTGAAATTGATTTGGTTTTGAACCCGTGGAAGGGGTTGTGGAATGGTTTCGTTGGGACCCAGAAAGGGTGGCAAAGTCCAGGTTTTAGGGGAGGTGCTGCCGAAATTTCTATAAAAACCTTAGACCTTGTTTGAAAAGTTATTTAGAAAGGCTTGGGATTTGAGAAATTGTATTATTCGATTTATTAAGAAAATAGTTATGTTTTTGAATTTCATTTATTTGAGGAAATCATATGTCTTGAGTTTGATTTACTTAGAAAGGAATTACTGAAGAAAAGTTCTATGTTCTAATATTGATTTTTTTTAATATAAAAAGGGCTTATGCTTTTAGTTAGACTCAATGATTTCGTTCAGAGGAGCTTTTAGTGATTTTGAAGGAAATTGGATTTTGATTGAATAATTGCATTTGTGACATTTTGGAAGAAGTCAGGGAATTGGTTTTAAGGAGGAACCTGAAAGTGGTTTTGAATTTAATGAATCAGTTCCGTTTCAAGTGAATTGGCTTTAGATTGGGTTGGGACTTGTGACTTTATATGATCCAGTTTTATAATAAACTCTGTCTCTATTTACTTAAACCAAGAATCTATGATTTTAAGAGTTTCAATGAATTTTTAAGAAATTGAGATAGGTTGTCCTTCCCTAAAGTCTTGAGACTCTGCTGAGAAATTTCTATTACCGAATTCAGTTTTAGAATGATTGATTTTCGGATCTTTCATAAGAGGTTTTTAATTTGGCCTAGTTGTCAAATTGTTTGGAAGTTTTAGAAGGATGTTGTGAAAATGTGTCTTGTTTTGAAAGAGAAAATTCCTTTTGAGAAAGATGGCTTATAAGCTAGAAGTGATTTGAGAATGCGGATTTTGAAATTAAGACTGATATGAATTGAATTTGATTTTCAAAGGAAAGTGCTTTGAGAAAAGTGATTTATGGCTTGAATGATGATTTTATGAGTTTTATGATGTTGGATGGTGGAAGTGCTATTATGTTATGAGCTGGAATGGCTGTATATGATAATGAATCATGGCTATTTGTGGAATATGTTATGAGCCAGAATGGCTGTATATGATAATGAATCATGGCTGGTTGTGGAATATATTATGAACCGGATGGATGAGTATGAATATGAATGGTTATTGAATTGATAAAGTAATTGTTGCACTTCCAATTATCTGAGATACAAGTTTCCCTGGGTAGAAGCAGTGGCTAGCCACCACGTGCTCCAGGTTGAGACTTGATACTCTGCTGACCCTATGTCGTAAGTGTGGCCGGATACTGTGAAAGTTCTGGATGAGCTCGCCCCCGTGAATATACACCAGTGAGGGTGTTGGATGTGAATTATGACTATGACTGTGAATAACTCGAGTTGGGGATGCACGACAGAGGGATAGTCCAATGGTTAGCTACCAGGACTTGTCGGGTTGGCTTTATAACCGACAGATGATATCATCAGCCACTAGGACAGGCATTCATCATATGCATCTATGTGACATTGTTTGGGTGTGCATGTTGTACTTGGTTTGCCTTTGTGATTATTTGTGATTAACTGCTAATTGTTCTACTTGCAGTAACTTTTTGTTTGTGCTTAAACTTTCCTATTTGTGCTTGCGACTGAGACTCTGTTGGACTGTGGTGAATGGTTGTTGTTTGGGTTGTTTGGGCCTAGAGCCGTGGTTGATCATAAGGTGGGCCGAAGGCCATGTCTGGTTGATGTTTCTAGTTTGGAAAAGTATGAAAAACTAATTTGGATCAGCATAGATAAACCTTTTGAAAGGCTTTTGAATTTTCAAGAAATGAACAATTCCTCTTCAAAAAAGATTTCAGATTTTTCTTTTATAGTAAACCGTTGTTTTTGAAAAGATGCATAAGGCGGTTATTAATCACTGTAACAGTTTTACCTTCATGTATCCTATTATAGTAATTTCCCAAAACCCTCTATTGAGAACCCTTTCGAGGATGATGTTCTCACCCCCCTACAAATTTTCCTTTTCAGGATATGGACGCAGAAGTCACGAAGAGTTTTTCTAGTTGTTGTCGTGATGTTTTGTATTGCTTTAGTTATTATTTATTGTTCCCTCGCCTTTATCTTTATACATTCTGTAAGAGGGATAGGAATTGTATTAGTTAATGCTTGTAAAATTATTTGATATATATATATATATATATATATATATATATATATATATATATATATATATATATATATATACTCTTTGTGAGTTTTGTAAGTTGTATGGTATGTATGGATGTACGTTACCTAACAAAAGTATTTTGGAGCAGTATTGTGGTTTAAAGTTTTAAACAGGCTCATATTTTAGTATTAAATAGTATAAGAGTTGTCGTAATACCCGAGCAATTTAGAGTAACGCAGCCAGACGAGTGACTTTTGGATTGTTAGGGTGTTACAATTAACATATCTGCTATAGGTATAAAATATTTGTTTTTAGGAGTAACATTATTTAAAGCACAAAAATCGATACAAATGCAAAGCTTCTCATTCTTTTTCATTACTGGCACGATGTTTGATACCCAATCGACATAGCGAGTTGTTCGAATAAACTTTGCTTTGATTAACCTTTCGATTTCTTCTTTAATTTTGAGATTGATTTCATGGGGCAAAACGTCTAGGTGCTTGTTGCACTAGTTGAGAAAATGGCTTTAATGCCAATCTATATTCTACTAACGAACGATCAAGACCAGGCATTTTATCATAATCCCAAGTAAAACAATCTTTGTATTCAATCAACAAATTAATCAACTTCGTTCAAAATTGCTCACTAAGATTTTTGCAAATATAAGTAGGTCTGTAATCATCATCATATCCTAAATTAATTTCTTCAAGTTGATCTTGAGATTCGAACCCTTTTTCGATATGAGCATCATCAACTGAAGTTTTCTCAAAACCTAAAGGCTCCAAATCATAAATGAAATCGAAAGAAAGATCAACTAGATCATACGAAGCAAAGTAAAATTTATTATTGACTGAGTCCGCAATCAAATCATTTACAATACTGAGATCTTTAGACATATCGACGCCATACTGGTCCATAATACTAACCCTAGGAATGGAAATACATGTAGCATTTAACACATAACTAGATTTGATTTTAGGAATCAAAGCTATATTTGGAATTGAAAATACTGAATTTAAATTACTATCTGGTTCAACTTCATCAGAAGAATCATTCCTAACACGAAAGACACTTAAATTATCTCAATAACTTTTTAAAGAACATAATAGTTCAACACATCTTGTTCGTCAGCCATGATTAAGATGCAATTGAACTGAATGCTCGACTTTCACTTCCAACCAGTAGTTGTGTAATCAAGCTTCGGGTGTCGCTGCTTCACATTAAGCCCTTCTGAAGTTAAAAAAAAAACAGTCTTTACAATTGTAATAATTGAGCATCTTGTCAACATTAAGTGGTTTCAATTTGTCATTATAAACCTTAAAGTCAACATGCATCTGCTCGACATAAAGACTTGAATCTGCCTTTATCACTTCAGTTTTTCCTTCATCAGTCCAAATAAGGACACTTTGGTGCACAGTTGAAGGTACAACCCTAACACCATGAATCCAATCTCGACCCAGCAAGACATTATAACTAGCCTTTGATGGAACTACGATAAAAATAGTAGTTCGAGATGACGACCCTACTTGAACTTAGAGAGTTACCAAACCTTTTGTAAGTGTCGAAACTCCTCTGAAATCAGTAACTGAAATATTAGTGGGAATCAAACCATCGAAGTATTTTTTCACTTTCATCAACATTCTTTCTGGTAACAAACTGATTGCGGCTCCTTTGTCATCCAATACCTTGATGCATATACCACTCATACAAGCAATAACATGTAGAGGTTGAAGATGTGACTTTCTCTTTTCAGTTGGCTTTTTGAAACATTCCAATTCTTCCTCTTCACATACAAAGCCAAAAGACTCTTCATCTCCCATATCATAATCTTCACTCAATCTCCTTTTTATTTGCCCAAATATTCTGTTGGTATAATAGAGATAGTACTCACCATATGTTCATCTCCCTCATCGAAGTACCCGTCTTCAAGATCAGCGTCTTTTTCCTTGACTTCAATTGGGACTACTAAAACATCTTTGCCCTTCTCCCCCTTAGCTGGGGAAGGAATCCCTTTGGAATAGGTTTCTCTATCAGAAGGAAAAACTATTCGACTATGAACAAAAGGATTGCCCCCTTGTTTACTGAGGTCGATGGTCTTTCTGGTATTGTTTGGCGACTTGGCGTACATATCTTCCACCTCGATTTCCTCTGGCCCTTCCTCGAGGATATGGGTGACGACCTTGATTAAAACCTTGATGCCCTCTTTGAGGTTGACGTCTATATTGAATATCTCAACTGTGAAATTATTGGCAATTCTTAATCCATTGAACTCCCAAGGTTTGTGGCGACTCAGTGAAGAAGGAAAGTTTCCTTGAGGATTTTGAGAACTTTGACCTTCCTGCCTTCGAGAAGGATGCCTGTGATGAATTTATTCTTTCTTATGAGCCAATTCTTTATTTATTCTTTTTTTCTCGAAAATCGCTGCAGTATCAGCATAAAAAACATTACATCGAGGATATAAAAAAACATCTTGATTTTTTAATTTCTGTTGCATAAAAAATTCTAGCAATCTTTCACCCACATAAGGATATACTGCACACACATTGGTTTCAAAATGTTTTAAAGCAGAATCGAACTCATAGGAGGCAAAGCCATCCATATTGACCCCCCATGAAGTGAGGCTCAGCAAAGTTTGCTCCAGCGTCGAAGAGATCAGTATCAACCTTCATATCTTTTTTACCATCATCAAACTTCAATCGTCCTTCTATAATCACTTATTGAATCAGGTCTCTGAAACGGACACAATTTTTAGTTGAATGGCTAGTTATTTGATGAAATTTACAATAAAGCTTTTCTTTCAAATCTTTTATCGAAATCAATGTCTTGCCTTCTGACAAAACCAATTGTTTACCAAATATTTATTCCGATTTTGAAATATCAAAACTATACTCACTACAAGAAAAAGCAATATTTGTAACAAAAAAAATTGTTATAAAAAACCGGAATTTTGAAACAAAAGAAATTTGTAACAAAAAAAAGGGTCGTTGCAGTATGTCTCTTTACAAAAAGTTTTTATAACAAAAAATGGTACCATTACAATTCAAAGTAATATTTTATAACAAATTTTTTTGATACAAAAACCGAAACTTGTTACAAAGCGATAACAAATTTTGATCTTCAAAATATTTTTCGTGACAATATATTTTTTTCTATCATAAAATTTTGTTACAAAATATAACTTGATTTAGTAACATTTTTTTCTTTAGTTACAAAAGCACAATATTTATTTTGTAATAATTTTTTTTAATACAAATTGCATGCATAATTTACCAAATTATTTTTTTAATTAACTAATATATTAACTACTTCACTAAACAAGTCAATGTTTATATAATATGTAAAAACATAGATAATTCAAACATGCTTCATTTAACTAAAATTGTTTTAAAACAAAATAACATTAGTGACTACATTGATTAGTTCTACAAGTTATATTTCTCACACAAGTTCAATCAAAAGTTAAAAGTCTAACATAGATTAGTGTCTCTATGAATCAAAATATTCTTGAGTCTTTTAGATAGCATGTTGTCACCATTTTAGCACTCCTGTAAATGAGAAAAACCAAAACAAAAAATTAGAAATAAGATATAACACTAATTATAATTTTCTTCATTAACTTTTATCCAAAATTTTTAGAAAATTTTGATGGAACCTCCCCTGAAACTTGGATATTTCCACCGTCGACGATTCCATCAAAAACAACCAATTCATTACTTACTTCTCAGCCAATACACAACCAAATTTATCAAACCAAATAATAGGACATTATCCATTTACAATTAAACTATACTAATAATATATGAATCATCTATGAATATGTAATAAAACCATAAGTAATTTTAGGGGTACCTTTAATTGTCTAGTTTCTTTCATTGTCAAAGCGCGCTATGAATGAGTTCACAACAGCTTGTTGAGCTTCCAATTGAACTTTCACTCGAGATAATTCTTCCTATTGCCGTGTTCGTTGCTCTTCAAGTTATTCTTTGAACACCTCAATAGTTGTCACAATGAAAAATTCAAACCTGAAAAGAAGAACTTCCAAAGTATCAACAACAGCCTTGGATGGTTTCCCTTGCACTGAAATAGGAGACAACCCAGATAAGTTTAGTTTTGCGCAACGTAAATAGTCCCTTTATGATGTTTGAAAAGATCAATTTGGATTGTATGATCCACAATATAGAATGAGAAATAAATTACTTACCAAAGATTAAAGGGAGGATAACGAGGCAGACAAGGAAAGCCATCCTCACGAGAAATGAATAGCCCAACCCATTCAACAAAAGGCCTAAGATCAAAATTACAAATAAAGAAGAAAAGAGAAGAGCCAGTTACAGAAGAGTTGAATTGAATGTGTGAATCAACAGAAAAGAGCTGAATTTACAGCAGATAAAACATAAAAACAGAAAAAGCCATAAATATTGTTAACACATACTTAAATTCTTTTTCTTGTAGACATTACAGTATTCATATAATTTTAAAATGACTTAATCATGTTAAATATGTTATCATAATTTGATAACTTACCTCTGTTATTTAACGATAGTTCACACTACCAGAGCAAGCAAGAACTCATCATTTTAGCACAAAACTTCCTTACTATCAGGTTTACCTCACTAACTTCATAGTATTTTCAACATACTCTTGCACACTACAGTATACACACATCAACATGTTCTACCTTACAATCGTAAAATCAACCAGAGACACAACCAGTCACACATTTAATCCACAACCAAAATCCATCACATATCAAGTATTCATCTATTTGCAATAATCCTGTAAACTTTTCAAGCATTCAAAGTTTAAAATATTTAATTTAATAAAATATCCCGTACCTCGATGTTGCAATCCGAGGAAATCGCTAAACACAGTAGCTCCATCGGCAATTCCAACACCGGCTTCCATGGCGGCAGTAGTAGTGGTTCTGGGAGGCTCCAATGCTGGTTCCCGACGGTTGAGGACTCTGGCAACTTGTGGAACCCAGAGGCAGAGGCAGAACAGAGCCATTTTTCCAAATCCCCATTAGCAGCTTCCTTGTTTTCTTTTCCATTCGCGTTATTCTTCACGACGGACCTTGGCAACGGCGACGAACTTTGGAGGCGGCGGCGCAATAGCAATGATGGGATTGGAAGCAGCAGCGATAATTGGGCGTACAACAACGATGAGAACTCCTCCTCTCCCTCACATTCTGTTCGTTTTCCCCCTTTCCTGCCTGCGACGGTGATGGCGACGGGCCCTGGCAACAGCGGCGGTGGATTAGCGGTGACAGAGGCAAGGCACAACAGCGACGGAACCCTTGGCAGCAAGACGCGACGGCTTCGTGGCAGTAGAGCGCGGCGATGAGATCCCTTTCCAGGGGCGGATAGTGGCAACATTGAAGGCTCTACGACGGGAATAACCCGACAGTGACAGTGGAAGCTTCAGTTGCAGCAAGGACGGTCTCCAAGGGCGGCGGCGGGGACGGCAGAAACGACCCACGGCGACTGCAGCGACGTCCTCTTGCTCAATCTCTCCTCCTCTGCATCACTCTCCTCTCTCTGATTTTCCATTTCTAAAGTTTGTTACGTTGAAGGGGATGAAATGTGGTAGGGTGCGGCTGAGTGATGGTATCTTGGTAAGGAAGGATAAAATTAGGGTTAGGTTCCTCATTTTGGGAATTAGGGTTTTTGATTTTTAATTTGAAAATTACTGTTATAAATTAAATATTTTATAAAGGAAAAAAGATAAATATGAATAGATATTTTGATAAAATTGGAAAGTAAAATAATTTTAAAATCAAATGTACTTCATTAAAAATATTTAAGAACATTATTTATCAACATATTGTTATGTTCAATTAATTATTTTTAATTTAAATTATAAAATAAACATATTCATCAAATTCTATATATTATAGTTTAAATCTAAAATATCAATTATCTAATTAAATCATATACCCTTTTATTATTTTTCCATCACCAGAACTTTAATTTCAATTTATATAAAATAACTAATTATAATAAAAATTGTACATAAATATTAACTGACTTAAACTTAAAGTATTTATAAAAATCAATCTAATCATTTGTAATAAAAATTACTTAAATTGAACGGTACAATTCTTTTTTATTTTTAATTACAAAAATGATAATTTCAATTATACTAATTATTCAATAAAGATTATATAAAAATCTTAATTAATTTAAACTCCAATTATTATAAAAAAATTACATTTAACTCCTAATTATTTTTAAATTCAAAGTATCATAGAGTTTTATTTAATTACTTTCAGTAAAATAATTTTCTTAAAATAAAATTCTCAACAAATATAATAAATTTAATTATCCAAAAATTTGGGATGTTCATCAATATATCAATGAGTTCAAATAATTATTTCTAATTCAAATTATAAAATAAACGTATTAATCACATTTTATAAAATACAGTTTTAAATCCAAAAATATCAATTATTCATATTATTGATATAACTTTTCATTATTTTTCTATTACCAAAACTTTAATTTCAATTTATATAAAACAACTAATTATGATAAAATTAACTTAACCTTAAAGTATTTATAAAAATCAATTTGATCATTCCTAATAAATTAATCTCTTAGAGCTTAATTTAATAAAATAAATCATAATTTATTCATAATAAAAATTATTTAAAATATGTAAAATATTTTAATTTTTGAAACAAAATAAAATTATTTTGAAAAGAATTATATAAACAATTTTTTTGTTATAAAATATTCTTACATTTTGTGACAAACAAATAACTTGTTACAAACAATGTTGAATTTTGTGATAAATTAATTTTTTGTTACAAAACAATTGAAGTTTTTGAAACAAAAAGATATTTTGTTACAAAATATTTCAAATTTTTGCAACTACTTTATTCTTTGTTACAAAATATTATAATATTTTGTAACAAAACAACAGTTCGTTACAAAAACTAATATAATTTGTAACAAAAAAAATCAGGTTGTTACAAAATATTAGCATATTTTGTAACAACTTGTAATGTTGTTACAAAACATTATTCTTTTGTAACAATCACCAATTATTATTACAAAAAATCATTTTTCGTAACAATTTTAAATTTGATACAAAATTTTTGTTACAAATGTTCCATTTTCTTGTAGTGACTTTTTTCCACTCTTATATTTCAAATCATTAGATTTGTTGACATTTGCAATTTTCTTATGCAAAGAAAAACATAATGTGGACTTTTCTTTAATTCAGCCAAATTAGCTTCAGCAAATTCAATATCAGACTCTTCACTCGAAGAACCCATTTCCACATATGTCACCTTTTCTTTTTAAGCCAAAAATTTACTATAATACTTTTTCTCATTTCTAAGTTTTTTTTTCCTGAAGAATTTCTACTTGACGAAGCCTTTCAGCCAAATGAGCTAGATCGAGTACATGTACATTGAGCAATTTTCGACGCATATAAAATTCTAATCACATGATAGCTATCTTTACCACTTCACTTTCAAGAAGTGAAATATAGCATCGACTTTGGACATTCTTAAATCGAATCATAAAATCATCAATTGACTTTCCATCATCACATTTCAAAGCAACTAAATCCGTGATGATCACATTCAACTCACCTCTAAAAAATTGAGAATGAAAAGTACTTTCTAACTATCCCCAAATTACAATCGAATTAGGTTTTAAATTTGAAAACTAAGTAAAAGCATTCTTTGTCAACAAAGAAGGAAAGAATTTTATTTTCAAATTCTCATCATTTGCCAAGTTGCCTAATTCAATCATATATCGAGAAACATGCTCAGTAATCGATTCGCCCACTTCTCCTGCAAACTTCGTTACTATCTTAGGGTTCTTAACACCCCTAGGCACCTCTGCCATCTGCAATACAGCAGAAAAAGAGAAAATAAATTATGGTTGATTCATAAATTTTACATTGATTCTGACCCTATTAAGAATATCTTCAACTATTCTTGTCACCTAATAACGTTCACCTCGTTGATTAACACGCATCCTGGCCTAACATTTCATCTGCATTTTGACCATGCCAAACTACATGACTTACATCTCCACCCTGATCCATATTATCATATCTATTCCTAAGATTATTTCTCAAATATTCTAGATCCACTTCTCTATTTCGATGATCACCTTCATCATAATCAACTATTCAAGAATTAGTTCAACTTGTCTAGCCAAATACTCAAATTTTGTTTTATGATCAGCCATCATGGGGTTCAAGATAGTAATCATCTGTTGAGTCAATAAGTTGACCAAATCATGATGACTCTCATCGACATATTGTCGAACTCCTACCTGATAATCACGGGAAAATTCAGGATGGTGAATTGGTGGTTGATTGTTAACCACTCCCTGTGTATTTTTAAATCTAATTGGGCACATAACCACTCATTGGTAGAGTGTAACCAGGAGGAAGACCAAAAGGAGGCCACCCAGCGGTTGCAGGCGGTTGTGTTTGTGTTTGAGAAGTTCATGGGCGTTGATTTCGCCCATTAATTCCCATGAGTGGATCATTAACCACCACCTTTTCTCCAGGCCTAACTCTCGGATTTTGAATGCTACTTTCTGTATGTGACGTCAATTCTGCAGAAATTTGAGCAACTACCATAGAAATATGATCATTCATAGATGATCCAACATTAGCATTAGAAATTTTGTCTGCCATACGTACAACCTTTCTACTACTAAGTTGCATAAACTAAATCATTACCAAATCTTTTGGCACACTTAATTTTTAAAATTGTCCCATTGGACGTGCCATTTTGTTGTGCAGATTTTTAGTAAATGTGGGTTGGTTCGATATGTAATAATCTGGGAGCAAAATCTACTCCTCTTTATGAGTACCAATTTCAAATTATGCAGCAAAGATTCTAATTTAAACTGATAAAAAGAAAAAACTTGAAATGAAAAAGAAAAATTGAAAAGACTAAAATGAAAAAAAATTCAAAAGAAACCAAAAATAACCAAATAAAACTGACTTAAAGCAATAAAATGCCTCTGACATGATCAGAGAACTTTGAATTCAAATAACAATGTGTAAGCATAAAAGAAAGTAAAAAAAGAAAAAGTTTTGCAAAGAAAGTAAATTTGCAAGGAAAATTGAAAGGAATGTAAAATAGTGTAAGAAACTACAGTAAATTCTGAGCAAGATCAAAAAATCTCTAAGATGTGAAATTGCGAGAGTATTTTTTCTGAAAACAAATTCCAACCCTTATTCTTTTCAAACTCTATCTATTTATAGCCCCTTTAAACCAATCAAGTTTTATTCACGTACTTCACATGTAAGGAAGCCATATAAATAATGTGAAAACCTTCTTTAACTTCCTTAATCAATAGCTCTTCCATTGCTTCGATCATGGAATCCTAACTCTGATATTCATTTTCATCATGCTGCCTTTCTCATCGATACCTGTTCTTCGATCGACTCCAAAATCTACTTCGATAGAGTCCAAACAAATATTTTTAGTATGTTCATTATTAAGTTAAATTATTTTGACCCAACAATCTATAAATTAATAATTATTATTTGATTGATTTCACTAATAATAATAATAATATATTTATTATTATTTTAATAAATAAAGTTTTATTTATTATTAATATTTTATTACATAATATAAAATATTTTATTTTTTTATAAAAAAATATAAAATTTAAAATTTTTTATAAATACTTTTTCAATATATACTTTATTACATAATATATACTTTTCCAATATCATTGACCCACCTAGAGTGGCATTGAGGAGAGGAAAAGATAGAAGCAGACAAGTTAGGGTACAATGCAAGGAAACTATTCGACATTATTCATACCCAATGAGCTGTCCAAACTTCAGCCTTGATATTTGATGAAACCAACCAAGCGCTGTGTATGTCCTTTGTATACAATATATGGACATTAAAAATCGAAAACCTGAATTTTTTTTATAAATTTTCGACTAAATTTTTAAAGTGTTCTTACATTTCACAGATTTTATTAATTTAATATTTCAAATTTAAAATTTGTTATATTAATTTTCGAGATCTAATTTTAAATACTATATAAATTTTTGAATAAATTATTTTTATAATATACAAATCGTTTAATTTTTTTTATTTTTTAAAACGATCTCGTTTTTATTTTGTGTAAACGTCAAAACAAAATATTATTATCTAGCCCTTTGTTTAGTATAAAAAGTCAAAACTAATATTTTATTTGTTAATTCAATGTTAAAAAAATTCGAAAATTAATATTGTACCTGAAAATATAAAACTAAATTTTAGATTTTAATATAATAAGAATTTTGTTAACATATAAGTTAAAAATATTATAAAAAAATATTTTATAAAAATTATTAAAAAATAAATATATTTATATTTTAATATATTAAATACATTAAAAATATTAAAAAAGTTTTTCTTACTATATTTTCAAAAAGTGTCGTTAAAGTACAAATTAACTAAACTCATATAATAAATTTTAAATATAAAAAGTACAAATAATAAAACCCGTCAATATCAGAAAAAATTTAATTTCAATTTTCGTACTGCTTTTAATGCACTGTCGTATATTAATCACGTTTGCAAATATAATAATATAATATACACACACGAGACAATGACGGTTTTTTTTTTTTTTTCAAATAATACTCTTCCCTCTTTTGTTTATAAAATATTTTTAAAAAGTTAAAATAATATATACTTTAATCTATTTAACCAAAATACATATTAAGAATTATTATAATTATATCTATATATTAATAGTTGTTAGTTGATTGATTTAAATAATAATATATTTATTATTATTTTAATAAATAAATTTTATTTAATATTTATTATATAATATAAAATATTTTAATAAATTATAAAAAATAATAAATTTAAAATTTTTATATATATTTCATTACTAATAATAAAATATTAAAAACAAAAAAAATCAGAAAAAAATTTATAATATAGATCACTCATTTTATCTACACCTATGAAAGATAACAATGACACGGATATGATACGACGCATAAAATGCATACTCAATAATGTTAAGTTATTATAACATAAGAGAAAAAGACATATATATACCTATATATATATAATGTAAAGTATTTTTTAGATAAATTGTAATAATATTTTGATATTTTATTGATATAAATATATAAATAATTTTTTAACTATTTTTAATATATTTTTAAATTATATAAAATATTTAAATATTTTTTATTTTAATAAATTATATATTATTTTAAAACTTATTTCAAGAATACATATCAAACATAAAATAGGATATGCTTATACATGATGGTATTTAGGTGTGTCCAAACATGTCCAAAAAAAAATTATTTTTTATTAAGACGTGGTTTGACACTAAAGATACGTATATCGGACGAATAAGTGTCGTATCCAAAATATATCCGACACATGAACTATTTACATCAAGCTCGATGGATTAAACGAACTAGTTTATTTATCTTTTATATTTTATTTTCTTAAAAATTTTTAAATAAAAAAATCAATTTTAAGCTTAAAAAAATTGATTGAAACAAGATGCAACTTTTTTTTCCTAACAAATTTTAAACAAATAAAGTTTTTATTTGGGTCAGGTCGAGAATTTAGTTCAAACTAGGTAAAATATTGTAAAACAGTACCAACTATATTTTAAAAAAATATAAAAATTATTAAAAGATTTATTGAAAATTAATCTGTTTAACTCACTATTTTTGTTTGAATTAATCGGGCTCAATTTATTTAGTTTCCTTTAACGGTTTTACTATTTACTTCATTGTCGATCTCATAATTTAAATATGGGTCCTTATACTGTACAGATAAAAATTTGTACAGATTTACAGAAATTCTATTTTAACCATGGTTTTTTTGATATGTGTCCATCTTTTGTCTTGTAAATGAAAAGTTGGCTCATGGCTTAGTTTTGAAGCCTGAAAATAAAACAAGCCTATTTATTTCAAAATTTGTGTACGATTCACCTACAAATACATTGATTTTTATACAAGTATCTCAATAATTGATAGCATTGTTTATTTTATTTTGTTAATCCAAATAATCCAATAATTTTTTTCTTAGTATTTTATAATAATTTTGATCTCACATTTAAATATATATTTAACATTTTTTTTACAAGCATATTAGTAAATTCAAAATTTATAATGTTAGAATAAATAAAATTATGATATAACATAATATTTATTATTATAAATACTGATTTGATAAAAATTATTTTAAATTATAATTTATATTATACAAAGTATTGGAATAACTTAAACTATAGATTTTATATTTATAAATCTAAACAAATATAGTAAAAAAAATTTAAAAATATTAGATGAATAAATTATTTTTATAATCAAATTCAAAAAAGTTTTTTTTTTTTCTTATGTGCCTCCTCCTTATTGTTAACTTAAGGTGGTTTATATTGTGTCACAAAATTATTAAACTAATTTGATTAAACTTAAGTATCAAATCAACTTGGTGTAATTATGTAACATCACTATATAATTATTTTCCAAAAAAAATGTGATACTCAAATTACTATCCACTACAAATATTTTTATTGCAGATGACCAATGCGATTTTTTTTAAGGTTCTTTAAGAACAACTAAAATGAAATAAATGGTCAAATTAGTCTCTATAAAAGATTATTTGTTCTTTAAATTGGTCCTTGAAAATTTTTTTTAATCAAATTCGTTCTTTAAAGATTTTAAATTAATCATGTTAGTTTTTTTGTCACTTTGTTTATTGATGGTATCAAAATTTACTAATGTAACATATTAAGTGACATTCTAACATACATATATGAGTCTTAATTAACTATTAACATTATTAATTTATGAAATTAGATCAAATAACCCCAAATTAAAGGATTTTAATGCCTCAAGTTCTTTCCTCAATTAGATTTTGATTTGATCTAATTTCATAAACTAATAATATTAATAGTCAATTAAGACTTTTAAATATGTGTTAGGTGTCATTTAATGTGTTATATCAACAAACAAAATCATTTAATTTAATCTAATTAATACAGTTGTTACGGAAAAACAATTAAAACTAATATAAAAAAAAATTAAAACTAATATAAAAGAAAAGGCCTAGTACAATGCTTCTTTTATTCATAGTTGACAAGTGCTTCTTCGTAATTTATAGAAGGCGTAGTGCTACATTCTATCAAGGCATGCCACCACAGGGTGTTTTGTTCGTTTGCTAGTTAATGTGCTATTTATTATATAGAATAATTGACCATTTGTACCCATGATAGTTCAGAACGCTGACAAATGTACCCATCGTAGAAGGAAACTGACTTTGTAACCATGAGAGATGGGCTCCGTGTGACAAAAATAGCTTGGCTTGGGTTGGCACCTGCTTCGGGTTTGTATAGTCCTACGTGGCAATCCGAACCTCCCAAAGCCCAATCCACGTGGAATTTAACATTAAAAAATTTAACATTGAAGAGAAATTCGCGGGACGTTGACTATGCCCTAGCAGAGAACATCCTTTTGTTTCCTAGCCGGAGAAGACACCGGGAACACTCCGAAACCATCACCCTGAAGCTACGGCTTTCAACGTTGTCATTCGGAAGTTGGAAAAGGAATTTGGAGCAGTACAGAGCCATCAAAACGAGAACGTGGTAGAGGAACTTGCAAGGAATAGGCAGCGGAGCTCGAACCCTGGGACTTCGTCGCCGACGGTGTAGAGGTCACCCCCTTTGCTCGGCAGAGAGCTGAGGTATGTCATTGCCAGTGTTAATTTATTTCAAATGTCACTGAGACTAGTTGGATAGATTACATTACCATATGAAATCGTGGCTGAGAGTTGCTAAATTAGTTGATTAATTGATTTAGGGTTTCTGTTAGGTGCTGAAGTAGTTGATTTATGGTTTGTGTTAGGTGTAGTAACATGCACTGTTATCTTAGAATGTGTTGGTTTATTTCAGTTTCAGGAATGGCCACCATCCATATAACACTATGTATTAATCATAGAGGACGGTTTGAGAGAGGGCCGTCTGGGAAGCTTACTTATGTTGATGGTGAAGTCACAGAGATAGAGAGGGTTAATGTTGATACCTTGAATGGTTTTTTCGTATCTGATTTGGTGAAGGATATAGGATATACATCTGTTTCTAAATTTTTCTGGCTGGAACCTGGGAAAGGGCTTGATGATGGGTTGAGGGACCTCAAGGTTGAAATGGATATAGTTAGGATGTATGAGGCAGCTGTGAAGAATAGTAACAGAGTAAATGTATATACAGAGCATCCGGTGGATGAGCCCGTGTTAGTAGAGGAGAACAACATGACTCCATCAAAGAGGAGAGTAAAGCGGTGTGCTAAAAAGGTTCCAACTCCGAAAAAGAGTCCCAAAAGAAGGTTGATAGTAGTGGAAGATGAGGATGATGCTGATATTGTAAGTAATCTGCAAGTTGGGATGGATGACCGAAAAAAGAGTGAGGCCCAGAGCAGGGAAGGGGCCTATGAAGCACATACACAGGCTGGTTTGGATGCCCAAAAAGAGGACAATATCACTATGGAAGAGGAGACAGCAGACCCACAACTCTCAGGATCTGTTGAGGCAGGACAGGTTTCTCAGCCTCCCCCAACGCCTGGCATACCAGATAAACCACCATCAAGTCAGTCCCAACCTTCCCAGCCACCTATTGAACAAGATCAGCAACCAACACACACTGCTTGTTCAGACTCAGTCCCTGCTTCTGAACCCAATGTTTCTGCACCTCTTGAACCAGAACAACTAACCCAATACACCCCTCATCCATATGGGAATCCACTCTCACAATCAATTTCTCAGACAGTCCCACCCTCTGACACCAATAGGACTCCCCAGAATGATCAGAGCAATCCTTCAGAGGAGGTTCAGGGAAGGCCAAAGGTGAATAAGAGGAGATCAACTAGGAGGCCCCCTACAGGCCAGTCTTTCATTCCAAACCCCGATCCAGACAAGCCTCCAACCTTCTACGTCCCCGTTGATGATGATGATTTCTCTAATGAAAATCCTGGTCATCATTGCTATGAATCAGAGGAATTGCATAGCATAGCAAGTGACGACGATACCGAACAAACTCCAGTTTTTCCTCAGAGCAATCCTGATGCTCCAGTTAACCAGGTTCAGTTGGAGGTTGGGATGGAGTTTGAAACTCTAAGCCACTTCAGGAAGGCTGTCAGAAAGTTTAATATCAATATTGGAAGGAGCATATTCTTTGCTCGATGTGATTCTACAAGATCGAAGGCTATATGCTATGATGAGGAGTGTCCTTGGCAAATATACTGTGCCAAGAGAACATTTCCAGCAAGTTTTCAGGTAAAGACATTCGTAAATGAACATACATGTAGTAGGGACAATCGATGTAAGTCAGCAGATGGAAAGTGAGTCATAGATGAGTTGGAGGAGAGGATTCGAGTGCAGCCAAACTTGACAGTTAGAGAGGCTGACCAATACTTCAGATCCGAGTATGATGTACTAATTAATGAAAGAAAAATTTATAGAGCTATGAAGAAAGCAAAAGAGCGGATTGAAGGTTCTGAGATTGCACAATATGCACGACTTCGTGATTATGGTAACCAGATACTGAAGACTAATCCAGGTTCGACAGCAAGGATCCAAACAAATCTCATGCCTGATTCAAATCCAATTTTTCTGAGAATCTATGTTTGCTTTGAAGCGTGCAAGAAGGGGTTTGTGGGAGGATGTCGACCTTTTATAGGTTTGGATGGGACCTTCATAAGAGGATACTATGGGGGGCAGTTGCTGACTGCAATAGGACAGGACGCAAATAATCATATCTATCCTATTGCCTACGCAGTTGTTGAATCAGAGAACAAAGAAAGTTGGAAGTGGTTTCTGGAGATACTCCAGTTGGATGTGGGAGATTTTCAAGCTAATGGGTTTAACTTAATGTCAGATATGCAAAAGGTACTTGTGCAGATTTACTTATAAGAATGTATGGCTGATTCATGTGTTTAGTGACTTTGATGTTTTCTCTTAATATATGTATAATAAGGTATGGCTGATTATTTGTTTTGTGTCTGGTTTAGGTATGTATTAGAAATTATATGTTTTCTCATTGCTTAATCATTAGTAGCCTAATGCTGAAAATTGTATCGGAATGAGAACCCTATTGATGTGTTTGGATTGTTAGGGTTCGTAATCGTTCCAGACTCCATCAACACAATATCTCTCCCACAGAAACATTTACCGTCGAGCTTCTTCTCCTTCATCTTCTTCGAACTTGAAGAACTGCTGCAAGTTCCAAAATTTTCATCTGAGTTAAATCTGCGTGATGACATCGCTGGGGTTCTGAGATCACTCTGGGTTATGGTTCGAATTGCAACAAAATTTCAGATTTGGGGTTATGTTTCGAATTGGGGAAGAGAGCTTGCTAGGGTTTTCATTTCAACCATTACCTACGTATACAACGTTCAGATCCACGTGGATTGGGCTTTGGGAGGTTCGGATTGCCATGTAGGACTATACAAACCCGAAGCAGGTGCCAATCCAAGCCAGGCTATTTTTGTCACACGGAGCCCATCTCTCATGGTTACAAAGTCAGTTTCCTTCTACGATGGGTACATTTGTCAGCGTTCTGAACTATCATGGGTACAAATGGTCAATTATTCTTATTATATATATTATATATATATATATACACAATTAAATTATTTTATATTTATTTAATTTAATTTTAGTTTTATACTCATTTTTTTAATTTATAATTCTTTAAAATTTATATAATTATTAAAATAAATATTAAATATTTTAATATTTACATTTACATATTAAAATATTAGTAAAAATATTTATTTTAAATTTTTTAGAATATTGAATCAAGTAGTAGGTCTTCGAGAATTTTAACTTTGGACTAATTAGTAGGACATATAATTATCACCATTAAATTTCATATGATAAATTGATAGAGGGACATAATGTGTCCACCGTTTACTATCATGGAGGACTAAATTGGTACTTTATTTTTTTTAAGGGCTAATTAATCCGAAGTTGAAAACTTCAAGGACCTAATGGTCACTTTACTCAACTTTTTACTATGTTATATTTTTTATTTATGTAGGACCGGTTCTACCGATTCAATCAGTAATTTATTGATTAAACCAATAAACTAATGAACCAATAAACTAATGAACCAATAACTTGATTGGTTCGATCACCAGTTCGACTCTGAAAATTATGGCTTCGGCAACTCTTTCCCTATCAAAGAAGTTGCGATTCAGCCGTCCTATTAGGAGTACAGAAGATTTTGGTTGAAGAAGATTGAGACAATTCTTATATTAATTTCTAATTTTTAATTTTTAATTTTTATGAGTAAAGGTACGCATTCGCATTATAATATATATTTTTAATGGTTTAATATGGATGATCTTAAGATTAAAAAATTTTAGAAAAATTCTAATATATATATATATATATATATATATATATATATATATATATATATTAATTAGAACAAATATAACTAAAGCGACTAATGTAATAATATAAATAATAAATAAAATATATGAATTTTGTTCGTTATTATTTTAGTCAAATATAACAATAGAATCTAATAATTTTGGTTATTTTTAAAGAACATTCTAAAATAATTATGTTGATTATTTTCAATTATATTTTGACAAATATTTTTGTAATGAGCGGTACTGTAAATATTATTCTTTTTTTATATGTATCTAGATTTATAGATATAAAAAGTATATCATGATTTTTTAATTTTAACAGTATAGATTTTGAATTTATTAATATACTTATAAAAAAAAGGTGTAAAATGTATATTTAACTATGAGACTAAAATTATTGTAAAATATTGAAACAAAAGTTTATTGAGTTATTTGAATTAACAGAATTAAATAAATACTGCAATTGTTTTAAAAGACATGTATAAAAGCCAATTAATATGTATTCATATTATATGTGAACGTGAACAAGTTTTCAATATTAATAAATAAACTTGCTTCGTCTTCAGACTTTAAAGCCAAAGCTGAAAGCCAACTTTCATTCACAAAAGGATAGACATGTGTCAAAAATTGTATGAACAAAAAAAATCTCTTTAACTCTATACAAATTTACATCTATATATTATAACTGTCCTTTAAATATTTGTGTAACAAATTGTCAATTTTTTCAACTTTCATAAAAAAATAAAAAAAAGGATAGACATGTGTCAAAAATTGTATGAACAAAAAAAATCTCTTTAACTCTATACAAATTTACATCTATATATTATAACTGTCCTTTAAATATTTGTGTAACAAATTGTCAATTTTTTCAACTTTCATAAAAAAATAAAAAAATAAATTTGCTGATTTTTGCTTTTTATTCTAAAATAAAATCTCTAAAATAAAATATATATTTTTAGATTCACACGTGTAATTTTTTTTCTAAATTAAATTATTAATTCTTATTATTAATGTGAATGTCCATTTTTAAGAGAGAATGAATTTAATAAAAATTAAAAATGAAGTCCTCTTATATGTAAAAATAGAAATAGTGTGGCATGTGAATGATACACAAAAACAATCAATAAAATTTTCTCTCTTTTTTTTATACTATTAAAATACTCTTCTCTCTCTCTTTTATATACACTATTATATATTGGTAATATATATATATATATATATATATATATAATTTCTATTATATTGAGATATTGATTGTGGTGAATATTAATACTAGAGTGTTCTACTTATACTTCTTTATTTCATATATCTTCTCTATTTATTTATTTTACAACACGTTATCAGCACGAGACTCTGATCAAATTTTAGGAAGACTCAGTTAACAAATTTTTATTATGTCGAAACTCTCTCATCTTGAATTTAATGCTCTTGATATATCTGGAAACAACTATTTATCATGGATACTAGATGCTGAAATCCATCTTGATTTAATGGATCTTGGAGATACCATTAAGGCTGAAAATAATTCATCCCAAAAGGATAAAGGCAAAGCCATGATCTTCCTTCGTCGTCATCTTGACGAAGGATTGAAAAATGAATATCTCACATTAAAAGATCATTCAGATCTGTGGAAAGACCTTGAAGAAAGGTATAATCATCAAAAGATGGTGATACTTCCTCAAGCCCGATATGAATGGATGCATTTGCATCTACAGGATTTTAAATTCATAAATGAATATAATTCAGCAATGTTTCAAATCACCTCATGAATAAAATTATGTGGGGAAAAGATAACTGATAATGATATATTAGAGAAAACTTTCTCGACCTTCCATGCATCGAATGTGCTCCTACAGCAGCAGTATCGAGAAAAAGGATTTAAAAAATATTCTGAGTTAATTTCTTGCCTTTTTGTTGTTGAACGCAACTATGAGTTACTTTTAAAAAATCATGAAGCGTGCCCAGCTGGCACCACCCCATTTCCTGAAGCAAATGCGGCAAATAATTACACCAGAAGAGGTAAATGGCAAGGTTTTAGTAACAAGAAAAATTATGGAATGAAAAAGAATTATGTTCACAAGAAAGGATCTCACCAGAAGTGGGATAAAGAAAGAAACACTGGGCAAAATAAATCAATAGAGGATAAATATTTCCATTGTGGTGGAAAGGGCCATTGGTCGAATACCTGTCGTACCCCAAGGCATCTATTCGATCTTTATCAAGCATCTTTGAAAAAGGACGACAAAGGAAAGGAGAAGAATTTCGCTTCAAATAACGCTGAAAATTCTACCACTCATTATGATGTATCTGATTTCTTTAAGGATCCTAAAGGAAATATTGGTCATTTGATCAATGATGGAATAGTTTAATATGTGGGATTGTTAAGTATTCATGTAAATAAATAATATAAGAAATTTATTGTTAAGTTTTATTTTCTATGCATCTGAATTTCAAGTATGATGTATAATAAAATATTTATGAATTTCAAAATTATTGCACATATATTTCTACTCATTTTATTACTATTTGTCTTTGAAGAAAATGGCAAGGACATATAATGAAGATGTATGCCTTGCGGATAGTGCAAGTTCGCACACCATTCTCAAAAGTAATATATACTTTACCCATCTTGTGCCAAAAGAAAAATATAAACATACTATTATTGGCTCAGGCAATGTGATAGAAGGCTCTGGAAGAGCTATAATTTTATTTCCTGGAGGAACAAAATTCATAATAAATAATGCACTATTGTCTACTAAGTTTCTAAGGAACTTAGTGAGTTTCAAAGATATTCGTCGAAATGGATATCATATTGAAACAATGAATGATGAAAATCATGAGTACTTATGTATCACAACTCATCATTTAAATAAAAAGGTTATATTAAAAAAGTTACCCTCACTCTCATCTGGGTTATATTATACCAAGTTTAGTGTAATTGAATCACATGCCATTGTAAACCAGAAGTTTACTAACCCAAATGAATTCATAACTTGGCATGATCGATTGGTCATCCGGGAACAACCATGATGTGGAGAATTATTGAAAACTCCCATGGACATTCACTAAAGAACCAGAAGATTCTTAAATCTAGTGAATTTTGTTGTGCTGCATGCTATCAGGGAAAGTTAATTTTAAAGCCATCACTAGTAAAGATTGGATTTGAGTCTCCTGAATTTCTAGAAAGGATTCAAGGCAATATATGTGGACCTATTCATCCACCACGTGGATCATTTAGATATTTTATGGTCCTAATAGGTGCATCTTCAAGATGGTGAATTTACTTCCCAAGCTTTTTATGCTTATTATATGGCTAACGGAATAAGTGTTGAACATCCAGTAGCTTATGTTCACACACAAAATGGGTTAGTAGAATCACTTATTAAATGCCTCCAATTAATTGCTAGACCCTTACTTATGAGAACAAATCTCCTAACCTCGGCTTGGCGGCATGCTATTTTACATGCTGCAGCACTTATTCATGTGAGACCAACAAGTTACCATCAGTTCTCTCCTATGTAATTAGCTTTTGGCTAGCAGCCAAATGTTTTCCGTTTAAGAATATTCGGATGTGCGATATATATTCCCATTGCACCATCTTCTCACACTAAAATGGGCGATATATGTTGGATATAATTCTCCCCCTATAGTGAGGTATCTTGAGATACAAACTGGAGATGTATTTAAAGCCCGATTTGCAGATTGTCATTCTGATGAATTAAAATTTCTAACATTAGGGGGAGAGAATAAGCTTCCTAAAAAGGAACTTAACTGGAATGCATCATCATTGATGCATTTAGATCCTCAATCAGGGCAATGTGAACTAGAAGTTCAAAAGATTATACATTTGCAAAGAATAGCAAATGAATTGCCTGATGCATTTTCTGATACAAAGAGGATAAGCAAATCTTATATACCAGCAGAAAATGCCCCATTCGAATTGATGTCCCAGTTGGACAAGTGGCCACTGAAACAAATTTACGCCAGAAGCGTGGTAGACCGGTTGGTTCCAAAGACAAAAATTCTCAAAAAAGAAAAGAGGTAAATACTATTCCTGTTGAAAAAGACATAGTAAAGACACTTGCAGTTGTCCAAAATTCTGATGTAGTTTTAACGCCAGAAGATGTTCAGGTATCTGAAAGTTGTGAAAATGATGAGATCTCGATAAATTATGTCTTTACAGGAAAAAAATGGGACCGAAATAAGACAATTGTCAATGAAATATTTGCCTATAATGTGGCATTAAATATCATGCATGAAAGTAAGGATCTTGAGCCAAGAAAAGTCGAAGAATATCGATGAAGGAATGATTGGCCAAAATGGGAAGAAGCCATGAAGGCTGAATTAGACTCACTTGCAAAACGTGAAGTCTTTGGACCTGTAGTACGTACACCCGAAGATGTAAAACCTTTTGGATACAGGTCGGTATTTGTGAGAAAACGAAATGAGAAAAATGAAGTTGTACGCTACAAAGCTCGACTTGTGGCACAAGATTTTTCACAAAGGCCCGGTATAGATTATGAAGAAATATATTCTTCTATAGTGGATGCAATAACATTGCATTATTTGGTCAGATTATCTGCATACCATAAACTACATATGCATTTAATGGATGTGGTAACAGCCTATTTATACGGATTATTATATCGTGATATCTATATGAAAGTCCCTGAAGGACTAAAGATGTCTAAACCATCCAATGAATCTTCGCAGGGGTTATACTCAGTTAAATTGCAAAGATCTTTATATGGTCTAAAGCAATCTGGACGAATGTGGTATAATCGTCTTACTAGGTATCTGGCCAAAAATGGATTCAAGAATGATGATATCTGCCCATGTATTTTCATAAAGAAATCTGCATCTGGATTCATTATAATTGTTGTGTACGTTGATGATTTAAATATCATTGGAACTCCTGAAGGGATTCCAACAATTATAAAAACTCTAAAAGAAGAGTTTGAGATGAAAGATCTTGGAAAGATTAAATTTTGTCTCGGCCTGCAGATCGAGCATACAAAAAATGAGATCTTTGTTCATCAAACAACATACACAGAAAAGATCTTGAAGAGATTTTATATGGATAAGTCGCATCCACTAAGTACCCCAATGATCGTAAGATCTTCGGATGTGGAAAAGGATCAATTTCGTCCTAAAGAAGAAAATGAAGATATCCTTGGTTCTAAAGTACCATATCTTAGTGCTATTAGAGTACTAATGTATCTTGTTAATAATACGCGACCCGATATATCATTTGCTGTGAATTTACTAGCAAGATATAGTTTCTCTCCAACTAGAAGACATTGGAATGGAATCAAACAAATCTTTCGATATCTTCATGGAACGGTTGATATGGGATTGTTTTATCCCTATGGATCCAAGTCACAACTAGTTAGCTATTGGTGCACGAAATTGTAATGTGCACTGGGTCGTCCAAGTAATACCTTACGTGAGTAAGGGTCGAATCCCACGGAGATTGTTGGTTTGAAGCAAGCTATGGTTATCTTATTATTCTTAGTCAGGATGCCAACAACAGTGTTTTTCAAGTTCAATTGTAAAAAGTGAGAGGGCATAAATATAAATACTTATTGTGCAATGATGGAGAATATGTTGGAGTTTTGGAGATGCTTTGTCTTCTGAAATTCTGCTTTCCTCTGTTTTTTGATACACGCACGCACGTCCTCCTATGGCAAGCTGTGTGTTGGTGGATCACCGTTGTCAATGGCTACCATCCATCCTTCCAGTGAAAAGGGTCCAGGTGCGCTGTCACCGCACGGCTAATCATCTGCAGGTTCTCAATCGTACCGGAATAGGATTTACTATCCTTTTGTGTCTGTCACCACGCCCAGCACTCGCGAGTTTGAAGCTCGTCACAGTCATTCAATCCCTGAATCCTACTTGGAATACCACAGACAAGGTTTAGACTTTCCGGATTCTCTTGAATGCTGCCATCAATCTAGCTTATACCACGAAGATTCTGATTAAGAGATCTAAGAGATATTCATTTATTCTACGGTCGAACGGAAGTCGTTGTCAGGCACGCGTTCGTGGGGGAATGATGATGATTGTCACGTTCATCACATTCATGTTGAAGTGCGAATGGATATCTTAGATAGGAACACGCATGTTTGAATAGAAAACAGAAATACTTGCATTAATTCATCGAGACACAGTAGAGCTCCTCGCCCCCAACAATGGAGTTTAGAGACTCATGCCGTCAAAGAGTACAAAGTTCAGATCTAAAATGTCGTGAGATACAAAATAAATCTCTAAAAGTTGTTTAAATACTAAACTAGTAACCTAGGTTTACAGAAAATGAGTAAACTATGATAGATAGTGCAGAAATCCACTTCTAGGGCCCACTTGGTGTGTGCTGGGGCTGAGACTAAAGCTTCTCACGTACCTGGGCTGTTTTGGGCATTCAACGCCAGGCTGTAACCTGTTTCTGGCGTTGAACTCCAACTTGTAACGTGTTTCTGGCGCTGGACGCCAGACTGCAACATGAAACTGGCGTTGAACGCCAGTTTACGTCATCTATCCTTGAGCAAAGTATGGACCATTATATATTGCTGGAAAGCCCTGGATGTCTACTTTCCAACGCAATTAGAAGCGCGTCAATTGGACTCCTGTAGCTCCAGAAATTCCATTCCGAGTGCAGAGAGGTCAGGATCCAACAGCATCAGGAGTCCTTTTTCAGCCTGAATCAGATTTTTGCTCAGCTCCCTCAATTTCAGCCAGAAAATACCTGAAATTACAGAAAAATACACAAACTCATAGTAAAGTCTAGAAATATGAATTTTTCCTAGAAACTAATGAAAATAAACTAAAAACTAACTAAACATACTAAAAACTATATGAAATTAACCCCAAAAAGTGTATAAAATATCCGCTCATCAGCTATGCAGATGCAGGATACTTTTCTGATCCACACAAAGAGAGATCTCAAACAGGATACCTGTTCATATATGGTGGTACAACTATATCATAGAAGTCCACGAAACAGACGATAGCAGCAACCTCTTCTAATCATGCTGAAATACTAGCAATACATGAAGCAAGTCGCGAGTATTTTTGGCTCAGGAGTTTGATCCAATATATTCTGTCATCATGAGGACTAATTGATCATAAGATAGCTCCAACTGTTCTGTTCGAAGATAATACAGCATGCATTGCTTAACTTAAGGGTGGATATATCAAAGGTGATAGAACAAAACATATTTCTCCCAAAGTCAAGGGACAATTGATGTCCAACAGATCTACTCAAGTGATAATCTGGCAGATTTATTTACAAAGTCACTCCCAAAATCCTCCTTTGAAAAATTGGTACATCTTATTGAGATGCGCCGATTTCGAGATGTTAAATGATGTCGGCAAGAGGGGGAGACTGTACTCTTTTTTCCTTGATCAGGTTTTTTCCATTGGGTTTTTCTTGACAAGGTTTTTAATGAAGTAGTGCTCATCACAAAGGATTTTGTACTCTGTTTCCTTCACTAAAGTTTTTTCCTATTGGGGTTTTCTTTAGTAAGATTTTAACGAGGCATAATCCTAAATGGACATCTAAGGGGGGGTGTTGTGATAAGGATCAACGTGGATCCGTACAAAAAAAATCATTTTTAGCGGCCATTTATTTTACTTTTAGCGGCAATAAAAATAGCGGCTAATACATTTACCGGCAATTAGACATTAGCCGTCTTATGCTTTGCCGGTAAAGACCGGTTTAATGGCTGCAAAAAGTATATAACTTTTCGGCGGCCATTTTCTTGGCAATTTATATGGCCACAAAAAATAATTCTAAGATTACAATATTATTCACTTTTAGTGGCCATTACTATTGCTGCCAAAACCCATTTTACCGGCAATTTATATAACCACTAAAAAAAATTCTAAAATTGTAATGCTATTCACTTTTAGTTACCATTACTATTGCTGCTAAAATCTTAAGACCTTTTTAGTTATATTATACTCATTTTCTTAGAAGCAACGAACTATCTTTTTTCTAGAATCAAGTATATATTTTTGCCAACAATAGTTATTATGCATAATATAAATATACTGAAATTAATTACTACAAAACGTGATATTTCATTAAACTTAAAATATTGATACACAAATTTCTCTTAAAAAGTAATAAATCATGTTACAAATCTAAACAACAAAAAATGCTACAAACCTATAACTATGTTACATCAATGTTACAACAAAAAATGCTACAGAAATTTCTCTTATTATTCTTTGCAACTTTCACCATGGCCTTGCGAGAATTTGAAGAAAAGAACCTGCTGAGATCTGATGATGATGATGTGTTGTTGAAACACTTACATGGCTTGATGATGATTGAGAAGTAGATGAACGACCAGGACTCATTGAAAGTCTTTAAAGTTTTCAAATTCCCACCTCCACCATTAACATTAACATTCACATTAACACTTTCCACCATTCCATTATTATTATTTCCTTTAACCCAGTTTCTGATGAAGCAATTTTTATTCTCTTGTTCTTGATGAATTTGATGATGATGAGGTTCCTTTGTTGCTTCTTCTTCTTCTTCTTCTTCAACAAATGGTAGAATCTTAGTAGAACCATCATTGTTGCAGCCAAGTGCTGTTTAAGCTGGTGTTGGTGTTAGTATTATAGTAAATATTGTCTAAGCTTAGAGCCATTGCTTCTCTTTCAAAGCCATTGCTTATAACCATAATTGCTTCTCTTTTACTGAACTTAATTAGTGACATTCCCAAGATATTAATTATGGCAAGCACCATTAGCTTCATTCCTTTCAGACTTTTGAGTTTTCAATAGGGGTGTTTATAAAAAAAACCAAAATGTGGTTAACCGGTTAAAAAATCATAATCACATTTTGGTTAACTAGTTTAATAAAATAATTTTAAAAACCATATCCATATTTTTTAGAATTGGTTAAACAAAACCAAATTAAAATCAAAACCTAATTTCAAAACCAAATTACATACTCTCTCTCTCTCTCTCTCTTTCTCTCTCTCTCCCTCCCTCTCCCCCTTCCTCTCTCTTTCTTTCTCCCTCCCTTCTTTCTCTTCTTCTTCTTCTTCTTCTTCTTCTTCTTCTTCTTCTCTCTCTCTCTCTCTCTCTCTCTCTCTCTCTCTCTCTCTCCTCTTTCTCTCCTTTCTCTCTCTCCTCCTATCTCTCTTTTTCCCTTCTCTTCCTCCTCTCTCTCTCATTTTCCCCTTTCTCCTTCTCTTCTTTGTCCTCTCTCTCTCTCTATTCTCTCTCCCTTTCTCTCTCTTCTTTTCCCTCTATTTCTCTCCCCTCTCCCACTCTCTCCCCCTTCCTTCCCCTATCTCTCTCTCTCACTAATTTTCCTCTTTATCTCCTCCCCCCTTCTCTCTCTCTTTTCTCTCTCTCTCTTCCCCTTCTCTCTCTCTCTCTCTCTCTCTCTCTCTCTCCCTTCCATCATCTCTTCCTCCTCTCTCACACACTCTCTCCCTCTTCTTTTTCCCTTTTTTCTCTCCTCCTCTCTCTCCCCTATCTCTCTCTTTCCCTTTCTTCCTCTCTTTCTCTCTCTCCCTCCCCTTCTCTCTCTCTCTCTCTCTCCCCTTCTCTTCTTTCTTCACATCGTCTTTCTTTCTCTGTTCCTTGTCTCACTATCCTTCTCTCCCCTACCCTCTTTCTCTCTCTCCTTCTCTCCCTTTCTCTCTTTCTCTCTGTCTCTCTCTCCTCTCCGCTCTCTCACTTCCTCTCTCTCTCTCTCTCCATCTCTCTCTCTTCCCCTCCCTTCTCTCCCTTCCTCTCTCTAATCATCTCTCCCATTTTTCTATCTCTCTTCTTCTTCTCTCTCCCCCTCCTCTCTCTCTCCTCTCTCTCTCCTTCTCTCTCCCCTATATCTCTCTCCTTTCTCCCTCTTTTCCTCTCTCTCTCTCTCTCTCCTTTCTCCTCTCTTTTCCTTTCTCTCTCTCTCTCTCTCTCCTTCTCCTTCCTCTCTCTCTCTCCTTTTCCTCCCCTCTCTTTCTCTCTCTTTTTTCTTTCTCTCTCTCACTCCTCTCTCTTTTCTTTTCTTCTTTCTCTCTCTCCTCCTCTTTCTCTCTTCCTTTTCTCTCCTTCTCCTCTTTCTTTTCTTACTCTCTCTTTTCTCTTTCCCTCTCAACCTTCTCTCAATCTTATTCCTCTTCTATTTCTTTTCTCCTCTTCTCTCTAAAGCAAGAGAGAAGAGAGAGAGAAGGAGAAGATAGAGGAGGAAAAAGAAAAAAGGAGAGAGAAGGAGAGAGGGAGAGGAGGGGAGAGAGAAAGTGGGAAGGGCAGAGAGAGCATGGGGAGAGAGAGGGAGAGAAGGATAGAGAGAAAGAAAGGAGAGGGGGAGAAAGAGAAGAAGCAGAGAGAGAGAGATAGATAGAGAGGAGGGGGAGAGAGAAAAGAAAGAGAGAAGGAGAGAGAAAATGGGAGAGAGGGAGAGAGAGAGAAAAGGAAGAGAAGAGGAGAGAGAGAGAGGATGGGGGAGAGAGAGAAATGGGAGAGAGGGGAGAGAGGAAGAGAAAGAAAGGGGAGGGGGAGAAAAAGGGGAAGGGAAAAGGAGAGAGAGAAGGAAGAGAGAAGAGGAGAGGGAGAGAAAAGGAAAGAGATGGAAAGAAGGAGATAAGAAAAAGTTACTCGTGTCATTTAGAAAGAAAATTATTTATTTTAGAAAAAACTATTTATAGAAAATGCTGAAAAGAGATAAGAAAGAAAAAGGAACCAAATCAATGGAAGGGATTTCATTATTTACAAATGTTACTCGTATCATTTAGAAAGAAAAAAAATTTAGATTAAAAAAATTCAATTAAAAAAAGGTTTAAAAATTTGGGTTTTTGTATGTAAAAATATTAATTTTTGCGAAAAAAATTATTTTTACATGTAAAAACCAATTTTATGATATAAAAACCAATTTTTTAGTATAAAAACCGGTTTTTTGGTGTAAAAATCCATTTTTAGTGCAAAAACCGGTTTTTTAATGTAAAAACTAATTTTTTATATAAAAACCGGTTATTTTTTAAAAACCAATTTTTACTTTAATAACCGGTTAAAAACCGATTTTAAATTTTACTAACCGGTTTCATCATGTAAAACCAATTTGGTTAATTAACCAATACTATATTTTTTGTTGACCAAAAGACTGGTTTGGTTTTTGCATTAACCTAACCATGAACACACCTAATTTTTAGGCTTAGGATTCGGTGGTCCCAAAACCTTTGGACCACTTAATAGTCTCATTAAAAAACATGTTTTTAGAGTTTTTTTAACAATTGTTACATAGTCCTTGAACTAATTTTAATTACAAATTAACCCCATATATTTTATTTAATTATAGAAACTGTTTTTTATTTTATAAATTATTATTTTATCAATTATCTATTATATTTATTAACAATCAAATATAAAAACAACAACCAATTATATCCTCCATTGATCCTAATAAAGCTTTTGGCCATTCCAATCGATTAAAATATTAAATTTGATCTCGTGACGTTCGTCCATGGCTTCCAAATCGTGTTTCCTTGAAATTCAATCGATTGGTTTATCAAAACAATTGATTGAATGATAACTCAATCGATTGGATTACAGTGTATCACAAAACAATCGATTGAAAGTTGTAAGGTAGAATGGTTTTCGCTTAAACCAATCGATTGTTTATACTTTCCAATCGAATGAATGCCTTAAAACAATCGATTGTTTTTGTTACTCAATCGATTGAATTCACGAAAACAACATAGATTTGCCAAATACAATCGATTAGAAAGTGATGACATTGAAGTTTTAGCCAAATTCAATCGATTGGTAATGTAATCCAATCGATTGGAAGGTGATGAAGTTGAATTTTTTGCCAACTTCAATCGATTGGTAATGCTACCTAATCGATTGAAATGTGTCCTGCGCCTATTTCAATCTTGTTATCTTTTTAGAAATTATCTTATTATTCATTTATCTTATCTTTAAAATTCTATCTTCAATTTTGCTGTTTTATTTTGATGTAGATAAACTAATCTTATCTTTTCCTTAATATTAACATTATAAATTGGTGAATAATCCATCACTAATTATTCAATCCCACCATTAAAATCGTGTATCATTTTCTTTGATTATAAAAAATTTAATTGTTTTTCTTTAGAACATCCATCTACTCAATATCCAAATTTTTTTTTATTTTTTATCCGTCTATTTAATATCCACTATTTCTTCATCGTTAATCACCATTGCAGCAATCAGCAAAGTTCTAATCAAGTTTTTCATTGTAGTGTTCAAAAAATAAACCATCATTTTGATTACAAAATCGAGGTCAGTTAATAGAATCTCTAATTTTGCAATTATTCGTTTTGATACTTTATTCGTGAAATTGATTGTGTAAGAAAAAAATATTTTTTTTATCTTTTATTAATTCATAGAAATTGAGAAATACTAAAAAGTAAATAGATGTTATTATTTTTTATTATTAATTAATTAGCTAGCAATCAGGGACGGACCTAGAGGGGGCGAGTAGTGGCCCGGACACCACAAAGTTTTAAGAAACTATACTTATCTATAACAATTTATATTAGGAATTAAGAGGGTTGGGTGTCGATTATTTTTTTCCTATTTTACCCTTATTTTACCCCATGACAGAATGATATAACTGCTCGTTAAGATATTCTTATTGGATGTAAATTATTGTTACAAATATTTTTATTAAGATATGTTTTGAAGGAATAAAAGTAGAATAGTTCAATAAGGATTAATTTTTAAAAAAAATAAATTTACACTAATAATTTTTCTCTTCAAATTATTAACGTACTTTTCTAATATACTTTAAGTACCTACACAATATATAATATCAATTAGCGTTCAAATTTAAGTTCCAATATTGTTATTAACGAGAGAGGTTTATTAATTTTTAAAAAAATTTAAATACAATAAGTTTTGTATCAATATATCATGATTCATTTTAAAAATAATATTTATTCATCTAAGTTATAGAGTGTTTTGAAAAATCATATTTAAATAATTTTTTTTATTTTTTAACTATTTTATATTTTTAGATTAAAAACTTTGTATTTTTTTTATTCAAGCTTTATTTTTATATTTTATTTTAATTGTCTTATTCAAAACTATTAATATGAATTTTTATTATGTAGTTTGGAGTGGATGTGGGTGAGAATGGAGAAGAAGAAGACAGAAGCTTTCTGGATTTTAGAGAGAGGAGAGAGGTGCAGAAATGGCGTTCGAACGTTTAAAAGGGGGAGAGAGTGGGTGTGAATACGCAGGGTTATCTGCTTTAATACATAGTACGTTTCAAATTTCAATCGATTGGATTACATTACCAATCGATTGAATTTGGCAAAAAATTCAAAGTCATCACATTTCAATCGATTGGGTAGCATTACCAATCGATTGAAGTTGGCAAAAAATTCAACTTCATAACCTTCCAATCGATTGGATTACATTACCAATCGATTGAATTTGGCTAAAACTTCAATGTCATCACTTTCCAATCGATTGTATTTGGCAAATCCATGTTGTTTTCGTGAATTCAATCGATTGAGTAACAAAAACAATCGATTGTTTTGAGGCATTCATTCGATTGGAAAGTATAAACAATCAATTGGTTTAAGCGAAAACCATTCTACTTTACAACTTTCAATCGATTGTTTTGTGATACACTATAATCCAATCGATTGAGTTATCATTCAATCGATTGTTTTGATAAACAAATCGATTGAATTTCAAGGAAACACGATTTGGAAGCCATGGACGAATGTCACGAGATCAAATTTAATATTTTAATCGATTGGAATGGCCAAAAGCTTTATTAGGATCAATGGAGGATATAATTGGTTGTTGTTTTTGTATTTGATTGTTAATAAATATAATAGATAATTAATAAAATAATAATTTATAAAATAAAAAATAGTTTCTATAATTAAATAAAATATATGGGGTTAATTTGTAATTAAAATTAGTTCAAGGACTATGTAGCAATTGTTAAAAAAACTCTAAAAATATGTTTTCTAATGGGACCATTAAATGGTCCAAAGGTTCTGGGACCACCGAATCCTGAGCCTAATTTTTAATGTTCAAAGCACATGCTAATTAATACACCCAAGCCCAACTGATGCACCTCCTCAACCGTGCCAATTTAAGTGATGATGTTCTTCAAACGTTTTAGCACATCTTCTTCCCCGGTCAGTTGCGTCACTGAACCTACCAAAATATTATATACTTCATGGTCAAATTAATTATTCAACTCTACATAAAATCAATTCAACAAATATTTTATTATACGTTCTTGCATTTTAATAGAAAAAAAATAAGATAAGATTAAATAATAATGTTTAACTTATCTAAATGAACTACTTCTGGAAAGATATGTAGTGTTATCGTTGGTATAGTGACGACAATCATTAACACCAACTCTCAAACTTATTTCCCATGTTTTGTTGAATTCAGTTGCTACTTTTTCAGCATCTTCTTTTGAATATCCAACCAGCTAACATTTGCTTCTTGGCAATTTTTTTAGCTTCCTCACTAGGACAATTCCTAAGATTATGGATAAGACTCTTTACATTGTGACTGTTTATGTTCAACATTAATCACAATCTTGTATGATAACATTAACATGTGATGGAATAAAGAACACAATCAAATATAAAGTTGTAAAAATCTGACGTGGCACTGATCTACCAAATAGAACTGCTATTGCAGCATATGGATCTTCAGGGTCTTTTGGTTGAAAATCATAAACCAAAAGCTGAAAAGAGCAGGGGTCTATTATCTTTGATGTTCGATCTACCAGAACCAGAATTATCCTTTGAATACAATTTTTTGGGAACTACACCAGCTTTTGCTAAGGCTTTAACCTCAAATTAAGAAGGAAATATTCAAACTTCTGCAGGTAAGAAAAATAACTTTCATAGGAAGTAAAGTTCCGACAGTTTTTACCTTGAATAGATCTAAAATCAGGGTCTTCCACACTAACATCATCAAATGTTGTAACTAGTAACTACGGACTTGGAAAGTGATATAATTGGAGCAATCCTGTGTTTGGGGTTCCTAGAATTACACAGAAATTACTATTAATTGATGTTAGGCCATGCTTAAGCAATAAATCTTTCTTGAGAGAATAATTCAAAATCAGTGCATGCCTCAGGAGCTAACCTTTCAAGAGAAGAATTCAATTTAACTAACCATCTGGCATACTCTCTTCTAGTACACAGTTGACAGGCTTCAACATCATCATCAACATAATCATCATCAATTCAATTTAAAAATAATATACACAAATTGGCAAAATCTACAATATTCATACGGATAAATTGCCAAAAGGACAAACCCGTGCAGAATTTTAAGAACTTATATAATATACAGTAAATTTTCTGTAAGAACTTATATAATGTCAAAAAGAATTTTAATAAATCACTATCATGCTATTAGTTCGAATAATTTCAGGTTCTTTGATCAAGCCACTGTCCATACACAATCATTGTCACCTACTTACAATTCCCATGCTGCACCTAGTACTCCCGTATGTAGTTTAGAGAGTGATAATGATTTAATTCATGCATCATCAAATTCCACTAACTCTTTAAATCATGCATTCATAGATAGTACAACAACACTTTTAGGAAATGCATCACAACATTTAGAAACACTTATTGCAGCTAGGCATGCGAAATTTTATATTACAATTCATATGTATCACACATTAGCCGAAATTTATTAATTCAATATTTTTGGCAGTTAGGTCACTACAAGATGTAATTCATGCAGAAAAAATAATATTCATTCAAGTTCCATGCTCTACATCATCACAAAATTTACATCCATGTGCAACTTTTTGTCCCTGTGAGTTCCAGATAAACGCAGTTCCAATTGTAACAATTCTGCAATCAACAAGCTATACTGTCCACCAAGTATCTTGCAACGAGGTGATATAAGATTTACCTTTGCAGGTTGGTTTTTGGGGCTTGGCAAGACACCAGGATACAATTCCTCCTTCACCCAGCACGGAGGGTTTGCGGTGTGGGTGTCAAAGGTTGAAGGCTTGTGGTGGAAGATTGCAGCGAAGAGCCACGTGGAGTTGACTCCAGCTCATTGTGAAGATCATTAATCCGCTGTAGTTACCCCCTCAAGTAGTCGATTGCATCCCCAAGTATCGAAGCCCTATCCATCTATGAATAATGAAATACATTAGAATGTATAATCCCTAAATCCTTAACACATCAAAAGAATGCATTAAATAATTAACAACATAATCTGAGCTAGAACTTGTCATGAATATCTATGTGACCAGTAATTCAACAAGACACCAAGGCATCAACATCAGCCAATTGATATAACACTTCAACAAATCAACAATTATAACTACTGTTCTCACTCAATAGTCCAAATATCAAAAGGCTTCATGATGAACGAATAATTTATACGCCTTTTGTCATTATTTTTAAGTAGTTTTTAGTATAATTTAGTTAGTTTTTATTATATTTTCATTAGTTTTTAATTAAAAATCACATTTCTGGAATTTACTATGAGTTTGTGTGTTTTTCTGTGATTTCAGGTAATTTCTGGCTGAAATTGAGGGACTTGAGCAAAAATCTGATTCAGAGGCTGAAGAAGGACTGCAGATGTTGTTGGATTCTGACCTCCCTACACTCGAAATGGATTTTCCGGAGCTACAGAAACCCAAATGGCGCACTCTCAATTGCGTTGGAAAGTAGACATCTAGGGCTTTCCATCAATATATAATAGTCCATACTTTGCCCGATTTTAGATGATACAAACTGGCGTTCAACTCCAGCTTTCTGCCCTATTCTAGAGTTAAACGCCAGAAACAGGTTACAAACTGGCGTTTAACTCCAAGGAAGACCTCTACACATGAAAGCTTCAATGCTCAGCACAAGCACACAACAAGTAGGCCCGGAAGTGGATTTCTACATCATTTACTTATCTCTGTAAACCCTAGTAACTAGTTTAGTATAAATAGAACTTTTTACTATTGTTTTTAGAATCTTTTGGGATTATCTTTGGAACGTGGAGTCCTTAGACATTGGAGGCTGGCCATTCGGCCATGCCTGGACCTTCATCACTTATGTATTTTCAACGGTAGAGTTTCTACATACCATAGATTAAGGTGTGGAGCTCTACTGTTCCTCATGAATTAATGTGAAGTACTATTGTTTTTCTATTCAATTCAAGCCTATTTCTTCTCTAAGATATTCATTCGCACCCAAGAACATGATGAATGTGATGATTATGTGACGCTCATCACCATTCTCACTTATGAACGCGTGCCTGATAACCACTTCCGTTCTACATGAAGATGAGATAGAATGAGTATCTCTTAGGTATCTAATACAGGGGACCGAGTCCGAGATATTAGAGTTTTCGTGGTATAGGCTAGAATTATTGGCGGTCATTCTTGAGATTCGGAAAGTCTAAACCTTGTCTGTGGTATTCCGAGTAGGATCTGGGAGTGGATGGCTGTGACGAGCTTCAAACTCGCGAGTGTTGGGCGTAGTGACAGACGCAAAAGGATCACTGGATCCTATTCCAACATGATCGAGAACCGACAGATGATTAGCCGTGCAGTGACAACGCATTTGGACTATTTTTACTGAGAGGACATGATGTAGCCATTGACAACGGTGATGCCCAACATACAGCTTGCCATGGAAAGGAGTATGAAGGATTGGATGAAAGCAGTAGGAAAGTAGAGACTCAGAAGGAACTAAGCATCTCCATACGCTTATCTGAAATTCTCACCGATGAATAACATAAGTATCTCTATCCTATTTTACGTTTCAATAATATTTTAATTATCAAAATCCTATAACCATTTGAATATGCCTGACTGAGATTTACAAGGTGACCATAGCTTGCTTCAAGCCGACAATCTCCGTGGGATCGACCCTTACTCACGTAAGGTTTATTACTTGGACGACTCAGTGCACTTGCTGGTTAGTTGTGCGAAGTTGTGACAAAGAACTAAGATTATGAATGTGCGTATAAAGTTTTTGGCGCCGTTACCAAGGAATGAACGATCACGATTTCGTGCACCAAGTTTTTGGCGCCGTTGCCAAGAAATGAACGATCACGATTTCGTGCACTAAGTTTTTGGCGCTGTTGCCGGGGATTGTTCGAATTTGGACAACTGACGGTTCATCTTGTTGCTCAGATTAGGTCAATTTTATTTTAATTTTAAGCTTTTTTTATTTTTATTTTTATTTTCAAAAAAAAAGAAAAATTTCAAAAAAATAAATTATTCTATGTTCTTCAGAATTTTTAAGAATGAATTCTAGAGTTTCATGAGATATGTTGAAGCCTGGCTGACTATAAAGCCATGTCTAAATTCTTTTGGACTGAGGCTTCCTCTTCACATGCTTGAACTATGTATGCTGAAGCTTGGCTGGCCATTGGCCATGTCTAGTGTTTTGGACCGGAACTTTCACTGAAAGCGTGGCTGGCTAGTGAGCCATGTCTAATTCCTAGACCAGAGTTTTAGACTAACATTGCAAGATTCCTGGAATTCTCATTAAAAATTTTGAAATCCTTATTTTTCTTTTTCCAATTAATTTTTGAAACATACAAAAAAAAAATTAATAAAATCATAAAAACCAATAATTTGATGTTTCTTGTTTGAGTCTAGTGTCAAATTGTAAGTTTGGTGTCAATTGCATGCTTTTAATTTTTCTTTAAAATTTCGAAAACTCATGCATGTATTCTTCATGATCTTCAAGTTGTTCTTGATGATTTCCCTTATTTGATCTTTGCATTTTTTTTGTTTTGTGTCTTTTCTTGTTTTTCATATGCATTTTCAATTTATTAGTGTTTAAGGTTTGAAAATTTCTAAGTTTGGTGTCTTGCATGTTTTTCTTTTCTTAAAAATTTTCAATAATAAGTTCTTGGTGTTCATCATGACATTCAAAGTGTTCTTGGTGTTCATCTTGACATTCAAAGTGTTCTTGCATATTTTTCTTGTTTTGATTCATAATTTTTATGTTTTGCATCAATTTTTGTGTTTTTCTCTCTCCTCATAAAAATTCAAAAATAAAAAAATATCTTTCCCTTTTTATCTCGTAAATTTTTGAAAATTTGAGTTGACTTTTTCAAAAAAATTTTAAAATCTAGTTATTTCTTATGAATCAAATCAAATTTTCAATAAAAAAAATTTCTATCTTTTTCAAAAATCAAATCTATTTCAATTTTTCTTTCATAATTTCGAAATTTTCAAAATTTATTTTCAAAATCTTTTTCTTATTTCTATTTCATATTTTCGATATTAATGCTAACAATTAATGTGATTGATTCAAAAATTTTAAGTTTGTTACTTGCCTAGTAAGAAAGGTTCAATCTTTAAATTTTAAAATCATATCTTTTTGGTTTCTTGTTAGTCAAGTAATCAAATTTAATTTTCAAAATCAAATCTTTTTAAGTTTCTTTTTCAAATCTTTTTCAAAATAAATCTCAATCACATCTTTTTCAAAATTAATTTCAAAATCTTTTCTAACTTCTTATCTTTTCAAAATTGATTTTCAAATCTTTTTCAATTAATCTTATCTTTTTGTTTGATTCCTATCTTTTTCAAAACCACCTAACTAATTCTCTCTCTCTAATTTTCGAAACCCCCCCCCCTTTTCTTTTCAAAATTCCTTTTTTAATTAACTAATTATTTTAAATTTTAATTTAATTTTATTTTATTTTTCTTCTTAAAATTTTTAAATTTTAACTTTAATTTTTATTTCTATTTTCTAATTCTTCCATCTTTCATCTCCTACTAATTATTTATTTATCTACTAACACTTTTTTTCTATGCATAATTCGAACCCCATCTTCTTCTCTGCATTCGAGTTCTTCTCTTCTCTTCCTTCTATTCTTCTTTTCTTATGCTTACCTAAGGAATCTCTATACTGTGACATAGAGGATTCCATATTTTCTTTTGTGTTCTCTTCTTTTTCATATGATCAGGAACAAGGATAAGAACATTCTTGTTGAAGCCGATCCTGAACCTGAAAGGACTCTGAAGAGGAAGCTAAGGGAAGCTAAAGCACAACTCTCTAGAGAAAATCTAACAGAAATTTTCGAAAAAGAAGGAGACATGGCCGAAAATAATAACAATGCAAGGAAGATGCTTGGTGACTTTACTGCACCAAATTCCAACTTACATGGAAGAAGCATCTCAATCCCTGCCATTGGAGCAAACAATTTTGAGCTAAAGCCTCAATTAGTTTCTCTGATGCAACAGAATTGCAAGTTTCATGGACTTCCATCAGAAGATCCTTTTCAGTTCTTAATTGAATTCTTGTAGATCTGTGATACTGTTAAGACCAATGGGGTTGATCCCGAGGTCTACAAGCTTATGCTTTTCCCGTTTGCTGTAAGAGACAGAGCTAGAATGTGGTTGGACTCTCAACCTAAAAATAGCCTAAACTCTTAGGATAAGCTGGTCACAGCTTTCTTAGCCAAGTTCTTTCCTCCTCAAAAGCTTAGCAAGCTTAGAGTGGATGTTCAAACCTTCAAACAGAAAGAAGGTGAATCCCTCTATGAAGCTTGGGAGAGGTACAAGCAACTGACCAAAAAGTGTCCTTCTGACATGCTTTCAGAGTGGACCATCCTGGATATATTCTATGATGGTCTATCTGAATTATCTAAGATGTCATTAGACCATTCTGCAGGTGGATCCATTCACCTAAAGAAAACGCCTGCAGAAGCTCAGGAACTCATTGACATGGTTACAAATAACCAGTTCATGTACACTTCTGAAAGGAATCCTGTGAGTAATGGGACGCCTCAGAGGAAGGGAGTTCTTGAAATTGATACTCTAAATGCCATATTGGCTCAGAACAAAATATTGACTCAGCAAGTCAATATGATTTCTCAGAGTCTGAATGGATTGCAAGCTGCATCCAACAGTACTAAAGAGGCATCTTCTGAAGAAGAAGCTTATGATCCTGAGAACCCTGCAATAGCAGAGGTGAATTACATGGGAGAACCCTATGGAAACACCTATAATCCCTCATAGAGAAATCATCCAAATTTCTCATGGAAGGATCAACAAAAGCCTCAACAAGGCTTTAATAATGGTGGAAGAAACAGGTTTAGCAATAGCAAGCCTTTTCCATCATCCACTCAGCAACAGACAGAGAATTCTGAGCAAAATCCATCTAGCTTAGCAAATATAGTCTCTGATCTATCTAAGGCCACTTTAAGTTTCATGAATAAAACAAGGTCCTCCATTAGAAATTTGGAGGCACAAGTGGGCCAGCTGAGTAAAAGAGTCACTAAAACCCCTCCTAGTACTCTCCCAAGCAATACAGAAGAGAATCCAAAAAGAGAGTGCAAGGCCATTACCTTCCTTGGTGTGGCCGAACCCAAAGAGGAGGAGGAGGACGTGAATCCTAGTGAGGAAGACCTCCTGGGACGTTCAATAACCAATAAGGAGTTTTCCTCTGAGGAACTAAAAGAATCTGAGGCTCATCTAGAGACCATAGAGATTCCATTGAACCTCCTTTTACCATTCATGAGCTCTGATGACTATTCATCTTCTGAAGAAGATGAAGACATTGCTGAAGAGCAAGTTGCTCAATATTTAGGAGCAATCATGAAGCTGAACGCCAAATTATTTAGTAATGAGACTTGGGAGGATGAACCTCCATTGCTCATCAAGGAACTAAATGCCTTGGTTCAGTAAACACTACCTCAAAAGAAACAGGATCCTGGTAAATTCCTAATTTCCTATAACATAGGCACCATGACCTTTGAGAAGGCTCTGTGTGACCTGGGATCAGGAATAAACTTAATGTCACTCTCTGTAATGGAGAAACTGGGAATCTTTGAGGTACAGGCTGCCAAGTTCTCATTAGAGATGGTAGACAAATCCATGAAATAGGCTTATGGACTAGTAGAGGATGTGTTAGTAAAGGTTGAAGGCCTTTACATCCATGCTGATTTCATAATCCTAGACACTGGGAAGGATGAGGATGAATCCATCATCCTTGGAAGACCCTTCCTAACCACAGCAAAAGCTGTGATTGATTTGGATAGAGGAGAGTTGGTCCTTCAACTGAATGAGGACAACCTTGTGTTTAAAACTCAAGGATCTCCTTCTGTAACCATGGAGAGGAAGCATGAAAAGCTTCTCTCACTGCAGAGTCAACCAAAGCTCCCACAGTCAAACTCTAAGTTTGGTGTTGGGAGGCCACAACCAAACTCTAAGTTTGGTATTGAACCCCCACATTCAAACTCTAAGTTTGGTGTTGGGAGGTCCCAACAATGCTCTGAACATCTGTGAGGCTTCATGAGAGCTCACTGTCAAGCTATTGACATTAAAGAAACGCTTGTTGGGAGGCAACCCAAAGTTGTTTATTATATCTATTTATTTTATATTTGTTATTTTTTTTTTTTAGGATGATGATCATGTGGAGTCACAAAAACTACTGAAAAATCAAAAACAGAATGAAAAACAGCAATAAAAATAGCACACCTTGGAGGAAGAGCATTTTGGCGTTTAAACGCCAGAAACAAGCATCAACCTGGCGTTAAATGCCAGAAATAGGCTACATTTGGGTGTTTAACGCTAAAAATAGGCAGCAGTCTGGCGTTAAATGCTAGTATTGCATACAGAGGGTGTTTTACACGCCTAATAGGAGCAGGGATGATACATCCTTGATCCCTCTAGATCTGTGGATCCCACAGGATCCCCACCTACCCCACCTCTTCTTCTCTCCTCTTCACACCTTTTCATAAACCTCTTTCCCAAATATCCTTCACCAATCACCTCCATACCTCTTCCCCAAATGCCCTTAACCACTCACATCCATCCACTCTTCCCACCCAAACCCAACCCTAATGGCCGAAACCTACCACCCACCCCACCCCTATATAAACCCCTCAACACTACTCCATTCTCACACATTACAACCACCACTTCTCCCCCTTAGCCGAATACACCTTCCCCCTCCATCTCCTCCATTTTCTTCTTCTTCTACCACTTTCTTTCTTCTTTTGCTCGGGGACGAGCAAACCTTTTAAGTTTGGTATGGTAAAAGCATTGCTTTTTGTTTTTTCATAACCATCAATGGCACCTAAGGCCAGAGAAACCTCAAGAAAGAGGAAAGGGAAGGCAATTGCTTCCACCTCTGAGTCATGGGAGATAGAGAGATTCATCTCTAAGGTCCATCAAGACCACTTCTATGAAGTTGTGGCCAAGAAAAAGGTGATCCCTGAGGTCCCTTTTAAGCTCAAAAAGAGCGAATATCCGGAGATCCGACAAGAGATTAGAAGAAGAGGATGGGAAGTTCTCTCTAATCCTATTCAACAAGTTAGGATATTAATGGTTCAAGAGTTCTATGCAAATGCATGGATCACTAGGAACCATGATCAAAGTATGAACCCAAATCCAAAGAATTGGCTCACCATGGCTCGGGGGAAATACTTAGATTTCAGTCCGGAAAATGTAAGGTTGGTGTTTAACTTGCCAATGATACAAGAAAACGCATGCCCCTACACTAGAAGGGTCAACTTTGATCAAAGGTTGGACCAAGTCCTCATGGACATATGTGTGGAAGGAGCTCAATGGAAAGTTGACTCAAGAGGCAAGCCGGTTCAATTGAGAAGACCAGACCTTAAGCCTGTAGCTAGAGGATGGTTGGAGTTCATTCAACGCTCAATTATTCCTACTAGCAACCAGTCTGAAATTACTGTAGACCGGGCCATCATGATCCATAGTATCATGATTGGGGAGGAAGTGGAAGTTCACGAGATTATACCTCAAGAACTCTACAAGGTGGCTGACAAGTCCTCCACTTTGGCAAATTTAGCCTTTCCTCACCTCATTTGCCACCTCTGCAATTTGGCTGGAATTGACATAGAGGGAGATATCCTTATTGATGAGGACAAGCCCATCACTAAGAAAAGGATGGAGCAAACAAGAGATCATGAGGAAATTCCTCACCATGAAATCCCTGAGATGCCTCAAGGGATGCACTTCCCTCCACAAAACTATTGGGAGCAAATCAACACCTCCCTAGGAGAATTAAGTTCCAACATGGGACAACTAAGGATGGAGCACCAAGAGCACTCCATCATCCTCCATGAGATTAGAGAAGATCAAAGAGCTATGAGAGAGGAGCAACAAAGACAAGGAAGAGACATAGAGGAGCTCAAGAGCACCATTGGTTCTTCAAGAAGAGGAAGACGCCACCCTCACTAAGGTGGACCCGTTCCTTAATCTCCTTGTTCTTATTTTCCTGTTTTTCGTTTACTATGCTTCATGTTTAATTATGTTTATGCCTTTACTATATGATCATTAGTGTTTAAGTGTCCATGTCTTAAAGTTATGAATGTCCTATGAATCCATCACCTCTCTTAAATGAAAAATGCTTTAATTGCAAAAGAACAAGAAGTACATGAATTTCGAATTCATCCTTGAAATTAGTTTAATTATTTTGATGTGGTGACAATACTTTTTATTTTCTGAATGAATGCTTGAACAGTGCATATGTCTTTTGATATTGTTGTTTATGAATGTTAAATATGTTGGTTCTTGAAAGAACGATGAAAAGGAGAAATGTTATTGATAATCATAAAAATCATAAAATTGATTCTTGAAGCAAGAAAAAGCAGTGAATACAAAAGCTTGCAAAAAAAAAGAAAAGAAAAATGGCGAAAAAAAAGAGAAAGAGAAAGAAAAAGCAAGCAGAAAAAGCCAAAAGCTCTTTAAACCAAAAGGCAAGAGCAAAAAGCCAATAGCCCTTAAAACCAAAAGGCAAGGGTAATAAAAAGGATCCAAGGCTTTGAGCATCAGTGGATAGGAGGGCCCACAAGGAATAAAATCCTGGCCTAAGCGGCTAAACCAAGCTGTCCCTAACCATGTGCTTGTGGCGTGAAGGTGTCAAGTGAAAACTTGAGACTGAGCGGTTAAAGTCGAGGTCCAAAGCAAAAAAAGAGTGTGCTTAAGAACCATGGACACCTCTAATTGGGGACTCTAGCAAAGCTGAGTCACAATCTGAAAAGGTTCACCCAGTTATGTGTCTGTGGCATTTATGTATCCGGTGGTAATACTGGAAAACAAAGTGCTTAGGGCCACGGCCAAGACTCATAAAGTAGCTGCGTTCAAGAATCAACATACTGAACTAGGAGAATCAATAACACTATCTGAATTCTGAGTTCCTATAGATGCCAATCATTCTGAACTTCAAAGGATAAAGTGAGATGCCAAAACTGTTCAGAGGCAAAAAAGCTACTAGTCCCGCTCATCTGATTGGAGCTAAGTTTCATTGATATTTTGGAATTTATAGTATATTCTCTTCTTTTTATCCTATTTGATTTTCAGTTGCTTGAGGACAAGCAACAATTTAAGTTTGGTGTTGTGATGAGCGGATAATTTATACGCTTTTTGGCATTGTTTTTAAGTAGTTTTTAGTATAATTTAGTTAGTTTTTATTATATTTTCATTAGTTTTTAATTAAAAATCACATTTTTGGACTTTACTATGAGTTTGTGTATTTTTCTATGATTTCAGGTAATTTCTGGATGAAATTGAGGGACTTGAGCAAAAATCTGATTCAGAGGCTGAAGAAGGACTGCAGATGCTGTTGGATTCTGACCTCCCTGCACTCGAAATGGATTTTCTGGAACTACAGAAACCCAAATGGCGCGCTCTTAATTGCGTTGGAAAGTAGACATCCAGGGCTTTCCAGAAATATATAATAATCCATACTTTGCCCGAGTTTAGATGACGCAAACTGGCGTTCAACGCCAGCTTTCTGCCCTATTCTGGAGTTAAACGCCAGAAACAAGTTGCAAAGCAGAGTTAAACGCCAGAAACAGATTACAAACTAGCGTTTAACTCCAAGGAAGACCTCTACACGTGAAAGCTTCAATGCTCAGCCCAAGCACACACCAAGTGGGCCCGGAAGTGGATTTCTACATCATTTACTTATCTCTGTAAACCCTAGTAACTAGTTTAGTATAAATAGAACTTTTTACTATTGTTTTTAGAATCTTTTGGGATTATCTTTGGAACGTGGAGTCCTTAGACATTGGAGGCTGGCCATTCGGCCATGCTTGGACCTTCATCACTTATGTATTTTCAACGGTAGAGTTTCTACACACCATAGATTAAGGTGTGGAGCTCTGCTGTTCCTCATGAATTAATGCGAAGTACTATTATTTTTCTATTCAATTCAAGCCTATTTCTTCTCTAAGATATTCATTCGTACCCAAGAACATGATGAATGTGATGATAATGTGACACTCATCACCATTCTCACTTATGAACGCGTGCCTGACAACAACTTCCGTTCTACATGAAGATGAGATAGAATGCGTATCTCTTAGGTATCTAATACAGGGGACCAAGTCTGAGATATTAGAGTCTTCGTGGTATAGGCTAGAATTATTGGCGGCCATTCTTGAGATCCGAAAAGTCTAAACCTTGTCTGTGGTATTCCGAGTAGGATCTGGGAGGGGATGGCTGTGACGAGCTTCAAACTCGCGAGTGTTGGGCGTAGTGACAGACGCAAAAGGATCACTGGATCCTATTCCAACATGATCGTGAACCGACAGATGATTAGCCATGCAGTGACACCGTATTTGGACCATTTTCACTGAGAGGACGGGATGTAGCCATTGACAACAGTGATGCCCAACATACAGCTTGCCATGGAAAGGAGTATGAAGGATTGGATGAAAGCAGTAGGAAAGCAGAGACTCAGAAGGAACTAAGCATCTCCATACGCTTATCAGAAATTCTCACCAATGAATAACATAAGTATCTCTATCCTATTTTACGTTTTAATTATATTTTAATTATCAAAATCCTATAACCATTTGAATCTGCCTGACTGAGATTTACAAGGTGACCATAGCTTGCTTCAAGCCGACAATCTCCGTGGGATCGACCCTTACTCACGTAAGGTTTATTACTTGGACAACCCAGTGCACTTGCTGGTTAGTTGTGCAAAGTTGTGACAAAGAACTAAGATTATGAACGTGCGTATAAAGTTTTTGGCGCCGTTACCAAGGAATGAACGATCACGATTTCGTGCACCAAGTTTTTGGTGCCGTTGCCGGAGAATGAACGATCACGATTTCGTGCACCAAGTTTTTGGCACCGTTGCAAAGGAATGAACGATCATGATTTCGTGCACCAAGTTTTTGGCGCCGTTGCCGGGGATTGTTCGAGTTTGGACAACTGACGGTTCATCTTGTTGCTCAGATTAGGTAAATTTTATTTTAATTTTAAGCTTTTTGTTTTTGTTATTTTTATTTTTATTTTCAAAAAAAATTTCAAAAAAATAAATTATTCTATGTTCTTCAGAATTTTTAAGAATGAATTCTAGAGTTTCATGAGATATGTTGAAGCCTGGCTGGCTGTAAAGCCATGTCTAAATTCTTTTGGACTGAGGCTTCCTCTTCACATGCTTGAACTATGTATGCTGAAGCTTGGCTGGCCATTGGCCATGTCTAGTATTTTGGACCGGAGCTTTCATTAAAAGCTTGGCTGGCTAGTGAGCCATGTCTAATTCCTAGACCGGAGTTTTAGACTAACATTGCAAGATTCCTAGAATTCTCATTAAAAATTTTGAAATCCTTATTTTTCTTTTTCCAATTAATTTTTGAAACATACAAAAAGAAAAAATTTAATAAAATCATAAAAACCAATAATTTGATGTTTCTTGTTTGAGTCTAGTGTCAAATTGTAAGTTTGGTGTCAATTGCATGCTTTTAATTTTTCTTTAAAATTTTGAAAACTCATGCATGTATTCTTCATGATCTTCAAGTTGTTCTTGATGATTTCCCTTATTTGATCTTTGCATTTTTTTTTTGTTTTGTGTCTTTTCTTATTTTTCATATGCATTTTCAATTTATTAGTGTTTAAGGTTTGAAAATTTCTAAGTTTGGTATCTTGCATGTTTTTCTTTTCTTAAAAATTTTCAAAAATAAGTTCTTGGTGTTCATCATGACATTCAAAGTGTTCTTAGTGTTCATCTTGACATTCAAAGTGTTCTTACATATTTTTCTTGTTTTGATTCATAATTTTTATGTTTTGCATCAATTTTTGTGTTTTTCTCTCTCCTCATAAAAATTCAAAAATAAAAAAATATCTTTCCCTTTTTATCTCATAAATTTTCGAAAATTTGAGTTGACTTTTTCAAAAAAATTTTAAAATCTAGTTATTTCTTATGAATCAAATCAAATATTCAAAAAAAAAAATTTTAAAAATTTAAATTAAAAAAAAAATCTATCTTTTTCAAATCTTTTTCAAAAATCAAATCTTTTTCAATTTTTCTTTCATAATTTCGAAATTTTCAAAATTTATTTTCAAAATCTTTTTCTTATTTCTATTTCATATTTTTGAAATTAATGCTAACAATTAATGTGATTGATTCAAAAATTTTAAGTTTGTTACTTGCCTAGTAAGAAAGGTTCATTCTTTAAATTTTAAAATCATATCTTTTTGGTTTCTTGTTAGTCAAGTAATCAAATTTAATTTTCAAAATCAAATCTTTTTAAGTTTTTTTTTCAAATCTTTTTCAAAATAAATCTCAATCACATCTTTTTCAAAATTAATTTCAAAATCTTTTCTAACTTCTTATCTTTTCAAAATTGATTTTCAAATCTTTTTCAATTAATCTTATCTTTTTGTTTGATTCTTATCTTTTTCAAAACCACCTAACTAATTCTCTCTCTCTAATTTTCGAAACCCTCCCCCCTTTTTTTTAGAAGAAGAAGAAGATTGGTGCGTGATTATCATTTCTCAGAGAGAATAAGGCACTGAGAGAGTTGTTTGTGTGAGGAAGAGTGGTGAGGCACGGAGAGTTGATTTTGCGTTTTACGGTTTAGGTTTTTTATTTTTAAAATTTTAGCTTTTTTTTAGTAACAATAGTTGAAATAGCCATTATAATCTATAGTATTAATGGCAAATATATACTTGCCACTAAAAAATGGTTTTGAGAAGAGAATTTACGACAATAATATTATTGCCGCTAAAAGTTTGTCGCTAAAAATTTTTTTCTTGTAGTGGATGTTCATTCTCAAGAGAGAATGAATTTAATGAAAGTTGAAAATGAAGTCCTCTTACATGTTTAAATAGAGATAGTGTGGCATGTTAATGATACACAAAAACAATCAATAAAATTCTCTCTCTCTCACTTTTATACTACTAAAACACTCTTCTCTCTCTCTTTTATATACGCTATTATATATTGGTAATATATATATATATATATATATATATATATATATATATATATAATTTCTATTATATTGAGATATTAATTGTGGTGAATATTAATACTAGAGTCTTCTACTTATACTTCTTTATTTCATATATCTTTTCTATTTATTTATTTTGCAACAATCTCCACTTTTATAGTCCGACAACCTGTAAAAGAACAGTCGCCAAAAAATATCGTTACATGTATAATGCATGAGGTCATCCTATTGTGACGACGAAAAAAAATATCTGCTGAAGAGGCATGGGACCAGGGGAAAGGTGACGTGTGCTAGCATTGCTCCTCCACTCGTAGTCGTAGACAGGTTTTATGTCAAAACAGACTGTGTACGATATGTCAACATCATGAATGTGAAATACATGGGATTAATTTGCTTTTAATGATGATAATTTATTTGTTGGGCTTTATTGATGTGTTACGGACACTTTTTGAAAAGCGTTGTCAACTTTCGATTTTTTGTGAATATTATCCAACAAGTTAGAACTGGGATTAATTTTTTTTATATAAAAAAATATTGATTTTTTGTTAAAAATATGATTATTTGGTGTAATTACAAGTGAGTAAATTTTGCAAGTGGGCAGTCAACACGCAGAGTGCGTATTGAACATGTGTGTATTAACATTCTGACCAACATGCAAAGTGCGTGTTAGATACGTGTCAAGTTATAGCAATACATTACTTGCGTGTTAGATCTGCATTTTTTGCACATCCATAATACTATAATACACTTCAAATATCAATATTCAACCAAAACACCATCTTCATTTTCATATTAAAAATAATTTCTGAAGAATTGGTCCATTAAATAATAATAAGGGTAAAGTACACCTTTTGTCCCTAAAGTTTGACAAAAGTTTCAAAAATACCCCAAGTTTTATTTTGTTTCAATTTTGTCCCAAAAGTTTTCGATTTGCCTCAAATATATTGTTAGAATATAATTAGGATCAATTAGTATTATTTAGTATATCTGAATATTTATTATAGGAGATTACCTCTTTACTATTACGATTCTCTTAGTACCTATAAATATCCTTTTATATTGTATCATTCCAGATAACTTGAACTGACAACTTGGATACACTCAATAATATACCATCTTTTTTCAATTTAGTCTCTTATTTCTAACATGGTATCAGAGCCATGGTATCCTCCTTGAAGAGGATATGTTGTTTTCCTTATGGTAAAATCACCGTAGTTTTTGCATTTTTTTTCTATGCCATTCTTCTTTCCCTTTTGTCACTCCTTTAATGCTTTTTCACCTCACCGACTAGCCTATTTTCTCTGTCTTGTGTTTTTTTTAGTCGAATGATCAAACACCATTGTCATCCGCTGCTTACCTATTCTCATGAAGAAATCATATAGTTTTTGCTCTCTTTCGCCAGTTCCGTCTGCGTTCTCTCATGATAGTTTCGTCTGCGTTCTCTCGTAGCAGTTCCGTTTGTATTCTCTCGTGGCAGTTCCGTCTGCGTTTTCTCGTGGCAGTTTCGTCTGCGTTTCGTCTGTGTTTCCTTGTGGTAGTTCTATCTGCGTTTCTTTCCGACAGTTTCGTCTGCGTTTTCTTGTGGTAGTTTCGTCTGCGTTTCGTCTATGTTTCATTGTGGCAGTTCTATCTGCGTTTCTTTCTGGCAGTTCCGTCTGCACTTCCTTCAGATAGCGGCAGTTCCGTCTGCGCTTCCTTCAGACTAGCGGCAGTTCCGTCTGCGCTTCCTTCAGACTAGCGACAGTTCCGTCTGCGCTTCCTTCAGACTAGCGACAGTTCTATCTGCGCTTCCTTCAGACAAGCGGCAGTTCCATCTGCGCTTCTTTCCGGCAGTTCCGTCTGCACTCGTTTTATCAGTTTATGCATTTTTTTTTCCCTCTTCATTTTGTTGTTTTAAATAAGTTTCAAACTCAAGTTGTCACTTGAGTTTGAGGGGGGATGTTAGAATATAATTAGGATCAATTAAGATCAATTAGAATTATTTAGTATATCTGAATATTTATTATAGGAGATTACCTCTTTATTATTACGATTCTCTTAGTACCTATAAATACCCTTTTATATTGTATCATTCCAGATAACTTGAACTGACAACTTGAATACACTAAATAATACCCAAATCTTTTCTCTAGTTTAGTCTCTTGTTTCAAACATATACCCCTAACAGCTAATTTTTCAAAAAATTTAAGACCAATTCAGCAACAATTTCATAAGAACAACCCCCAACATAAGCAAATCAAGTATAATTTTCATGCATTATTATTAGATTGGTCATAATTTTTTTGAAAATTTAGCCGGTAGGGGTATATTTGATGCAAATCGAAAACTTCTGGAACAAAATTGAAACAAAATAAAATTTAGGGGTATTTTTGAAACTTTTGTCAAACTTCAGGGACAAAAAATATACTTTACCCTAACAACAACAACAACAACAACAACAACAACAACAACAACAACAACAACAACAACAACAACAACAAGAAAGAGTTAGGATATCATTGTTCAATTCTTTCTTTTTCACCGAAATTTTTATTTAAAATTGTATTTTTATTTTATTTTGAAAACTAAACTAGTTATTAAACTAGAAGATCTAAAAATTCTTTAATATAAGTTTAATTAAACTAGATATAAAAAAATAATATATTTATATATAAAATATAAGTTCTTTAAAAAAATAATGTTTTAATATTTTATTATTTTAAATTGGTTAGTTGTTAAAAAATCAAATAGGTTTGATTGATATATGAATTTTTTTATTGGTTTATCATATTTTAATTGATTTATTTACAAATTGTTTATTATCTTAAATCAAACTGATTTGATAGCAGATCTTTTAATTTGGCCAAATTTATCAATTCGGTCTGATTTTTAGAACCATAAATATAAATGAATGAATTGGATAAAAAAGTATTAATTAATTGTAAATTAAAAACTTACTGAAGTAACTTTCTTGAAATTTTGAGCTGGGTTGGAGCATTCACTGTATGGGAACTCAGAAGTGAAGAGCTCAATCATACACATCCCAAATGAATACACATCAACAAGGTCATTGTATTCCTCTTCATACAGTTTAGGTGCCATAAATTCCGGTGTACCAAAGACACTGTGCATGTTGTGAACCATCACGAAGAATTGCTGCAAGGCCTAAGTCACCAATCTTGACCTGACCCAAATGGCCATTCACAAAGATGTTGTCACATTTGATGTCTTTATGAATCACTCGTGGATCATGGCTGTGTAAATACTCCAATCCTCTTAGAATGTGCCTTGCCCAATTCTTAATTGCTCATATGTCTACTCTCTTGTACTTCTTTCTATGCCTACATATACGTATATATTACACATCACTATCATGTTGTCACAAAAATAACATAATCTATATTGGATAAAATCGATTAGCTTCATATGTAATATTGTCTAATCTAAAAAAGTAAAAGATTTGTAATTTATATACCTCTTGCGAATATCTCGACCAATTAGATTGATAAAGAAGTCGAGTTAAAAAGAAGGAAATCAACATCAAGAATTTCGATTCTTTCGAAATTGTCGAAGGTTGAAGTCAATAAATCGACATATCGAGATCGAAGACAAGCTGTGTGAAGGTGGCAGTTCTTTGGGTCTGCGTTTAGCGGAAATAGTTACTTTGCAATTGTTTAGAGATGACATTTGGTAGCACAAAATTGGTCAAACTGGTCTATAAATAGGCAAAGCTTGGAAGGAACAAGGGTTGGAATTCGATTCTAGAAACTACTCTCGTATACTCATATCGCCAGCGACTTTCTGAGTTTGCCAAGAGCTTTCTTTTTTGTAGGATTTCTTCCATTGTCTTTACATTTCTTTTAAAATTCCTTATAACTTTCCTTTTCTGCAATTTACTTCTTCTTCGCAAGTATTTTCTTTCTTCTTTTAAACATTTTTGCACTGTCTTTTGAATTCAAAGTCCTTCGACTTTGTTGAAGGTATTTTAGTGCTTTATTTTAACTCAAACTCCTTTACTTTGTTTCCTGTGATTTCAATTTCAAGTTATTTAATTTTACTTTACATTTCAAGTTTTTTCTTTCTTTGTTTGTTCAAAAAATGGAATATTTGGTGCACGTTTGAAAACTGATACTCATAAAGAAGAATAAATTTTGCTCCCAAAATTTAAATATCAAACCAGCCAGAATTTGCTTAAAATCTGCATAACAATACCTAAGGTTCAATAAGTGCCAATTTGGTATTAGGTAAGTGTTGAATATGAGTTATTAAACTAAAGCAAATCTATAGTGTATATAGAGAAAGAGATAAATATAATATATCGAGATTAAAATAAGAAAAATTGTAAAATTTAACAATCATGTTATATATATATATATATATATATATATATATATAGTTACCAGATCAGTTTCTAGTATAAAATATATGTTCAAATACAAAATATACATTAAAAATGAGTTAAACAACATATTTATTTATACACGAATATATAGTGATTGATATGATAACTGATTTTAGTATGTAGATAGTGTCTTTAAAAAAATAAATATATATTAAATAATCTAGTCAAATTAAATATGTCAAATCATTTAATAATTTTCAATTATTATCTTTACATAAAGATATTTTTATGTAAATAATCATCGTAATTAAACTCCAATATTGACATATATACCAATTTAAGTGTTCTAATGGATATATCCCTATATTCAAATAATCATACAGAAGATAAATTGGTCCATTACATAATAAACTAAAACAATAATAATAACACCAATATCCTTCCATAACAACAACAATTCTTTCTTTTTTCACCGAAATTTTTATTTAAAGTTGTATTTTTATCAACAACAATTTTCATAATGTTTGCCTCCAAGACTTTGAGTTCTGGTAGGATCGAAGAGAATAATGTGTAATAACTCCAAAGGTCTCTTAGTTGAGACATCTTCCTTTGATTTGAAGAAACTTTTAGTTTGTTTACCCAGTTGATAAGCATCACAAGTGATGTCTTTGTCAAATTTAATTTTAGGAAGACCTCAACAAAATCTTTTTTGACTAGCTTAAAGATTTGAAACATGCTTGTATGTTCCAATCTCTTGTGCCACAACTATTTTTCCGAATCGATGGAGATAAAACATGCTACTTTTTATTCTTTTAGTTTCTCTAAAGTGAGGGCATACACATTGTCGCACCTTTTTGTAACAAACAAAATATCACCAGAATTTTTATTTACAACTAAGCATTCCAACTTTTGGAAGTAACCCAATATCCCAGATTGCAAAGTTGACTAATGCTTAAAAGATTGTGTTTCAATCCATCAAGCAAAAATACATTGTCAATGAAGGTAGAAAAATCTTTATCCACTTTACCTATGGCAATGATCTTGCCCTTTCCATCATCATCGAATGTCACAAATTCTCCATCATACTCGTTGAGTTTGATGAAGAATGTAAACTTTCCGTTCATGTGCCTTGAACATCCACTATTGAGATACTACATGTCTTTCTTTTCTTGGACGCAAGGTAAATCTGCACAAAGTTTCAAGTAATCTTAGGTATCTAAATAAATTTGGATCCTTTGATGTTAATCCTCCTTGATTGTCCAAGGACATTGAAATTATTCACCAATTTGTACACTTTGTTTCCAATTTTTTCTTTAATAATAAAACACTGAAGAGATGAATGACAATATTTTTGCAAGTATGACAATGATTCTTCTCTACTGATTTTTGCAAGTGATAAGAAGTTTCATGGCTTTTGGTTTTTGCGATTGAAGCTTTGGTTTCAACATGAAGTTTTTTAAAAATAGCTTCATTTTTATCAACATACCCAAACCAGATTTTCAAACAAGAATTTTTTACTAGCTAGCAATTTGTCCAAGTTCCAGAACTTTGAGCAAATTGTGTTATGTCTTAGTTCAAACCTCTAATCACTTTATATAATCTCTCATTTTCAACAATTTGGTCCAATGATGCATTAACTGTGTGCTTCCTTTTGAATTTTTCAATTTCAGATTTAAAAAATCTATTTCTTCGATTAAATCAGCAGCACTTTCGGTTTCCATAAGTTTTTTTTAAGGAAAATATTTTATCTTTTAAGGAATCATTTTCTAACTTACAATTATCATATTTATCCAGAATGTTTCTAACATGTGCAATTAGGTCATCAATGATTATATGCAAGTCCTCATTTGATAGGTTAGAATAATTTACTTCTTCCAGTTGATCTTGGCCCGCCATAAAGCACAATTGAGCTTCATGTTCTGATTTTTCTTCTTTTTCTTCTTTCGAGTCGTTTTCAAGATCTTCCCATGACGCCATCAGCACCTTCTTCTTTTTTGTCTTCATCTGGTCCTCCCTTTTGAGTTTGGGACAATCATATTTGAAGTGGCCAGCCTCCTTGCATTGATGACATATAATTTTGCTAAGATCCCTCTTGTGCTCCTTTAAACTCAAGCTTTTACTATTGCCTTTGCTCCTCATGAGTCCTTTCAATCTCCTAACCAAAAAAAAAAAAAAACAATTTCGTACCAAAAAATTATCATTGGAACATCTTCCAATGAATCAACTTTGGATTTTAGGGGCACTCCTTTCCTTTTTGTGTCACGGTTCAAGTGTGTGGTTTCATAGGTAAGAAGTTTTTCTCTCAACTCATCATAGGTCACTTGATTCAGATTATTGCTCTCAGCTATAACAGTTGATTTTGTTTTCCACTCTTTTGTAAGACTTATGAGTATTTTTCTCACTAGAACTTGTTCGGTGTGGGTCATCCCATAGCATCCAAGCTATTGATAATTATTAAAAATCTTTCAAACATTTCGTCTACGGATTCTCCTTCCTTCTTGGAAAACATTTTATATTCCTTTTTAAGCATATCAATCCTTGTTTCCTTGACTTGTTGGGTACCTTTATGAGTGACTTGGAGTTTATCCCAAATCTCTTTTACTATATTGTACCTTGATACCTTCTGATATTCCTCAAAACTGATGGCACAGTGTAACATGTTGATTGCCTTGGCATTCAGCTCCACCTTTTTCTTATCTTCGTCGTTCCATTCGCTCTCTTCTTTGGGAGTCACAACTCCTTTAGCGTTTGTATTTGATGGGACTTGTGGACCATCCACAATTATTTTTCAGATATTGTAGTCAATGGAGTACACAAATATTCGCATTCTCTCCATCCAGTAAGTGTAGTTTTTGACATTGAAGAATAGTAGTTTGTTGTTTGACTGTCCTTCGAAAAGGGTGTATGCAACAACATTTGCCCCCATGTTGGCCATATTGGATCTTTCCTCAAAGTTGTTAAACTTGATATTTGAGATCTGGCTCTAGATACCAATTGAAAATTTTCAATGGCCTAGAGAAGGGGGGTTGAATCTAGGGCCGCTTTTAAGTTCTTTTTATACTTCACCACCAAAAACAGATTCTATTATGTCTGTGAAAATGATTATGCAGGAGATAAATTATTTTTGTCTCATAACGAGCGAAATAAAAATAGAGCAGAAAGAAAAAAAGTACACAACCATATATCCTGGTTGAACCATCTTGTGCAATGTGGCCTACATCCAGTCTTCACCACAACTATGGTAGAATTTCTACTATCTTTTCAAAGATTTACATACACCAATTCCCAAGGATTATTTATAATCCTATCTAGGACAAACCAAACTTCTAACTAAACTTGATTTGGCTAGGTTCATTCTCCAGACTCATAACACTAAGTGCTCATCCAACTTAGCAAGGGATACCTCTTAGGTACAAGAAATAAAACAGAAACTGATTACAAAAGAGACTGACATAATCTTTGGCTTTTCTTCAAGCTAACTCTCTTTGTCTTTTCTCTTAGTGGATTTTTCTAAATTCTCACATATATGCCTTTTTTTTTCATTGAATAAAAATAAAGAAAGATACATTGAAAAACCAGAATATTTAATAAAGAACCATGAAAGAGAAAATTTAAAAAAGCTTGAAAGCCATTAGCATAACCTGATTTCAGAACTATCAAATGTTGCCTTTCATCTTGGTGGAATGCTCTCTTTAGTGTAAGTGTATTGCTTCCAAAATTTCAGACTTGAGTGGTGAGGGTGCTAGATAGATTCAGATCTGTGAGATCTCTCTCCTTGCTTCAATATTTGGATGATTACTCCCTTTTGTATGGGGTAATGCCTCCAAAGTTTGGTTAGAAGGAAGAGTCAACACCTTGAAATTTGAATAAGTTGAATTCTTCTTCTTCTTCTCCCCCCAAGAAATTGAAACAAAAAATCAGAGTGAAAATCAGAGTTGAATGGAGCAGAGTCACCGAGGAAATGGCAGCAACAAGAGTAGTGTTAAAGTTCTGAAGTCTTCAATGTGTTTGCCAAATTCATACCTTTAATCTTGTGCTTTGGCTCCAAGTTTCATTTTTAACCTTTGGATGTAAATCAGAAAAAGCAATTTCCATTTTTTTTCTTCTTACCAAAATTGTGAATGCAGAGAAGAGGTAGCTTTGTCAGGTCATTTGACTTACACAAAAGTAGAAACAATACAACCTTTTTTTTAAAACTAGATCAGTCCATTAATTTGATTCATGGCTCCATTAATTTAACTTTGCCTCCATGTATTTTTCTTTTTCCTCCACGCCTCTTTGATGATTAAACAAAAGTGAAAACACATTTTTTTTTTCTTGTTTTCTTATTTGGGCTGCACAAACAAACTTGGGCCTGCATAAATAAATTATATTTCAAATAACTTTGGGCTTTTAGCCCAACCAAATACAATGTATTTGTCATCACTAAAAATATAATTATTGTTCTCTAAACTCAAAAATTGTATACATTATACTTATTTCATTTTTGCTCAATAATACAACATAGATAAACCAGAGTTCAATGTGATAGAAAATATTTGCTGGACCCTCAAGAAAAAGCTCAAGAACAAAATCATAATCATTAACGCAAGATTATTCTCATCTAATTAATTCTCCTCATACACTACTATATGCATGATCTGCTACGATGCAAGAACTGTCGGAGAGTTTAAAAACAACATATACATGCGTTCACTCTTTCACTAAACCATATACTTTCAGCACCTGCATAAGAATATTCTTTTCCTCACGTTAGTATTGACCTAATACATAACCTTTTCAAAATCTTGCAAAGTCTAATCCATTATGGCTGTCACATGTTACACTACAAGAACTAGTGTAATTATCAACGCTAAAAATCGACAGATAAAATTTTCGTTAATATTTTTCGATAGTTTGTCATCGATAAAATGAAAAAATAAAAGTTAAAAATAAAATATTAAAATCGACGATGGGGTTATCTGTTATTTTAGCAACTTAGACCATTTTAATATTATTGTCGCATTGTCGACGGAGAATGGGTTGATTGTTTTCCCCTTTAAAATCAACGAAAATGTCATGTATTTTAATATTTATTATATCAACGACCTTTGCCGTTGATAAATTTAAACGACAAAGATCTCTTTTTGAAATTAAATAAATATTTTAAATTTATTATATAAAATAGACGGTTAAAATATTGATTTTTTTTCAAATAAAATCGACAAAATTACCGTAAATTTTTATCAACAAAAAATTTCACCCAAGTTTACTCCTCGCATCCCTCATTTCGTCCCAATTCACCTCAATGTACCTCAGAAGTTAACCCAAATTCGGGCCTTCTCCATTTACCTCTGCCATTTTATCAACCCTCCATCTTCGATGCCACCGCGCCTCTTTGCTCCGCTGCCACTGTGTCGTCGCTCTGCTGCTCCCGCAACCGTCATCGCCTTGTCACACTCGCGCCGCCGTCCCTTCGTCCCCTGTTTCAAATCGAAAACACATCGTAGCACCTCCTTCTCCGTATATGAATCTCTGGCAATTTGCCACATGAACTATTACGATTGCTACTTTAATTTGCAACACATGATTTCACAGTTCCATTAGTCTTGCAACATCGAATAAGATTCGATTTTCCTTTTCTCTTTACTTTTCTATGTTGTTTTCCTTGTTTTGTGGATTGTGATTCCGAATTTCCGATTTTCGAATGGAGTTCTCTTCGGTTCATAATTTATGCTTACATGTGAGCTTCGCTTTCTTCTTTGCTCTGCAAATTGTTGATTTCTTTCTTTCTTTTTTTTCTGTTCTCTGATTTTTTTTCTTGGCTGCACAATTGATTGAGTTTCATTTTCGTATCCGATTATGTGATTCGTTTTGTTAATTGTAACTTGTGGGTATGTGATTTCAGTTTATATCTTCAGCATTTCAGAGATATCGATTATCGAAGCAGATATGCAAACTCTCAGTGATTCTCGCTCAATCTTTGTCTTCCTCTCTTTGAGTCTCAAGTAACGAGCACAAACCTTTACTATTAGCATGATTTTTTTCCATCAACCATGTGGATAGGGTGCTATTCTGTATAATTGTATCATGGCTTAACATTGAAATAGATTTCAATTATTTAATAGCGTTACTGTGTTGAATATATTTGTTATCAGGATTCTAATTGTAGTTTATGCAAATTATAGGTATTAATGATACTGAGATACATAACTATACGATAAATTTGAAAGCAAATGATTCCTCCAAAATAACTAGACAACCTTCAAACACAAAAAATGGTGCAAGATTCAGGCACGGAAAGTTATTAGAATACATTAATACTAAATTGTTAGTTTCTTAGTTAAGTTTCTTTTTCAATAACTGTGTATTTGGCCTTTTTGCAGTGACAGTGAAGTATGTCTCTCATCTTTTGTTAGCATTGATCTCTTAGTGGTGAGATTCATGTTTTTTTAAGAGAATGTAATGTTAACTTTCTTGTACCATTTCATCTTATCAATTTATGCAATATATTAATAAATTACTTGGGATGAATGTAAATTTGGTGAGAAGACATTTTCAATCTTAAACATGTTTGATCAATTTATAATATTTTTCTACACATGTGTAGATAGTCCTAGCACAATGACAATGGATACATTTTTTCTTTGTGTAAAATTTGAAGCATGAACTCAGATCAAGACTCTTTTGGGACAATTTTTTTATGAAATTAGGAGTATACTGATAGAAGCTAACTAAAAGAAAAAAAAAGAAGAGAAAGAAAAAAATATTAACAAAAAGAGGTTTTAGGATAGATTTACCAAACATGAGTTTGCTACCCCTATTTTTCTCTTCACTTCATACAAAAAATTGAAGTAAGTTTGCACTGAGGATTTTATTGTTGGTTTGATAATGTTTTCTCCCTACAGAACGTGTTGCTGTGTCTTAGAATGATTCACACTCATATATAGAGTACATAGCATTATGAGTAAGCACAAAAAAAAAGGGAAAAGAAAGAGATGAACCCAAAAAGTATGACATATATTTACTCCCTTCTCTTTACCTCTCTGCACATTTTCAATTTGCATGAGAGTAAGCACCTTTTAGAATTCCTCATACTTTTTCTAATTCTTTATTTACTTGTTGATTTTTTGCAAATGATCATTCTAAGTATTCCTATAAGTTGAACTACCATATTTATGGTATTCTCAAATATTCTAATATTCTTTTAAACAGCTATAAAACTTTCAGTGAGTGGGTGTTGCTGTTCGAGATCATTTTTCTTCTATCTCATTTGTAATCAGCAGCAAAGAAAACAAATTCACCAAATTAAATTATATAATTTCACTTTCTTATATAAAGGGAGAAAATGTTAGACTTTTAGAGTGGCGCAGCCGGAAGCGTGACATTCGGATAGTGAGGGTGTTACATTTGTGGTATCAGAGCAGTCTTTCCTATAGAGCCTGGGGAATGGACTGACTATGCTTCAATTGCATACTCTGAGCTTTTGTCATGTAATAGTCTTGTTCGAATAACGAGAATTAGAGCTTTTTTCACATGACAGTCTATCGATTAATGCTGTTAGTCTTGCATTGCATAATTCCTAGTATTAAGTTTGGCCAGCATAAAACGAGTGGATTATGTATATGAATGTACTAATGGGTTATCAAAGACAAGATACGAGTAATAGGTAATGCGATTCGTGGGTTTTGGGACCGTTAGAAACTATTTCTCGAGGTTACTCAGTTATGTGCTTTGGATTCTGTTGGAGTCATGTGACTTATTGCTTCTTAACCTATCTTGATGTTCTTGTTGTCTTTTCTTTTGGAAAGCAGTTTGGTGTTTCCAATCCTATTTTTCTGTTCATATGCATTCTTATTTGATCCTAAATTGCATATGCCGGTTTGAATTTCTTGGTATATCTGTCTTTCTCTGTTTGAACTCTTTTTCTTGATCCATGTGATTTTTCAACATGACTTTGAACTTGTCTTGATACAGTGTGCCTTTTTATGTCCTTACTCCGAGTCCTTTTTAAAAGAAATGGTGATTCAGTTTTTCTCTTAATTGACTGTATTTATAACTAATTTTCAAACTTTGATAAAAATCGCTTTTTATTTGATATACACCTATCTATATAAAACTTTGAAAATTCCTTATGCAATTTAAAAAACTATTTATTTCTAATACCTTGCATGTTCTTTTACTGGTTTACGGAACTCCACTTACTTTAAATACCATTTGACTTTTCAAAATAATTTTACTACGGTTTCTATACGTAACTCTATTTGATTATGTACTTAGCTATTTCTTTAATTCTTAAAGGAAAAGATTTTCGCTTTTATTCCAGTTAGCTTACGTTTGACAAATTGACTTTAATTTGGCATGATACATTATTTATGCATTCGTTGTTCTTTTGAAAATATTGGGTTCATACCTTTCCTCTCAAGTATGGGCTAATTCTTTAAGCTTTGTTTCTATGGTTGTGATACTTGATTTTGTTTTTAACTATTCTTTTCCTTTTTTACGAACACCACCATTAGTCTCAGTTTTCCTTCTCTTATAAATCTCATACTCATTCGAGTCAGCTTGAATTTGTTTCTATCTAGTGTGTTGTTTGTCCTCTCAATTGTCCTTCTTTAGTCAAAGGTTCTTTCTTGAAAATTCACTGTTGATTGAGTTGTCTTTCCTTACGAGTTTGTATTCTTTTGGACCAATGGAAAGCTTGTTTGATGTCCCCTGCTTCGTGGATCTTGTTTGAACTCCCTTGATTTGAGATCCTTTATTGTTTGGTCTGATTTCTTTTTAAGTACATCTTAAATATTTTTGAATGTTCTTATGTGATGGTAATTTCAAGTGTATTCTTAGAGTTTTGAGGTGAACTTTTGAAATAAGTTTTGGGTTCTCTTAAGAAATTTAAATCAATCCTTCTCGCTTAAATTGCATCCATAGCTATTCTTTAAATTGGCAAAGTTGTTTTGAAGTTGGCATGCACTGTTTTAAATAAAGTTTTGAAACCGACTGATAAGTAAATTTTTACCTCAGAGTTTTCTTTTCTAAATAGAGTTTAACTTGTTCCATATTTGCTATAAAATTTTATACACGCTTGTTTGAATATAAACTTTGAGAATTTTTGAACAAACATTTGATTTTCTTACAACCTTGCTGCAATTTCAGTGTATACCTTTAATTGATTGAGCACCTAAATGTCTTTCAGGATTTTCAAAAAATTGTTTTAGCCTTACCCAATTGACTTTCATTTTTCAAACCTCACTTATTCTGTCTTTTACTTGGAAACTATTTGGACAAAATGCAATTTAGTTTTCTTTTAACCCTATTGCAGTCTTGATATATGTTTCTATCATCCTTTTGTGAAATGCGAGTTACATACCTTTCTTTTAGCACATGAGGTGATCTTCCTTCAGTTTTTCATTCTTTATATTCAAATGTATTATGTGTACTTAATTATAAACTTTAAACCTTGAGAATGTCATCACTAGCTTTAGTTAACCTTCTTCTATGATTTTATACTTTTTAACTCAGCTTGATTTAGTTCCAAACTATTGCCTTGCTTATCCTTTTTGTGTTCCTATCAGTTATCTCTGGTTCGGGAGTCATCCTTGAGGTTGTTAAACTGAATTTTCTTCCAAAACTCTTCATCGATTGTACATCCTTGTTTACTTGTAGATTCAGCAGTTCTTTCAAAACTCTTACGGAGATTATCCTCGTTATTTGTCCTTCTTTTTCAAAGTCTTTTATCTTTCTGAGTAAACTCGAGAATTATTTTGATGTCACGTGCGATCTTTAGGTATAATAATGCGATGCGTTAGTTCTTTAAGACCTATTTGTGGATACGGAAGGTGAAGTGGTAAGTGTGCAACGTTATGAGAAGTGTGAGAGTTTCGTTTCACGCAAACGAGTTTGTGGATGTTAGGCTTGCGAGCGGTTATGGAGTTGTGAAGTGATTGATGGAGTTGGAAAGTTGAAGTTTTGAACGGGTATGAAAATGTGAGAGAACGTTATATCCGTTGTTTTAATACCAGCTTACCTTGTAGTCTTTTGCCATATTAACTATAGCTTTGCTTTGTGAACTCCTATCTTGACTTGTACCCTATATTGTTTCTCCAAGCTTTTAAAGTTTTGAAACTATATAACCTTTGCATCGAGCCTATCTTTATCTTTTACCTTGCACTATATTTCACCCTTATATTTAAATCTTATGGATATCAGGTAGTTGAACTTATATATATACATATATGTGTTAAGATCTCTTACTTTTCTAAAAAGTATTTAAAAAGTAGATCACTAAGGCTATGTACTATCTTATGCATTATTTTAATTTCCGAGGACGAAATTTTTTCTAAGGTGGGTGGAATGTAAAACCCAAAACTTTTGAAAAGTCCTATTTTAAAACTAATCTCAAATCAGATATTTATTTACAATTTTAATTTCAAAAAATTCTTTTTATTGAAAGTAATTTAAGGCAATTTTGATTAATTGAATTTGAAATAATTTAAGATTATTATCCAATTTTACAATTGTTGAATTATTTTCTATATTTAAATTATAAAGTTGGTAGTCATGAAATAATAAAAATTTTATATGATTTGAACTAAATAATTAATATTTTAAAATATTAATACTGCTGTTTTTGGAAAATAAAGAATTTAATTATATTATTCCTAATTATTGAATTTGAACATTTTATTAAAAATAATTTGTGAAATTGATGAACAAATAGTATTTTTATACATTATTATTGTTGGATTAAGAATTATTTTTAATTATTATATTATCCCTATTTTTATTTGAAATGACCAAATTACCCTAAAACCTAATTTCTACCCAAACCCTAATTTTCAACCCACACAAACCCTCACCCCCAGCCGCACACCCCACACCCCACAAACAAACACACACACACAAACAAACCTAGCATACGCACCAAGGTTCTGAAAACCAGACCGGACCGGCCGGTTCGACCGGTTTAACCGCGAACCAGCACTACAAACAGTCCGGTCCTCATATAAAAACCGTCCAAACAAAAACCGTTTAAGAACCGGCGAACCGGTCAAAAATCGGCCGGTTAGACCGAACAAATAAAAAAACGGACCCGACTCGACCCGCTCGTTTAGCATGGAGCACCCCACCCTCCTTTCTTCCCCCGACCCCATTCATTCATTCCCCCTTTCTGAATCATCTCCAATGGAGAATGGAGAACCCTAGCCGCCCTGAACCATAGCCCCCCTGTCGCCATCCTTCGTCCCCTGGTGTCGCCATCCTCAGCCCCAGTAACCCTCAAATCTCCATCGTCGCCTTCGCTTGGTTCCTGCCCAGTAGCCCTCCATCTCCATCCTCTGCTCATCTTCTCAACACCAGCACCGCAGCACGCAGTCAACACCGGTAGCCCTCCATCTCCATCGCACGGTCCTCAACAGTCAACACTCAGCACCGGTAGCCCTCCATCGACCCCAGGTCAGTGACTCGTCCTCTGCTCATCTTGTTTGTTCTTCGCCTCTGCTCATGTTCTTCCATCGACCCCGGTAGAAACCTTGCATGAAATTGATACTCTGTGAAGTGTGAACTTCCTCTGTGAAGTGTGAACTGTGGCTGTGGCTGATTAATTTAATCTCTGTGGACTGTGAACTGTGGCTGTGAACTGTGGCTGTGGCTGTGAATTTGATACTATGTGCAGTATGAACTTCCTCAGTAGAAAGTAGAAACCTTGCATGAAATTTATAATCTGAAAATTAACTTCCTGTTTGTTGCACAATTTCATTTTATTTGTCAATTTGTGTTTGATCCTTGGCTCAATTTCTGTTTGCTGCTGAGCATAGGAAATTAATAATCTGAAAATTAAGCAGCCTGGTCTTCTATATCGCAGCTCAATTCCTGTTTGTTGCACAATTTCATTTTGTTTGTCAATTTGTGTTTGATCCTTGGCTCAATTTCTATTTGCTGCTGAGCATAGAAAATTAATAATCTGAAAATTAAGCAGCCTGGTCTTCTATTTTGCTTCATCTGTGAACTGTTCAATTTCTATGAATTTGCTCTGTGAACTCTTCAATTGCTGGAACTTCATCTGTGAACTGTTCAATTTCTGTGTATGTTCATTGTGATGTGTTGTGTTGTGGGTTTGTGGCTGTTTTTACTTTTTAATTTCATATATGTTTTATTAATTTCAGTTATGGAAGATAGTATTAATCAAGAAGCAACTGCTGATAACAATGCTTTTGTGAATAATAACATGCCTGCCGATACTCCACTTCCGAATGATGCTGCTAATCCTAATTTCCGTAGTGCTAACGATAGTCAGTCACAAGGTTCTTCTAACCTTAGGGGAAAAACAGATTTAGCTTGGAAAAACAGATTGAGTTTGGATTTTGATAAGATATGTATTTGGTTGATGATATTTTATGTAGTGTTTTAAATTTCGAAGATATTTTAAGATTTATATCAGACTATAATTATATTTTAGGATGTGTATTTATAATTTATATATTATTCTATTCTAAAACGGTTTTTTTGGTTGAACCACCGGTTGAACCGGTTAGACCAGTAAACCAGTAAACCAGTGACTAGAGCGGTTTGATGATCGGTCCGGTTTTCTGAACCTTGATACGCACACACAGAAGTAAAAAGGAAACGGGAGAAAGAAAGAAACGAAGAAAGGCAGAGGGAACATAGAAGAGGGAGATCCGGTAGGAGGGGAAGAGGAAAGACGGCGCCGGTGGGTGTCACTGCCGCCGCGCCGCCGTATTGCACCGAGGAGGGAGAGTGCGTAAGGAGCCGCCACCTCTGTTCATCGACGCCGTTCAGGGAAGAAGGAAGAGCCGCGCGAGAGTCAGTGGAGGAGGGAGCCTCTGCTGCATCGCCACCGCGCCATTGCCGCACCTGGTTGCTGCTATTGAAGCCACTCCTGCCGCTGCTGCTACTAGGGTTGTCGTCGTCTAGCCACGCGTTGCCGCTGTTGGAGGAGTTTTGTGCATCACCGCCGCTAGAGGGGGAGAGAGAGACCAGCCAGTTCTACTTCTGGTTTCTAAATTTGACAAGAACTCCACTACTGCTGGAGTTGCTGTTGATATTGCCCTGGCTCCGTTTTGAACCGTTAGAACCTTTACTATTTGGGTAAGCTTTACCCTGTCTCCGATTCTCCCTTGTTCCATCAATTCGTTTCTACCTAGAAGCTTGTTGCTGACACTATTTGTATTGAATAAAATGGTTATAGTAAGTTACATTGCCAGTGCCATTACTGGAGGTAGTTGTTGGCTTTGTTTGGAGATTGCTGTTGCAACTAGTATTCGTTTTGGGACTGTTTTATCTGTTGCTGAAATCTTTGTTAGCTTCCCCTGTGCTGCTGAGTCACCACCGAAGCTAAGAACAGGTGCTGGGAACTACTAATGGAGCAGGCTGAGTCACGGTGATTCTGGCTGCCAAGGGCGGTTCTGTGGCTATTGGAACCACCGCTGAAGCTTCTGTCCTTTGGTTCAGTCAGTATTCTTTAGTTACAGTAAGTATCTCTGTCTTGAAACCTTCCCCGTTCATATCCCGTTATGTGTTTTAAGGTTTTCGCAATATTAATGTCTTTAGGATTAAGTTATCGGGGCCACATGTTGCGAGTAAGGGTTGTTTCTGCTGCTGCAAAATTGAGCGAAGCTGTGATTCAAGCTGCCGGTGATTTCGGGTTGAGAAAGAGGGTTCCTGTGACGCGTTTGGTTTATGTGTTTGACGAGTCGAGGTAGGGACTTTTTATACAAACTAATTTATTTTAAATGGAAATTGTTATAAATAGATATGCTGTGCGAAATGCATTTTTGGTGATTATGTGAGTCTTATGAATTGTCTCATTTGTATTGGATGAATATGATTGCCGGTTTGATTGAAATAATGTTTGATTTTGTTCAAAATAGAGGTTTCTGGTTGTTTTGAATTGAAAGGATTTTAGTAATTAAAGTCTAAATTTTTCTTACTGGAAATTGATTTGGTCTTGAATCCCTGGTAAAAAGAGTTGAGGATTGGTTTGGTTGGGACCCGAAAAAGGTGGCAAAGTCCAAGTTTTAGGGGAGATGTTACCAAAATTTCTATAAAATATGAGATTTTGATTGAAACGTTATTTTGAAAATAATGAATTATGCTTTGAATTAAATGTTTGATAAATAAATTATGTTTGAACTTGCCTTATTAAGAAAATTTTTATATTTCGGATGTAATTATTAAGAAAGGAATTATGCCTTAAAAATCAATCTAAATATAAAAATTTTTATGTTTTGGAATTTGATTTAAGTAAACAGATTTGGAGGAGTTTTAAGGGATTCAAAAGAAACCTGGTTTTCAATTAATCTATTTCACTTTACGACATTTTAGGAAAAGTTTGAAGTAGTCTCTAAAACTTTGATTTAGTAAAACTGAAACAATTTTCTGAGCCATTGGAAATAGATTTAAGAATGAAATTAAAATTTGGTTTTTGGTTTAAATGATTTGGCTTTGGTTTAAGTAAGTTGATTTTGAAATTGGTTCGGAATATTTGGATACATGACTTGGTTTTGGTTTAAATTCAATTTTATTTATTCAAATCAAGAAGTTAAGCTTTCGGAGGTTTTCAATGAATTTAAGAAATGAGTTAGGTTATTCTCCTCTGAAGTCTTGAGACTCCGCTGAGAAATTTTATGACTAAATCCTGATTTAGAAATGAATGATTTTGAGTCTTTCAAAAGAGATTTTGAATTTGGTATGGTTTTGAGATTGTTTGAAAGTGTTGGAAAGATGTGGAAAGTGGCTCCGTTTTGAAAAATGATTCCTGGTAAGATGTGAACTTAAACGTTTATTATTTAAAAGTAAATGGGCCAAAAATAAATTTGAAATAAGTTATTGAGCCTGATTGATTGTGATTATCATTAAGATTGAGGAGTTATTGTTTGGTAGGCATAAAGGCCGGGTTCGTCCCGCTTATGCTGAGATGAGATTGTTGATAAGACGCTATGCGCCCGGCAGAGACGGCGGTTGGATCCCGCCTGTCGAGGTAGCAGCGGCGGCGTAAGGGCGATGGTTCGTCCCGCTTGCGTTGAGATGCGAGGTTGGTGGCAAGAGTATCCCGCTCGCATCCCTTTGGATCAATAGAGCGTGCAGACGCAAAATCCTGGACAGTGATCTGAGCACTATATCTCGGGGGTTCCCATATGATGATTCCGAAGGGCGACGTTTCCATGGAGATGTGTCGGGTTGGCAGTTGAACCGACAATGTGATATCACAGCCAGTAGGACAGACATTCATCATTTGTATTTATGTGACATTGTTTGGGTGTGCATATTGTAATTGATTTGCCTATGTGAATACTTATGTTAATTCCTAACTGCTATATTTGTTGTAATTGCTATTGATTGTGTTTGAACTACATTATCTGTGATTATGTCTGATTGGTTGGTTTGTGATGAATTGGTTGATGATTGAGTTGTTTGGGTCGGGGGCCGTGTTGGATTGGATGGGCTTTAGGCCGTGATTGGTATATTGAGTTCTAGTTCTGTATAAAGTATCTGACTGGTTCAGCATAGACTTAATGAACCTATGCGTGGAAGAAGATGATTATTTATACCGTGTAGGTAACTGCTTTCATGGTTATGGTCTAGGAAAGTATGAAAAATCAAACTCTTACAGCATAGACTTAATTGAACCTATGTTTGGGACATGTTGGTCATTCATACTTTCTAGGAAAAACTTTTTAGATTTTGCAAGAAAGGGAAAGGTTTTATTTTAAAATATTTGAGAAATTTACCAAGTCTTCAAAAGGGATTTTTCTAGATTTCGAATGTGTACCCAAGGTTTTTGGAAAGACTCATAAGACGAACAATGATCACTGTACTCTAAGAATAATTTTATTTTATGTATCTTGTTATAGTAATTTCTGTAATCCTATAGTGAGAACAAGCGAGGACGACGTTCTTACTCCCCTACAAGTTATTCCTTTTCAGGATATGGATGACAGAGCTTCAGAAGAGTTATGTTTATTTTCTGTTTATTCGGTATTTTTGTATTATCTTAGCTATTATATTTTCGTCGCCTTATCTTTATTAAGTTTATAAGAGGGATAGCAAATTGTGATATGTATGTTTGTAAGCTAGTGTTATGTATATGTATTTTAAGGTATTGTATTTGGTTTGTATGTACATGTATGTTTCTGTTTTCAACGAAAAAGTGTTTTCGAAAGGTTATGCGGTTTTAAGATTTAAATAGGCTCCTATTTTAGTCTTAAATATGTTTAGAGTTGTCGTAATACCTAAGCTATTAGAGTGGCGTAGCCAGAAGCGTGACATTCGGATAGTGAGGGTGTTACATTTTGTTTCTTAGTATAAATTTTATTTCTATATTTTAAAGTTTATTTGCATTAGTTGTCTGTTATTCTCAAATAGAAAAAACTAAAAAATATATGGTTATCAAAATCAACGGCATCGTTGTCGCTTTTTAAATTTAATATAGACAAAAATTGATAGCAATGTTGTCGATTTTTATTTTAAAATAGACAAAAGAAAAAGAAAAATATGTCGGTAATTTAATAATTGAATCGACAGCTAATTTGTCAATTTTAATATATCAAATATCGACACAAGCGTCGATTTTAGATAATATTATTGACAACCAATGTGTAGCTTTTATTAAATATATAAAAATCTTAAACATATATTATCGACACAATAGTCGTCGATTATATTGAAAGCTTATCGACAATTCGAAAAGCCGTCAATTTTATTAGATTTTGAAAAATCGACATATTTAAAAGCGACGGTTAACACTGTTGATTATAACGGTATTTCTTGTAGTATTATTATAAAACACTTCACATACCTTTCTCATGCGTGGATAAAATTAACAATCTACGCCATAACATTCTCCATAAAATTATTACATTAAGGGTAGACAATTTGCAAATTTTATGTAACATTAATAAATCTTTTATTAAATAAATAAATATTATATATTTATATAATAATAAATATTTTAAAGAAAAATGACATTATATATATTTTGAGTTTTAAGACATACTTGAACAAAGTTATATGAGTGAATGGACTTTTTGAAAAAGATCGAAGATGATAATAAGGATATATGAAATGTCTTCATGTTAGTACCGAGATAATGACAGAGGTACTTGTAAGGAATTTTGATATTTAAATCAGCAAAAGTTTAAGTAATTTTAAATAAAAACTAATGAATTGAATAATACCTGAATATGTTGAGATATTTATAGGATTAGTGATGATTTAACCATCACTTCTAAAAGTCTCATATGAAGTAAGTGGGTGATTTCTTCTCTTATTGCAGAAAAAATTAACCCATGGAGTGTAGTTATTTTTAAAAGGTATTTACGAATTTGATTAATTAATACTAATAATAACATTAATAATAATATTAATAATTTTCGTAAGATAAGGTATCAAAATAAGGTTGTTTACTTGTGGGTATCTAATCCGATAAGATAAGGTTGTCTATGACTCGCTGTGGATAGAATAGAACGTGGTATATGTTTACTTACGGATAAAGTCGAATACAGATTCACGGTATATCCTAATCTACCATACTCTCATCCCTAATAATATTATTAACAAAATTATATTCGAATGTTTGGACTTTTGGTATGGCTTGGGATTTTTTTTTTTTTTTTTGGTCGTGGACTTGGGATATCTTTGGTATCAAAATAGACCTTTGGACTTAAGGTGGTTTCATAAACCCTCGTTATTTGTATTGAGCCGATAATCAACATTTATTCGCTGTCCCGAGGCTTCTGTATACATATTTAAAATAGTAATGAGTTGATAAACTTCCTCCTCTCTATCCTTCGAGAAAATAATGTAGTCATCTGCAAAGAGGAGATGAGAAATGGCTGGAGCAGTAGGAGCAATTCTGACACCAGAGATTCTACCCTCTTCTTTAGCCTTGTCCATAAGGATAGTAAAAACTTCAGCTGCTATGATAAATAGGTATGGCGAAAGGGGGTCTCCCTACCTTAGTCTCCTCTGCGGCACAAAACTTCTTGACAAAATACCATTGATCTTAATTTTATAAGAGACCTGCGAGACACACATCATAATCATCTTAACCCAGTACAGATTAAACCCAAAAGCTTTCAGAGTTGCTTCTAGGAATGACCATTCAACCCTGTCATAGGCTTTGTTCATATCAATCTTAATGGCTAAGTTCCTGGAAGCATGCTGCCTTTTTTTTATTTAAAGCATGAAACATTTCCTGTACTATTACCATGTTATCTTGAATGAGGCGTCTCCCCACAAAAGCACTCTGGATAGGTAAAACAATCGTATCTATTATTCTTCTAAGCCTAATAACCAACACCTTAGAAATGATCTTATATATAAAGTTACAACAGCTAATCGGTCGAAGCTGATTAAGAGTTTCTGGGTAATTGGTCTTAGGAACCAAAACTATAATAGTATCTCCGATGCTACTTGGTAGGACCCCTTCCTGAAAGAAATGCTTAACAACTTCACAAACCTCTTTCTCAATAATTGTCCAATGCTTTTAGAAAAAAAAAGGCCATTTAATCCATCTGGACCTGGTGCCTTAAGACTTCCAAGGCTAAAAGTAGCTTTTTTGATTTCCTGATCAGAAACCTCTTTCATTAGCTCTCGATTCATATCTTCAGTCACTCTAATAGGGACTTTGCTAATGCATTCAAACATAACAAGGTTATCGGAAGCTTTAAAAAGATTCTGAAAATGAAGAATTGCCAGCTTAAATATCTCATTCTCCCCACACACCCATTCTCCACTAGTATCCTTTAATCTCTCAATCATATTCCTGTCCCTTCGTTGAATGGTAGAAGCATGGAAAAAAGCAGTATTCTTGTCGCCAAACTTCAGCCATTTCACTCTAGATCTCTGACCCCAATACTTTTTCTCTTGTTTCCATAGTCTAGTAATATCCATTTTCAATTAATTAATTTCCTGTTGTTGTGTATCTGAGTATTCTCTTTCCTCTGCTAGCTTAAGGTTATGCATTAGTTTTTGTATTTCAACATCTGCCCTCTTAAAGTTAACCTTGCTCCATTTGACCAATTCTTGCTTACAACCATTCATCCTTCGAGTTAAATTTGTCCAATGATCAACCGTACTATTACAAACACTGTTCCATCCTCTCCTTATGACATTACCACAATCAGCATGGTTAGTCCAAAAAGCCTCAAATTTAAAGCATCTGCTCCTTATTTCCCTTGGGTTTAACATTGAGAACTAAAGGCGTATGATCAGAGCTAATAGCTGGTAAGGCTGAAAGGGTGGCATGTTGGAAAGCTCTTCTCCATTCCTAATTAGCAAGTACTCTATCTATCCTTTCTTTAGTAACAAAAACATTCTTTGAGTTACTAAACCATGTGTATTTTGTCCCTTGTAATTCCAAGTCCATGAGAGCATTCTTATCTACAAAATACCTGAAAGTATCAATCTGACTAGTCGGCTTTGGATGCAATCCCACTTTTTCATGCTGTGCAATTACATCATTGAAGTCCCCAATAAAAGCCCTCGGCACATGCAGATTATTATTTACATAAGTTAACTCATTCCATAACTCTTTTCTTCTCTTATAATCGGGATGGCCATAGACAAAAATTCCTTCCCAATCTTTATCATTAACAGTGCTTATCTGAGCTTTAATAAAGTTTTCACACCAAGCATAAATATTAATATTTATATTACTTTTTCAAAAAAGACAGAGCCCCCGAACAACCCCCGGGATTTCACAAAAAACATATTATCAAAACCTAACTTTCTCCTAATCCTAACACAACTAAGATTGCTAGCTTTAGTCTCCATAAGAAACAAAACGAACGGCCTGAGAGATTTACAAATACTTCATAATTCAAACACTATCGATGGGGCCGCCATTCCACGACAGTTCCAGCTGACAACAATCATGGCTACTGGTGGGGCTTGATAAGGCCCGCCTCCTCAGCCATAACTGTTCCAGCAACATATTTGAACTTCTTACCTGATTTTTCCATTCTTAGTTGTTCATCATTCTCCAACTTGTCTACATAGACTGCTAGGCTGCTTGTATCCCTTGTCCTTTTAGAGTTCAGATTCAGCCCCATATCAAAAGCCAGCTCCAACACACATTGACTTTCATTCCTCAGCTCCGACCCAGCAGCAGTCTCCTCTTCCATTTCTTGCTGCTCCTCAGCCAGTTTAACGTAATACTCCTCCCCATTATCCATTCGTTGAATCATGGTTCTACCAGCTGCAGTAACAATTCTCTTCATTTTTAGTTTTTTCCTGTAGCTCCACAACTATCCTGCACCATGCTTAACGATTCGTGTCTCCTTCTCTGGTTGCTTATTGATTTCCGTATTGCCATGTTGCTTAATTTGGGCCTCTTTCTTGCCAAAAAGCTTCTCCAATTCTTCCCTGATTGTTAGCTTTTTGGGATTCCCCCAAGCATCGTCCTTTACTTGTTAGCGCTGAAAACAATCCTCCATCTGCTTGGGCTCATCCAAACGTCCCTCATTTAGCCTTGTTTTGTTACCAAAAGGTTGGCGCTCCTTGTTCTCCCCGACCTCAAGATGCTCCTGACGGCCCTTTTTAATATTCTGAAAATTACAAGGTCTAGAAGCCTCCTGCTCCATATAAAATGTGGCATTGGGCCTAAATGCACAACTAACTTCACCTACCTCTTAAAGCTTATCATTACCTTTTCTGATGTCAGTTTTAGTGTTTGCAGATTTGTCACCCCTTCTCAAAGCTTCCCCATCTGAAAACACATGTTTGATTAGCAGATTTTCTGAGACCTCTTCAACATGCTGTCTAGATCCCTGGCTTTCCCTTCCTAACGCCGTCTATTGGTCAGAATTTGCTTCGAGATTTCTCAGAAGCCCTGTTTCTAGTCCCCTGTCCGTACTACTCTCTTCTGACGAGTGCTCCTTCATATGCTCCATTCTTGCGCGCTCCCCCTCACATTCCTGCTTAGCCTCAATCCATTCCCTGTTCATTTCCTTATCATCCTGCACTTTTTCCCTGGTTGAGATGGCCCTGACTCGATTAACTCCTAAACCCAGCTCATACCTTGGTTTCATGTGGTCCCAGCTAGCCATTGCCATTGGGTTCCTACATTCCTTCTTAGTATGACCTAGGATTCCACAATTCAGACAATAATTGTCCTGGATCCTCTCATACTTGAAGTCGACCCAAAGAGTTTGATGATTCTGTGTCGCTAACCAGAAACCAGTTGGCAGAGGTTTAGTGATGTTCATTGTTACCCTCACCCTTAAGAACGTTCTCTGTAGTGTATCATTTAATCTGAAATTTTCTGTTTCCATCACAGCTCCTATTTTCTTACCAATAATTTCTGCTGTTTTTCATGTTATATAATTGAGTGGAAGTCCATGTATTTGTACCCATAATTCCATATACCTGTGATCCACTTCATAGAATGACTCTCATCCGTTCCATATCTGCAGATTAAGAAGATTTCCTCGAATACTCCAGGGTCCTCCATTCCGTATTTGGATCCCTTTCCGCACATCCTTAAAACTGATAAGTACTTTATTCCTGCCAACATCGGAGATGGCTACTTCTTCCGGATGACCCCAAATTCCCAAAAGAGCTGCTCTACAGGTGTTGAAGCTAACTTCTTTGTCCGAGAGAATCTTTTCCACCAAATTGAAATTTTCTGCAGTAAAACTGTCATCTTCATCAGGGTTGATGGAAATAACTTTGCCTTCGATAGATTGCTCCTCTTGGTAGGCCATATATAGTATTGAGATAATAAGAGAAATAAGCTAAAGAAAAAAGTTTGCGCAAAAAAATGAACAATAAACGGGTAAGCACAACTTTTATTTCAGAAAAACTCTCCATATAAGAAAAGAGTTCTCCATGAGAGAGATAAGACTCCGAATTTCTAAATATTAGGACAAACACCTTTATAGAAAGATAAAAATTTAGTTAGTATTAATTAAAATATATTAAAAAAATTGTTTTTGGTAGTCTGACGGGGCTAGAATCCCAAGAATACATTAATAAAACAAATGTTGGTCATCTCCTAATAACACTTCTCTACTTTATCGGCCCAATACAAATAACGTTTAACCCATGTAGTGTAGTTATTTTTAAAAAGTATTTATAAATTTAATTAATTAATATTAATAATAACATTAATAATAATATTAACAATTTTCATAAGATAAGGTATTAAAATAAAGTTGTTTATTTGTGGGTATCCAATCTGATAAGATAAGGTTATCTACGATTCGCTATGAATAAAATAGAGTGTGGTGCATATTTATTTACTGAAAAAGTCGAATACAGATTCACGGTATATCCTAATCTATTCTAGTCGTACTGATTTTTTATTGATATATTAAAAGAGTCCGTTATCAATTCTACATTTAATTTTTTTTTAATTTGAAAAGCAACATTTTTTTAACGTGCTAATTAACTTCTCCTAAATTAAGTAATAAGATCTGTCAAATATCCCTTGTCCTTGGCAAAGAAGTATAAATTCAAACAAATGCCACTAATCATCAATTTAATGGTTACTCACGCATAAACCACCGCGGCTACCAAAGAATGCACACCACTCTAACTATATATATGGTTAATGCTATGCAATTTATCATCATGGTGAAAATTAGGATATACATGGTTCGGTCCGATCCGAACATTCAGTCTGACTTCGAATATTTTAGAGGCTAATTTAGTGTGATTTTATCGGGTTTAGGATTGGATAAGGGTCTCAAAAATAGACCCTGTCATTATTTCGGGTCGAGTCCGGGCCATAACTCGAGTCACCTGAACTCGGCCCGGTGGCCCGGTCATCATACACAATTAATATTTTATGTTATTAGTGATGGATGATGACTATTCTTATGTGGAATTTAAATATTGTAAACCTTAATATTTTGTGTTATTAGTCATTATAAGATTATAAGTTAATGTTTTATGTTTAAAATGCATAAGACTTTAGACTAATGCATAATATTGTGTTATTTGTATTGATTTAAATATTTGGTGTTATTAGACAATATTAGTATTGATTATGGTTATGCTTTAATTTTAGAAAAGGGTTGATTCTTGTTATATTTTTTTAAGTGAATTTTACTATGTGAATTGTGAAATAATGGTTGGAGATTAGGTGATTTTTACATGCTAAAGATCCGGTTTTCACCCGGTTGTCACCCGATCCGAAGGTACGTAGGTTTCATCGGGTCTAGGATCGGGTTAGTGTCTAAAAATTAGGCCCGGTTTGTATTTTGGGTTGGGTCTGGGTTAAGCCAAATCCAGTGTGGCCTGTCCCATGTACACCCCTAGTAAAAATAGTGAGCGAAAAATTTAGATATGAAAAAGTTTTGGCTTATTTAGGTAAAATATAAATTTTTTGAAATTATAATCCAATTTGTTCTGACAGTATAGATTATGCATGGCACAAAATATTTTAAAATCAAATTACTTTTACAAAAAAGTTGTAGATTGACAAAAGTCTCGGGTTAGACCATAGTCTCTGTAGATAAAAAATTAAATAACAAAATTTTTAGTTATTATTTTTATATGAAAAAGTCTAATTTTTTATTTAAATTATATTATTTTGTTTTTTGTAGAATAAAGATGTAGAAAAAATAAAGAATGAGAGAAAAGAGAGAGAAAGATAAAAATGAAGAATGAGAGTCAGAGTAAGAGTTTGTTAATTTTGAAAAAAAAAATATTTTAATTGTAATAAAAAAAATATCGGATGATATATTTTCATTTGTCAAATTACTAATATAAAATATAAATTATATATAGAGTGAAAATCGTAGAGAGAAATAGGAAAACGGGGAGAGGTGGATGAGAGAATTTAGGACGGGAGTTTATTAATTTTGGAGAAAAATATTTTCTCTCAATTTTAATAAGAGAGTGTCATGTGATACATTTGATTATTAAATTAGATAGTAATATATGATACATAATATAGGTATATTTCAATTTCAATTTTAATATTTCAACTTTAATTTTAATGCAATTAAAAAATGTCATGTTGCATATTTTGATTGTCAAATTAGTAATTAGTCATTGATATTGATAATGATATATAAAATAGATATAGTGGTTGAAGGAATGAGAGAGATAGAGAAAGAAAAAGAAGGAGGAGAGAACTCTTTATTTTTGGAAGAAAAGATTTGATTTCAATTGCAATGAGGGAGTGACATGTGACATATTTTGGTTGTAAAATTAGTATGAAGGAGGGAAGAATTCTCTTTAATTTTAAAGGAAAAGATTTAATTTCATTTACAATGAGTGAATGACATATGACACATTTTTATTGTAAAATTAGTAAGGAGTAAAAAAAAATTTCTTAATTTAAAAAAAAATACTTGATTCTAATTAATAAGAAAGTTACACGTGGCACATTTTAGTTTTAAAATTAAAAATATATAATAGATGGATTAATTTGTGTAATTGCAAGAAGGTGATGTTGCATTAATGTAGATAATATATAAAGTACATATTAGACATGTGTCCTCTCTTTATTTAACACGCAAAAAATATATTGGACACATATCATCTCTCTATTCAATATATAAAGAACGTATTGTACAATTCTTTTAGTAAATTCACAATATTAAAAAATACCTCAAATAATAATATTTTACAAAAATACCACCTGTTTTTCTATATAAAAAATAATTTTTAAAAAATGGTGGTTATGAAACTTTTTAACATTTTAGAGGTAGTGTAGCTAAATTTGAAGTTACATTTTTTAATTTGAAAATAAAAAAATAAAATATGTATTTAAATTAAAAAGTGTTGCCAAATAAATTAATATACTTATAAGTTATTTTAGCTCTTTTAGCTATGAGGGATGATATTAACACCATTTTTGTATATTCTTTTGCACACTTTTATTTTTGGAATTAAAATAATTCATAATAAATGAGAAAAGATAAAAGTTTGGCCATTAGTCACATATACATTTTAAATATGAAATATAGTTAATATTTAATTTGCTCTATAAATTTGTACGTAAGTATTAATTTAATGTATGAAATTTTAATGGTTTTTATTTAGTTTTTAAATTTTATAAACGTGATTCATATTAGTTATTGAAATAATTTTCGATATACAAACATTAATAAAGAGCTAATATGGACAATTAAATGTCATACTAAAACCTATAAAATTATGCCGTTGTAATTTTGGTGTTCAAATAGTCCGAAAATAATATTATATTACTTGTTTTAAGAAAAAAATTTTAATAGACACACTGATTTTAGACGATTTAAATGTCAAAACTAAAACGATATCATTTTACGTAGTATAGCGTGACATCTGATTATTCATGCTAGTATTCTATTAATGTTTATGTGTTAAAAATTATTTCAAAGACTAATATAAGTTAAATTCATAAAATTTAGCGATTAAATTAAATATCATGATGTGCAAGTTAAAAGGCTAAATTAAATATTATATTTTACAAATATCTTTTTTTTTTGTCAGGCCAAATATCTTTCTTTAAGAATGTTATATTGTACAACCTAGAGTGAGATGTGTAATATCTAGTTTGGAACAAAAACAGAGCCAAAATGAATATTTTTACTAAATTTATAAACAACATATATGTTGTAAATGATAAAATTTTTTTAGTTGACTTTTTTTATTAAAAAAAATCTTTATTTTTCAATAAAATTTTACTTTTTATTATAGTATTATTGTTAGAAAACTCAACAAATGTTCAAACAAGAACTTGTTTAACAGCGGAAGCACTAAAAATAATTTTTTCACAACCTGTGCAATTAAATAGGTAATTCCAAAGATGCTCCAAGCAGTAAATATAATGGTAGAAATTAAATAATCAGACACCAGAATTTTAACGTGGGAAATCCCTTAAAGAGGGATAAAAAACCCATGGGACCTAGTCCAGTAAAATCTTCCACTATCAAAATAATGAATACACAATCAGTCTTTCTAATAGTATTAGGACATCTCAACAATCAACAAAATACATCATCAAAACTGATGAAATTAACATAAACCCTCCACAAAGTGGGTATCTCAAATCAGGCAAAAGAGAAGGCAATACAATTAGTAAGTTATATCATAATTCTCATCTCTACACCACGAATAACATACTAAAATTTCATAAGAAATGGTGCACATTTACCGGTTCAATCAGATAAAAAATGGCTTGCCCTTTTTTCCCAAGTTTTCTTTTTCTCCCTCAACGATGAACCTTTACTGTTCCCTTTTTTCCTTTTGTTTTCAAAATGAGAGAGCCTTGCTCTCATTCTCTCTCCCTCGTGGCTTTAGCCACTTCTTTCTTCATTTTATTTTATTTTTTTTAAGTTGTGTGGGCCGCACTTGAGATTGGGGACCCACCAACAAATCTCCTCCTCACCAATTCAAGTGGAGATAGGCTATTCCATCAAGCCCGCCTTCTCTTTACAGGAATTAAACTTCACTGCAGGTAAACTTTTAGTCATCATATCTAAACCATTATAATTAGTATGGATCTTCTCAAGTGCATATGACTTCATCTCAAGCGCTTGACCTATCCAATGATACCTCATCTCTATGTGCTTCGATCTGGAATGAAACGTCGGATTCTTGCTGAGATGGATGGCACTTTAACTGTCACAAAATAATACAAACTTCTCTTGATTGATGCCTAACTCTTGTAGAAATTTCTTTATCCATAAGAGTTCTTTAGAAGTTTCAACAACAACAATGTATTCTGCCTCTGTAGTAGACAAAGCAACACATTTCTAAAGTCGAGATTGCCACGACACAGCTCCCCCTGCAAAAGTCAATATCTCCAGCCATATCTGCATCTATGTAACCATCCAACACAGGTTGGCCACTCCCAAAGCATAAACAAACTCTGGAAGTACCATTAAGGTATCTGAGAATCTACTTCACTGCTTGCCGGTGTTCCTTACCAGAATTAGAGAGAAACTGACTGACAACTCCAACGGCATGAGCAATATCCGGCCTAGCGCAAACCATAGCATACATCAAACTGTCAACTGCAGATGCATATGGAATCTTCTTCATTTCTGCTTTCTCTTTCTCACTTGTAGGACATTGTCGTGAACTCAGCTTGAAATGACTAGCAAGTGGAGTACTAACAGGTTTGGAATTACTCATGCTAAACCTCTCTAAAACCTTCTCAATATACTTCTGTTGTGACAACCACAATTTTCCATTCTTCCTGTCACGAGTGATACTCTTGCCAAGGATTTTTTTTGCAGTACCCAAATCTTTCATAGCAAAGGATCTGTTCAAGTCTTTCTTGAGACTTTCAATCTTCTTAGTGTTATGACCAACAATCAACATGTCATCAACATAAAGCAAGAGAATTATAAAATCATCAACAGAGAATTTCTTAACATACACACAATGTTCAGAAGAAGTCTTACTATATCCATGACCTTCCATGAAGGAATCAAACTTCGTGTACTACTGACTTGGCGCTTGCTGTAACCCATATAAGCTCTTCTTCAACCCATATAAGCTCTTCTTCAACTTGCATACAAGGTGCTCCTTTCCTTTAACCTAGAAACCCTCTGGTTGCTCCATATAAATTTTTTTATCTATGTCACCGTGAAGGAATGCAGTCTTCAAATCAAGTTGTTCAACCTCTAAATTCAAGTTAGCCACCAACCCAAGCACAACTCGAATAAAGGACATCTTCACAACTGGCGAAAAAATCTCCTCAAAATAAATACCTTTCTTTTGCTAAAAAATCTTTCACAACCATTCGAGCTTTGTACTTTGGCCGTGAGACATTTTCATCCGCTTTCAGTTTGAACACCCATTTATTCTTGAATGCTCTTTTACCTTTCAGTAGCATCACCAATTCAAACGTATGATTCTCATGTAAGGATTTCATTTCTTCTTGGATGGCCTTTAACCAATCTTCCTTATACTCATCAGACATAGCTTTCTGGTAGCTCTCTGGCTCCCCAATCTCAGTGTTCATCACATATTCATGAGGAGAGAATTTCTGAGAAGGATGACGCTCTCTAGTAGATCTTCTCAATTCAGGCTCAATTGGTAGTTCAGGTAGAACTTCAACATCTGGTAGAACTTCTGCATCTGGCACCTCAAGTTGAGGTGTAGGTTCATCATGCAAATCATCACCATCATTATCACCTTGTACATTTTCCTACCAACAGGAGGTCTAGTGGAAGGACCAGGTTCATCATCAGCAAAACGTCTAACAGTTATTGCTGACTTATCTGTCTTCTCAAGATCTTTAATAGTTTGGTCTTCAAGAAAAATTACATCACGGCTTCTAATTATCTTCTTGCTCACCGGATCCCATAATCTGTAACCAAAGTCTTCATGACCATAACCCATGAAAATACACTGCTTTGACTTTCCGTCAAGTTTGGACCTTTCATCTCTTGGAATGTGAACAAAAGCCCTACAGCCAAACACTCGCAAGTGACTATAAGAGACATCTTTCCCTCTCCAAACTTTCTCTGGAACATCACCATTTAGTGGAACTGAAGGAGAAAGGTTGATCAGATCTACTGCAGTCCTCATCGCTTCACCCCAAAAGGATTTAGGCAACTTTGCATGAGAGAGCATACATCTGACTCTATCATTGATAGTGCGATTCATTCTTTCTGCAACTCCATTATGTTGAGGAGTCTTAGGAACTGTCTTCTCAAACTTGATCACATGTCCTTTACAATACTCTTCAAACGAACCCCTCTATTCACTACCATTATCTGATCGAACACATTTCAATTTTCTTCCTGTTTCTCTTTCAACACTTGCATGAAAGTGTTTGAAGATTTTAAGCACCTAGTCTTTAGATTTCAAAACAAAAGCCCACACTTTTCAAGAATAATCATCAATAAAAGTAACAAAATATGATGCACCACCTAGTGTCTTAGTATCCATAGTGCAAACATAAGTGTGAACTAAATCTAGAACATGTTATCTCCTATGAGGTCTAGAACTATGAAATGATACCCTAGCATGCTTTCCAACAAAATAATGAGTACAAGTATTTAAAGTTGTACCTTTTACGGGAAGTGAGTGCTTCTTGGCTAAGATGCTTAGTCCTTTCTCGTTCAAGTGACCAAGACGTATATGCCACAAATCAGAAGAGGAATCATCAGCTATATTCGCCTTTTCTTTGCACAACTTTGCTTACAACCAGTAGAGAGTAGTGAGACTATTATCTTCTTTAGCAACAATGAGAGCTCCTTTGATAATCTTGCATTTTTCACTACCAAAAGAAGTACAATACCCCTCTTGATCCAATGCCTTCACAGAAATAAGATTGAACCACATATCTGGTGCATGCCTAACATTCTTCAACTGCAACTTGTATCCCATGTTGGTTTCAAGCCACATATCACCCATACCAATGATATCACACACTCCTTTATCTCCTAATTTGATCTTGCAAAAATTTTCAAAAGTATAGGAAGTGAAAAATTCACGCCTCGAACTCGGAGTGACATTACATGAGACACCAGAGTCCATAATCCAAGTGGAATCATCACAGACAAGATTCACTTAATTTTCATCATATGTGATAAGAATATCTTCATAAACAATAGTAGCAGCTTTTTTATCACTATCTTTACCTTTATCTTCGTTTCTTCCCCGTGATTATTCTCTTTTCAAGAACCTAGAATACCTCTTGATATGCCCCAACTTGCCACAATGGTGACAAATGAACTCCTTTCTTGGCTTGTATTTTTCCCTTGACTTGCTTCGACTTTCTAACTTGTCGGTACTGTGAGGTTTTCTACTTTGAGTTCTCCCCCGTGACTTTGAAACAAGTGCTTCTGACTTGGAGGAGGCGTTAGTCAAACCTCGCTCTCTTCTTCTAGCTTCTTCATTCAACATGCTCTCTTTAACCGTTGCTAACGTCAACTTTTCTTTTGGAGCTGAGTTAGTCAATGTCACAACCAGAACTTTCTAACTATCAGGCAAAGAGCTCAACAACAACAAAGCTTGCAACTCATCATTCAAAGTGATTTCATTATTTGTCAGTTGATTCACCATCTCATGAAAAGTGCTCAAGTGCTCCGGCATTGATTTACCTTCGATATACTTCATATTGACAAGCTTCCTAATCAAGAATGCTTTGTTTTACATATTCTTCCTCTCATATAACTCCTTCAATTTCTTCCACATATTTTTTGTATTCGTTTCGATGTCAACATGTGGATACACACTAAGATCAAGCCATTACCTAATCAAAGCAACTGCTTTCCGATTAAGCTTCTTCCATTCAGCATCGGATTTCGTACCTTTGGATTTGTCCCCCTCCACAGAATCATACAAGTCCTTGCTATACAACATATCTTACATGAGGGTCTTCCAAATCGAATAATTTTGGGAATTCAATTTAACCATATTTGGTCCATGAGTATTTTTCTCCATTTAATCAGCATAGAGATAAACAACCAATGCTCTAGATACCACTTTGTTGGGAAAACTCAACAAAGGTTCAAACAAGAACCTGTCTAACAGTGGAAGCACCAAAAATAATTTTTCTACAACTTATGCGATTAAATAGGCAATACTAAAGATACTCCAAGCAGCAAATATAATGGCAGAAATTAAATAATCAGACACCAGAATTTTAATGTGGGAAAACCCCCAAAAGATGGATAAAAAATCCATAGGATCTAGTCATGTAAAATCTTCCACTATCAAAATAATGGTACACAATCCGTCTTCCTAGTGGCACTAGGACATCTCAACAATCAACAAAATACATCATCAAAATTGATGGAATCAACATAAACCCTCCACAAAGTGGATATCTCAAATTAGACAAAAAATAAGACAATACAATTAGTAAGTTATATCTTAATGTTCATCTTTATACCAAGAATAACATATTAAAATTTTATAAAAAAATAGAGTAAATTTACCGGTTCAATCGGATAAAAATTAACTTGCCATTTTTTTTCAAATTTTCTTTTTCTCCCTCGACGATGAACCTTACTGTTCCCTTTTTTTCCTTTTCTTTTCAAAATGAGAAAGCTTTGCTCTGGTTCTCTCTCTCTCGTGACTTTAGCCATTTTTTTTATTTTATTTTTTATTTTTTTAAGTTGTGTGGGCTTCATTTAAGATTGGGCCCACCAACAATTATCTTGGCCTTAAGAAAAATGTTGCTTTAAACTGTTTGTTTGATTTTCTTTATTTTATCCGTCAACTATTTTTTTTTTTGTTATGTCGTATCTCTTTTTTATTTTGACTGGGCTATTTTTGTTTCATTTATTAAATTTTTAACCCAATATTAATTTTATGAGCAGATAAATTTAAGATGTTATATGATTGTTTGCCCAACTAATAATACTTTAATTTAGAGCATGTTCAAAACATCAAACAATAAACTTTTAATTACACAAACAAATTTAATCATGTATTAATCGAAAATCAACATTTTGCATTTTTTTTTATCAATATTATTTTTTGGACAATAATCCTAAAAGCTAATACAATTAGTGAATTAAGCTAAATCAATGCTATGACTTAGCATAGTGATAAAATACTGATGGAAAGATCAATTATGCTAAGTATGTATTAGAACAGTTTTATTAGGTTAAGAATGACTTTCGTAAATAATGTAAATAATGATTTTTAGAATTGATCTAATAAAATAAAAAAATATTCTACTCCTGAATTATCTTTTAAATTTTAATATTAGGATAACTATCAGCACATCTAATGAATTGAACATTCAACTATTTTTAACTGTGCATGAGTAAATCGAATCAAATGAAATAACCATCCAATTAAAAGTAATGAACATAATCATCTACATACCTATTGAATTGAACATCCGACATATCCATTATTCACATTGTTTAATATTCTCATTGTCTATCTATACTTTTCCGTATCAAAATTATCCACAAAGATAAAATATGTTTGAATTATAAATATAAATTGGGATAAAATATATTTATTGTTTTTGAATTTTTTAAAATAATTTTAAAAATATCCTTCATATTTAATTTGTTACATTTTACTCTTAATTAATATGTTTTAAAAATTAACACCAACTGAAATGAACGTGACAATTGTGTACTAATGTGTCAGTGACATATCAACGTAACATTGTCACGTCAGATATTGTTCAATTCAGGAGTATAATTGAAACACAAAAAATAAAATTGAAATTAAATATTAGGAATAAAATTAAAATAAAATATAAATGTTGAAGATAAAAATAGAATATATTATTTAATATTTTTTGTAAATAAAAATTATATTGATAATACTTGTAAAATATATATTTTTATTGAGACTTAATTTATTAATATAATAATATTTTTTATTTAAAAGAAAAATTATAAGTACTATATTCTTATAAAATTATAAAAAGATATGTTAAAAATATATCAGTTTTATTATATAAAAATAACTTAAAATAATATATTTAAAAATGTATTTAATAATGCCGTTAATAATTTACTAACAAACATGAGATTATGGCAAATAATTAAGTATTATATATTTTTATTATTAAATTATATAAAATATTTTTAAAAATATGCAAGTGACTTTTATATAATAAAAGCTATGTGATATATTTTTATATAATTTTATAAGAAAAATATGTAGTACTTACATTAGATTTTATTTTTAATAAAAAATATTATTGTATTAAAGTAAGTCTCAATAAAAATTATATATTTTAAGTGTATTATTAATATAATAAAATAAAATTATTGAATAATATATTTTATTTTTATCTCAAACTTTTATAATTTATTTTAATTTTATATATTTTTAATATTTAGTTTTAATTTTATCCATGATATTTCAATACATTTCAATTATACTCATAAAATAGACAATATATGACATGGCAATCATATAATGACGTGTTACAGAGGTTTATCACATGTTAGTGACACATTAGTATATAATTGCCAAGTTAACATTTCTGTTAACAGTGTTAACTCTTAAAGATATAATTAAAATATATTTAAAACGTTAAAGATAAAATTAAAATAAATTAAAAGTTGAAAACATTTTTAAAATTTTTCAAAAACTTAAGAGATAAAAAATATAGTTTACTCTATATATAAAAAAATATACTAAACAATACATATAAATAAACATTTGTGAGATACGATTTTTTTGAAAAAATGACTATATACCAAAAATAGAGGGCAAAATATTGAGATCACCCAATTGCATGCAAAAATTATTAATATCACCCAAAGCAAGAAATGGTTTGTGGATCATTCAAAGGCTTTTTTTTATGTAAATCGAATTAGATAGAATAGATTTATTAGGGAAGCTTTAATTACATATAATCCGAATCAGATTAGGTAGATTTAGCACACGATTTCGAAGCCCGTGGTAATTCGAATTAGTCCATGGTTTGGTGCCCATAGTAATTTAAAATAGGTGGTTTCGATTTACCAAGAGTAAATCTAACCAACCTAATTCGATTTATATAGCACCCTCGACTCATACTAAATCTAATTCACTTGTTTCGATTTACATGGAGCCTGACTCTATATAATTCGAATATACTTCATTCGAATTACATTTTACCAACCCATACCCCACCAAATCCAGAGAAAGCGGCACTGCCTAGCATAATGGAAGACGGCCCGAATCGGTGGGTCCCATCTATGCTAACCAGAGACTTGCAATGTCTGAACACCTCGATACACGGTGGAAAACTCTAAAAAAGTCGGTGGAAATACGCTTGCTCCTCACTTACATGGCCACCCAGTCGCACTGGACTCGTCCTTAACACTACAACACTGCCCGGCATCGTGATCTGCACCCCTAGCACCCATCACGGCAATTCATTATATGACTCCTCCCAGTCGCCATAAATCTGAGCCACGACCTACTGCTTAGCTATCCAAACCCTCCTGTAAGTCTGTCTGAAACCAAAATGGGACTCTGTCGCATTCTGAAGTACCTTGATCGACGCGGCAGCATCAACCCTAATCATAGAGAGTATGAACGCCGAGATCACATGGTAATCGAGCCTCATGTGATCACTAGATATGGAAGTGGTCAGACAGGTGTGCGGTCCATTGTACCGTTTCATCCCCCAAATACCTCTGAGTTGTCAGAGACTGATACGAATCAACCATGTGCACCCCTTGCCGAAATACTTACACTTCCCATGGTACTTGCGGTAATCCAATTCCATCACTTTATACTCAACCTCACGTCGGATGCTTACGTCTTCACACTCAACAGGGCCCCGTCTTTATCCTGAAACTGCTGACCAACTTGAAACTCAGCTAGTCCTCCGGTATCCTATATGTCTCTGGCCCCGAATTGGGCAGGCACAGTCGGATCCCCCTGCTGTCTCATGGCATCTAAGTCCAAAGCTGAAAAGTGTGAGGGGTACTGCAGTGTCCCTGAACTGCCTGCTACTCCTCCCTCATTTGGAGTATTCTTCTCATCCTCATCATCGCTATCATCGGCAATCATGGCGAGTTCCACATCATCATTATCCTCATCCTGAAATACATCTTCGACACCATCCAGGGCTCCACCCTGTTGGGGGTCTGGGACCACATCAACAATGCTGGCCACTGCAAACGTAGCATCAACTACCGGCACAGTATCAACTCGTTCTGTGTCACGAGTACGATCCAGGTCAACAGCGAAGGACAGGGAGGCCACCAAACATGCATCAGGCTCAATCACGGGTAGAGATGAAGAGGCACCAATAGGCCTCGAACACAACCCGACGGCCGTGGCTGAAGTCAGAGGAATCCGGTTAGAACCTCTTGAGCTAGAGACCACATCCACAAGCTTGGCCAACAGCTCAGGGGTCCTCACCTCCGGGAATTGCCGACGACAGTGGAACAACACTTCCAAATCTTCATCACTGCTTATGACGAACGAATCATACTTCACATCATCCCGCAAAACCGAGATCGAAATTCTGTAGAATAACTTCTCCACTCGTTTCATGCCTTGCAGATCTAGTTTTCGGATTATATTATCCTTAAACTCGGTGAAACTCGTCGAAGCTCTAACAAAAACACTAAGCGGATCCTTATCCGTAAACTTAATTTCGGAACATGTTTTTTTCTTAATCGACCCTCTATAGTGTACCAAAACCAAAAAGCTCTTTTCACTAGCCACTGTGAGGCTCACTATGATGAAGAATTCATATTCCACAGCTATTTATACACATTTTATCCCTTCTAAATCAAATTACTCTGCCTCCATTTAAATATGTTGCTGAAACAATAGTAAATCTGCTTTACCTAATTTGAATTATGTGTTTTGATCTACAACAAGGTAAATCGAAATAGCCTAATTCAATTTACTTGGAATCAAACAACCCATGCATAAATCTGACTAGCCTATTTCGATTTACTTTATTCATGTGTAAATCGAAATTGTCTAATTCAATTTATATATGGCCTAGTAATTCTACTTAGCTTAATTCGATTTACTAGCATAAATTGCAAATCAAATTACTCTAATTTGATTTATATAAACAAGGTCTTTGGGTGATCCACGTCTCATTTTTTGCTTTGGGTGATATTGATAATATTTGCTTCACTTTGGTTTATTCAAGTATTTTGCCCTGAAATAGATGTATTGATGATGTATTATTAGGAAACTTTATTCTAATAGGATATTTGGTTTTATCAAAATGGTTATATGCACACCAAAATTAATTACTATATATTTGTATATTAATATATTTGTAATTTAATTTATTTTTAATTTGTATTTTGTATTTCAATATGTATTATATACTGATGATCGATTTTGGTCTACATCTAATATAATTATAGTTTTATATGTATGAAATATAGCAATATTTGTTGTGATATGTATTGTTGCACTTGTATTAATGACCCATGAGTTTTGAAGATATGGTGAAGAAACTATCATGCTCGCATCAATACCTTAATTGAAGGATCTAAGGTTTGTGACTGAAACTTGGTTGACATTATAGATGGTGTACTAAAAAAGAAAAAATGCTGAATCCTGTCAGATTTATCGACAGAATACATCTGACGATATAAACGATGTCGAAAAAAATTATTGGCAAATTATTTTGTCTGACAATAATTATCGGTGAATTTTGCATTGAAGTTTGTAATAAATACAACGAAATAAGCGGTTTGTTACCGACGGTAATTTTTGGCGCCATATTATGTTTTGTGTCACTCATTTACCATCGGATTTTTCTGCCAGTAAATCCAACGGTAAGCAATTTTTTATTTCACAATTAGTGCACAATTAGTAGTCAAATTTTTTTTTTTACAAAATTAGTACATAAATTCTAAATACCAGAAATAAACTAATGATTTTATTAAATATCAAGGGTTTGAATATAATAAAATGTCAAAGAAGTAAAATACAATGACAGACTTAAAATAAATAAAATCCCTAAACCTTACGGATCCCGGTAATCGTCGTCTTCCCCCTGGTGAGGCGGCGGACAAGGTGGTGATGTCGGTGCCCCACCAGCAGCACCACTGTCTCCAGCATGCATCTTCTCGTTATACACCGCCATCTAGTCTCGCAAACACTCTAGCCGCTCCAGATCCTCCCTAAGCTACAGTCTGAAGGCAACGGTGGCTCCCACGCATGCAAGAAGCTCGTTGTACCTCACATCAGACTGCTAAGCTTGTTCGTGAAGCTCCTGTGCGAGCTTCTGCACCTGCTCCCTCAAATCGATGACTTTCTCAAGATCGGCAAGGTTGGTGGCAAAGGCAGAGGCAGATAAATTCGCCAATTTAGAGGTGCGGAGGCCGTTAGTGAAGAACAACCCCAACCTGTAGACGCTATTCTTGTAGGGCTCATGGGCGGAGTCGTGCTAAACCCTATCAGGATTGACGACTGAGGCCTTGGAGCTGGGGTCGTCCCCACTAGGCTGAGATTGCTGTGTCGCATCCTCCAATCTCTATGTATAGTCCTCTTGTGTAATACACGTTATGATTAGGATGACAGTTAATTGACTTTAAAACAAATACATTTCAAACTTAGAACTAATTGAAAACTCACATAATGAGCCGAGACCACTCATCAGCAAATCTCTCTTTGTTGACCTTCAACGTATGGGTATAATTAAAGGTCTCCGCTAATGTCGCCTCACGCTCCAACGACTTAGACTACACATATTGAAACCAAGTAATAAAATAAATCAAGTAACAATTAATTCAAGTAATAGTTAACAAAGAGGAGCAAACTATATTCCAGCCTGCTCTTCGTCTTCATGAAAATTGCCAACCCATTGATATACTTTGACGACCTCGACAATGCCCTGTTAGCTCTATCCATCAGACGGCGACGCCTGAACCCCTCATCAATACTAAAATAGTTGTCAAGTGCCTTTTTAATATCTGGACGGATCCAAATCATGAGGTGGTCGCACCCCTCACGAACGTCCTGCATCATTAGCTGAAGTCGTTTAGGTATCGGTATTCGTAGATCTTCTTTATCAAGAGATCATGCTCCCTATTCCATATAAAATTTCTCCTGCACAAAGTAATTCAACAACATTAAAATACAATTAAAATACAGTTAATTCAATAACATTGGATTTTTACCGCCCACTTCTAAAACCATCACTCTCTGGTCTCAGCAGGGATATTCGTGTAGCTCGGCCATGGGTTGTCGTATATGGACTTAATCACATTAGAGAGCTCCTGTGTACATGCAATGTTGTTTGATGCAAACCTATCAATGAAAAATTTAAGATTAGCAAACACATAAAACTTAACAAATTCAAAATAGATTGTGAAATACAAGACATTAAAATAGTACTAACGACATGCAATCAGGATAAATCCTCGTTCGTATAACGGGTGGTGGTAGAGAGGCATCCGACTGGGACGCATTAGAGGATTTGGCGCAGCGGTCTCTGTCACTGGAGTTGGAGGGGCGTAGCAGAAGGAGCCACATAGTTGGGGTTCAACACCGTGATGAACTACTGGTTCGTTGGACCTGCCTATGACGTCACAAGGGTCAACAGGGTAGTCGGGATAAAGGGTGATGGCTGAAAAGTTCCTGGGATACCGGTGGAAATCTTCTCTCTACTACGACCACGAGGCCGATTCGTGACATCTTTGCTACCTGTCGACATGTTTGCAAAGTGAATACTAACACTACAAGAAAAAAGGCCTATGGCCACGCTTTTTTCTTGCCACGCTTTAAAAGCGTGGCCAAAAGTGTTAATGGCCACGCTTTTACGAGGGTGGCGATAGATTAGAGATTTGGCCACCACGCTTTTATGAGGGTGACAATTGATTTGAGATTTGGCCACACTTTTTTTTGCCACGCTTAAAAAGTGTAGCCATAGAGAGAAACAGGCACACTTCTAAAGCGTAGCGATAGAGTTTTGTTATGGTGACATTTTAAAAGCGTGGCCGTTTTTTACAACTCTTTTGGCACACTTTAAAAGCGTAACCAAAAAGATTAAATTTTTTTTTTCAAAAAAGTTATAATTAATTAATTACGTTACACACTCTGTATGAAACTCTACCTTTCTCCTATCCTAACACTCTTCCCACCCTTTGTATTCACCCTGAAAAGAAAAGCCCTAAAAACCCTTTTCGAAAGAACCAGGTACTCCGTGACCCCAGCAATCCGAAGAACATTGCCGGTGCTCCCTGTTCCGGCATACTAACCATACCCCTTTTTAATTCACAAACCCTAACCTAACACCCACCACACTCCCCTCCTTTCCCCTCACAACAGCACCGCAGCCCCACTCCCCCTTTTCCCCTCTCCAGCGCACACAACACAATACACACACGCACCACCGCACCCACGCGGAATAGGAGACCTCGAGGAAGGAGACGCCGCCTTGTTACCAGCTCCGTCGAAGACCAGCCCGCTGCCACTGTCGAGTCAAACCCGAGAAAGAGAGTGTGTGCGACGATGAGAGAGGAGGAGCCGTCACCAAACGCGTCGCCGCCGCTGGAGGTGCTTCGCTCTTCGCCGTCGCCGAGGAGGGGAAAGAGGAGCTGCTCCCATCGCGCCAGTCACCGTCGTGCTTCCTGGTTGCCGATGAAGGAGCCGCGAGAACTGTTGCCGTCGTGGAGGAGGGGGACGCGCGAGAGGGAGCCGTCAGTGTGGTCGCCGTCGCAGCTGTTGAGTAAATCTTCGTGCTTTTTCAGTAAATCTTCCATCATCATTTAACTGAAGCCATCTTACGAAATTTTACTAACAGCAAGTTCAAAATGGGTCTACTAATTTTCATTGAATGTTATGTGCTGTCTGAATTTATGTTTTATTGTTGAATTTTTTATAGTTCTCAGGAAATCCAAGGAAATCAAGTTCTGGGTTGATTCTGTTCTGGTTCAGTAAGATGAGTTCTCAGGAAAAGTCTCTGACTTTGGGTGGAAATGAACAACAACATGTTGATGCTGATGCTGATGCTGATGCAGCAGCTTCTTGCAGAAGAACAGTTTCTCTGCCAGCTCAAAAGTTTCTACTATTGCAGAAGAACAGGTTCTGCTTCTGATTCTCTGCCTTTCATGATTGTTGGCTTCTTTGTTGATTTCTTTCCCCTCCTTTTCTTTTCTGATTTCTCTTGTTTTTCTATGATTATCCATGTCATCTGTTTGTGCTTTTCTTTCACCTTCTATTTGTTTTTATGTTATGTTTAGTTTAGTTGATGATTCCTCAGACTGAGATTTTTTTTTCAAAGTCATGTGTAGTGTTTTTGTTTGATATATCATAGACATGATCCTAATACTAGAACTAATTAGTTATGGTTGCAAAGTCGTCGTGCTGCCGTCTCCCTCTCCTTCACTCATCGCACCTCCGTTTCCATCTCTCAACCCTCCTCGTCGCCACCGGTCAGTGCTAACTCCCTCCCTTCTAATTATGGTAGTCAATCTGCTGCATGCTAATTTTGAAAATTGGATAACAATTTCGTCAATGATGAGATGCTCTTATACCCTAGTCATGTTTAATATTGGATGGAAATATGTAGAAAACAATAATTCTGAACAATTTGAAATTCTTCTGGACTGCTTCCCTTTCCATTTTTGACTTTAAGCATATAGGCAGCTAAAATGGCACTGATAGATAGTTTTCCAATCAAACTTCCCTTGACATTCATATGATTGAAGTTCTATTTATATAACTTGGAAAAGGTTAGCAGCTTTTTCAAACAAAATCCATGTTTGAATTTAGTAAAACAGCAAGTATTTATATTTGGTTACTGAGTTCAAAGGTGCCAAAATGAAATTTGTTTATGCTAAACTGTAAATGGTAGTATTATATCCTGTATTTAGCATAAAGCAAATTTGCATTGATGTTTAATCACCTTATTCATGATTTTCTTATATTTTTTAGTTGCATATTTTTTTAATAGCTACTACAATTTTCTAATGGTATATTTATATGAGATAAAATGTATTCATTGTCCTGAAAGCGTTTTTCAGATTTAATAGACCACCGAGTTTAAGATAAGGAAAAAAAGTATCCTACTTTTTTGGAGTCTAAAAGCCATATTTGAATCTTGAGAAATTTTGGTTGAGTTCTACCAAGTTTCATATTGATTCATGGCATTACTCTTTGCTAAATGCTTCCAAAATCTGTTAAAGTGAATTTTGTTCGAATGATAATTTGTTAAAGCTATTCTTGTGTAATTGCTAATTTATACTTGATCAAATTTTGCAATTGAATTATTTTAAAAATTACAGTTTTTAATATATGAATGCTTTAAAAGTGCAAGAGTTGGTTGTGGCTGTGTTGTGTTGAATGTGTTAGTTGAATTGATTTATTTTGTTTGCTTAATAGAACATGACAGTAATAGCTTTTAAGCTTGATAGAATATGACATATTGAGCTTAATATCATTTTTGTTGAATGTGTTATGATTGAAAGTACTTTCCTTATGCTTCAATTTTAAGCTTCAAATGTCTCTGCACCTGAAAAATTATGATCCAAATTGATTCAACATATTATGCACCAATTTCAGTTTGCATGCTTCTGTTGAACATAACACTTGATCAATGAAACTTTTAATACCAATTAGAAAAAACATTCAACTACTTTGATCAATTTTCTAACTATTATAATTATTACTCAGTCATCTCATTTTGTGTCCCAATACTTTCTTTCCTGCTGCTACAAGGACCTTTGCTGTTCTTCATTTATCTGCAATCTACACCAAAGAGAAAAAAAATTATCAATGTTATTAACCTAGTATTATGTTCTTCATTTATCTGCAATCTACAAAAGATAATTGGTATTATGTTCTTCTAATTTGATTGCCTTGTATGGTGGAACTCTAGCATGAAATTCTCAATGTCAAAGTGAAAGTTTCAGTAGATGGGATGTTTTCCATTGATTGATTCTATTAACCTGCTTATGAGTGTCTTCTTGTTAATTAGATTTAGAGATAATGTTCAACTTCGTTGCAAGTTTTTCTATCTGTTATGCATCTCACTGAAACCAATTTTTCTTTAATAGTTGGAGATCTACATGGAGATCTTAAGCAGGCTAGATATGCACTTCAAATGGCTGGTGTATTGATCTCTGATGGTCAAGACTTATGGACTGGTGGAGAAATGGTACGTGTCCTGTTTTTAGAAACTGATAGCTTTTAGTTTTAATTATAATTTATTCGCTAGTCTCTTTTGTCAATGTGCATAGAATCAGAATATGAAGTTCTAAAGTAGTTGTAAGGTTTTGGTTTGAGATTTATCACTTTAACATTGTGGACGTTTATTTTTGTTTCTTGTTCTAGGTGTTGATTCAAGTTGGAGATATACTAGATCGAGATGAAGAAGAAATTGCTATCTTGTCCTTGTTGCGATCATTGGATAAACAGGCAAAGGCAAAAGGTGGAGCTGTGTTTCAGGTTTGCCATTTTTAACCTTGACCATGTGAACAACTTTGGCCACTGTAAAACTCATGAACCACTCAAGTTATTGTCTCAAATAACTGAATGTCAAGGAGATGACAATTTCTTACTCATAACAGTATAGCTTCACCTATTAAATGTTAAACCTTCGTCTCCATTTAAGTCCCTTTACCAGAAATATATTGTATGCGTGGATATGAAAAGAATATATTTGATAGGCAAAAAGATGGTTTGATGGATTTCTTCTCTACGGATTCATATTTTATAGAAATACTAGAAATGTAAATTGATCTCCTCGTGTTTAAAAGTTAATTTTAGGAAATGGTTTATATATTGTTGTATGAATGTAGGTCCTTCTTAGAGGCCCAAAGAACTTCAGGGAAGCTGTGAAACACTTGGGTCTGCTTCTGGTGTTCTTTACAGCTATATCAAGCCTTATGTACGATCTAAGGGAAGGAAGTTTGAGAAGGTTAGAGGAAGGAAGAATAGCAAAAGACTTGGGGTTTAAGTTGTATTATTTCTGTATTTTTCTTCAATTTTTAGTTTTGGAATTTGAATTCGAGATTTATTTTGTATTTGAGTATTAGTTTTTTAATGTATAAAACAATTATAGCAAAAATTATATATGTCACTAATTACTGTTTGATTTGTCTTGTTATAAAAATTGCATATTATATTTATAGATTTGGTAATAAAAAATGATTGAAAATTTATATTGTGCAGATGAAGGTAAAGTTAGAAAAAAGATTTTTTTTTTAATTTGATAAGGCTATCGCCACGCTTTTAAAGTGTGGCCGTATCTCGCGCTATCGCCACGCTTCAAAAGCGTGGCCATATCTCACATATGGCCACGCTTTAAAAGCGTAGCCATATCTCCCACATATGGCCACGCTTTTAAGCGTGGCAATCTGTAAAAAGCGTGGCAAAAAAAAGCGTGGTGATAGGTCATGAAAAGCGTGGCGATAGAGCAATCGGCACTCTTGCAGTTGTGACCCTTTCAAAAGCGTCCCGATAGCTCGAAAAGCGTGGCGAAAAGCTATTGCTACGCTTTTTTCAGCTTTTCGCCACGCTTTAAAAGCGTAGCAAAAAACGTGTTTTCTTATAGTGTAATTAACACTAATTAGCATATACAACACAAATCATTCAACATTTATATTATTTCAAAAAAATTTTTGACATAACCTCCCCTAAAATTGGACATATATCCACATTTGCAGTTTTCACAAATCCAAACACTTTTCGACAACTTAAAACCTAATACTTTAAATCTGTCCTATCTTAACAACCTAAATACTCTAAAACTAAAAATTAAATCTAACTCAAACATAATACTAATTAACAACTATAACCTATAATAATACTGAGGATAACTAAAACAAAGATTGACATTAATATTAAAATGAAGAAGAACCTGGAATGCAGGAGTAGAGAAGAAAGAAGGGGACAACAGCGACGGCAGTAACGGCGACAATAGTGATGGCAGTGCTGACGGTAGCAGCGACGACAGCTGCAATGGCATCGGCGATAGGAGAATGTTGGACGGCCAGCGAAAGTAGGAGAGGGTTAGAGAGAGTGTGGGTTGCAGAGGGTGAGGGGAGAGGAGGCGGCATCGGCTGCAAATGAGCTACCAGCGGCGGCAGGACTGACAAAGCGGCAGGGCTGACGGAGGCGGGGAGAATGTTAGAGAGAGAGAGAGAGAGAGAGGGAGAAGAGGGGTAGAGAGAGGGGATTCGAAATGAAGGGTTACATGTTTTGCGCTTCAAATTTTAGGGCTCGTTACCAGTGGATTTACTGGCGGATAAATCCGACAGTAACGCATTACGGATCATCAAAATGCAGCATTCCACTAATTGGGTTTATCGGCAGAAAAATCCACCGTTAAATTCCACGCTAAATTTCGCGTCTATTTTTTCCGTTTTCCCTCCAATCATTACCGATGAATTTACTGTCAGAAATGAAAATTCGTCAGTAATGATTTGACCTTACGAATTCGACACCTAAACCGTCGGTAAATCCACCAGTAAAACCGACGCTAATGTTCAACGCTAAATCCGATGATATTCAGCATTTTTCTTGTAGTGGTGGATGCATAATGTAACATCCTTACTATTAGAATATCATGCTTCTGGCTGCGCCACTTTGATAGCGAGGATATTATGACGTCTTCTATATACTTAATAATAAAATAGGAGCCTTTAACTCGAAACCGTATCGTTGTTTTCTTTGAAAAATTGAAAATACTTTTTCTTAAAAACGTAGACACACACACACACACACACACACACACATATGAGTTCCTTATAAAAATAACTTACAAATATTACAATCACGACTCCTATCCCTCTTTATAAAAATATAATATTAAACGCGAAGGAAAATAATAACTAAGCTAATACAATAATATCATCAGAGGAGTTGTGCATATCTTGAAAAGAGAATTTTATAGAGGGGTGAGAACGTAACCACACGGTCTCATCAGAGGAGTTTCAGAATTATCATAAGAAGATATAAAAAAAAAATTATTTTCAACCGCATTGATCATTATTCATCTTATGAATCTTTTTGAAAATCAACAGTTAAATGTTCGAAAATCCAAGTTCATATTTTAATTTATAAAAAGACCCAATCACACATAATATCCAAAATCCAAAAGATTTCACCACATACCAATAACTCATTCTAACCAGACTTACCAATAATTCAAATTATCACGACCTCCAGCCCAAAATAAAATCAAACCACGGCATCCAGTCCAACATATAATCAATCACGGCCTCCGACCTCAGGCAAATTAATCAATACTCAACCATCACAATCCAATCAACCAGTCACAATCACAATCACAAGTACGGAGGTTCAAACACAATCAAGAGCAAATACAGCAAGTATGACAATTAGCAGTAAAACAGAAATATTTACATAGAAAAACCAATTACAATATGCACACCCAAACAATGTCACATAGATGTATATGATGCATGCCTGTCCTAATGGCCATGAGCTCACCTGTCGGGTTTTAGCAGTTTAACCGACACAAAACCCCTTTTTCAATATAAACATATATATAAATCCGATTTCCAACATAAAACCACTTTTCAGTACAAACAATCAAATCAACTTTTTAGATCAATTTTTATCAACAACCGCACGCCAACTCAAGCAATCAATAATTCAATCAAGTAAACAGTGATATTCATCCAAAATAAACCAGTCAATCCTTAAGACTCACATAATCACCAAATATATATTTTTCGCATTAATATCAATTTTTAACAATCTAATATAAAATAAGTTTAAGAAAAATCCTTACCTCAAATAGTCGAAGCCCGTAAGCCATAAAACATATCAAAAACCTTTTTTCTCCCGGCCCGCAACAGCGACAGCCGTGTAACACCCTAACTTTTAGCACGACATGATCGTACCAAAAGTAAGGCGTTATGGACCTGATTTCCTTTATTATAAATTTACTATTGAGCCTTTACGTCGATATCGCGTTTCCGTTTTTAAGAAAATTTCAGAAAAATATTTTAGTAATTAAAATCACATAACAAAAGATCTTCAAATAATAATAACCACATAATTACTAATAATAATAGATGTTATACGATTAAATTCAATGTAAAACTCAAATACAATACCTATCCCTCTGGATAAAATAAAAAACCCTAAAGCAACAAGGACGAGGGAACTCTATAAAAACAACAGGAATCACAAGTAAATCTACTAATCGTCTGCAGCTTCTTACTGAATTTCCGAACCTGTGTCACTGAAAGGGTAGAAGATTTGGGGTGAGAACAAACCACACGTTCTCAGTAGGGAATGGGAATGCCATAAAAGTAATGGAATAAAATGCAAATAATTAACTTTGCTCAATAAAAATATATTTTTTATCAAACCCTTTGAAAATACTCTTGTTCTACTTTAGCTAACAAATTACCTCTTTTTAAAAAAAAAAAAACTCTAAACTCAAATCAAAACTTAAATATAAAATTAGTCACATTTTCTATCTCTCAGCCACATAGTTAATCCTCAGTCAAATGTCAACTCGTAATCACTTTAATACACTCACAAACAAGTAGTGCAAGCAAGAGATTCAATTCAATGTACAAGCAAGTCACAACAAGACAAAAAATACAATCACAAAGTAATAAGACAAGCAAGCGCAATCAAATGCAAATGTGCAAACAACATGATGCATGTCTATCCCTAACGCAGACCATGAGCTCATGTGTCGGTTGCCTACCCGCTCCCGACATTACCCAGGCACAAGTCCCAGGTATGGCTTTCCAGATGCATCAGTGTGCTTATAAGTCGTACGGCTAGGCCGCATACAGTGTGACTTTCCAAATCAATAAGCGTACATCTGGAAAACAGTTCTCAGTGTGTGGGCGTCCCCACTTTACATTTAGCACTAAGGCCCAAACAATATCACATCTGCTCTCCTGGGGCAGACACTTCATTAATTAATATATTCTTTACTTAAAACAAAATCTCTCCTTAAAATATTGGGTTTAAAACATTATATTTTTCTTAATAAATCAAACTTTAAAATAGAATAAATTTTTCTTAACTAAATATATTTTAAATAATTTAATTTTCCAAAACCAAATCTTTTAAAATAACCTTTCAAATAAAACCTCAGATTTTATAAAATTTCAGCGGCATTTTCTCTAAAATTCGGTCTAAACCACCCTTACGGATTCCCTATTCCTCAACAATTCACCAGCCTTTTTCTCAACAATTCTCAAATCAGCAAAATTCTTAATAATCAGAAAACAGTCACATTCACAGCAATAATCCATACTCAATAACATTACTATTATTAATATATACATATAGATATATTTGTAATTATTCAATTAATTTTGTAGGCATTATAAATTAAAAACGTTTATCTTTAAAAATAAATCCCCTACCTTCGTACGTAATCGAAATACTCGAAATTCCGGAAAAACTTTATGACCGAGCTGCTGAAAGGAAAAACGTCCGAAATCGTCTGTGCCTCCTAGAACTCCAGTTGGCCGAACTCAAAGAGAAGAAGAGTTACGTCACCGTCAACTCTTACCAGACAAAAGTAACGCCAATATATAGAGGAGGAAGATACGAACACTTTTATTGGACTAAATTTTTAATTAGAATTACGAAACTTAAGAAATCGAAGCCGAAACTTATGAAAGGGTTACAGTTCTCTCTTTTCTTTCTCGGCCCCTTTCTTTTTATTTTCTTCAAACTCAACTTAGTAATGAACGAAGAGAAAAGGAAAATTGATTAAGGGATGATAGTAACGAACAAAAATTTGTGGTGATTAAGCCTTAATATGTGTCATTACCAAACATATATATACTTGCATGCCATCCACGTTTCGTATCTTTATTTTGCTTTCTGGCTGTGAATGAATCCACGTTTTATATATATATATATATATATATATATTTCGTATCTTTATTTTGCTTTCTGGCTGTGAATGAATCCACGTTATATATATATATATAGATATAGATAGTGCATGAGTCAAGCTTTAAATTTTCTTTTTTCATTCCTTAAAAGGCTTCGGCCATTTTTTTTCTAATAATAATAATAATAATTTTTTTTATTTTGTCTACTAAAATAATTTTTAATAAATAATTCAAACTAATAGAATAAATTATAATCAAATTAAATTTTAATAATAATAAAATTTTATTTAATTATTTTTGTTAGAAATAATTTTCTTAAAAATAAAATTCAACAAATATAATAACTCATAAATAGTTAATTATTTAATTTTCGAAAATTTGGGATTTTACAAGCCGCAACCACAACTCCATATTACTTTTGCAGCAACAACAACACTTTAATCGTGACATGGAATAACCAGAACTCAACCTTATGGCAATAAGGCTACAAAAACCTCAGCAACATATAACAGAACAATCACTAAAAGAATTTTTTGAGCAAAACAACTTACTGTACTTAAAGAAAAACTAGAGAATGGAGTAGCTGTAGCTTCGGTGGTGTTCCGACAAGCTCCAACAGTTTCGGCGGGCAGAACGGCGGACCTCACGACGGCAGTACCGGCAGCGACCTCGTCTGACACCAACAGTGACGATGTAAGCTCCGGCAGTGACTGAAAAATGGCTCGACGACGGCAATGGAGGCCCGATGACCGGAAGCGACAAACGGTGACAGCGTGACGAGACGCGGCAGCGCGGACCATTGGTGACAGCTCCTCCAGCTCACATCCCTGCCTCTCTCAGTGACGTTCGACGACGACGCATAGACAGCGGCGACGTAGGGGTGGCAAGCGGGGAAGCCCGCCCCGCCCCGCCCTGCCCCGCCCCGCCCCGCCCCGCCTAACGGTGGGCTGGCGGGCCGACGGGCTAAGCCCGCCAAATAACCTCTTTTTTTCTTTTTTTTTTTTACTTTTAACTATTATAATTTTTATATTCACAAACACTAAAGTCTTTGTAATTATAAATATCTAATAAATATAATTATAAACCAAGTTTTCATCTAAAACATAATTATAAATATTATTCCCAAAGCAAAATAAACATAATCCAAAATATAATTATATATATTGTATCTAAAACAAAATAAATATAATCCAAAATACTCAATTTTCATCTTCATTATCTTGTAAGTTTAGTTGAGAGAAGTTGAGTTTTGGCAAAAAAATTGTAAAAATACCCCCTGCTAAAAAAATTCTAAACCCGGCGGGGAAGCCCGCCCCGCCCCACCAAAACCTGCGGTTTAAGCGATGCGGGTTAGGCGGGCTTTTACTATTTGGCGGTCCCAATTTTCCAGCCCAACCCGCCTTTTTTGGCGGGTTACGCGGGCTGGCCCGGCGGGTTTAGGCCCGTTTGCCACCACTAGCTTGACGGCTCCTCCTCTCTCTCTCTCAACGCGAGCTTTCTCTTTCTCCCTTTGGTTCGACGACAATGACGGCGCATGGTGGCAGCTCGACGGTTCGGCGACGACAGCAAGCAGGTAGCAGCTCGATGGCGAGCTCCAAGGCTGCGGCAATGACAGCGGGACAGCCCTCCCCCTCTTCTCTTTCTTCTTCTTCTCCCTTTCTTCCCTCTACTTTCTCGTTCTCCCCTTCTCTTTTCTTTCTTCTTTCCGTTGGGTGAGGGTATTGCGGGGTGAAAGGGTAACGGCAGTAAGGTGGTAAGAAGAGTGTGTTAGAATTAGTGTGTATAATGAAATTAGGGTTAGGAGAGTGTGGGTTTGGGGATTAGGATTTTGTTTTGGAAAAAAAAGGCTAGGACTAGTATATTTTTAATAAAAATAGGGATAATATAGTAATTAAAAATCAAATTTAATTAAATAATAGTTATCTATAAAAATGCCATTTAATTATTACTTACAAATTATTACAAATTATTAATCAAATTAATTTTCTTTTATTCATAAAATAAAATTTAAAATCTAAATATTCAAGTTAAAGTATATAAAATTTTTATTATTTTTAAATTACTAAACCTTTAAATTATAAATAAAAAATATCTAATTTATATATAAAAATCTATAAAAATATAATTTTAAATAAATATAAAAGATCATAAATAACTTATTATTTAATTTTTAAAAATCTAAAATTTTACCCTCCATAGTCTTGGAGAAGAGTTAGTAGAGTCTGTTTTTACTCTTATGTGAATGAAATTTTGAAATTCTCATTCTCTTTTTGCTATAGATTAATCATATTTTTGCTTTTTTTTTTGAGAAATATTAGAAAATTATCAAAATTTATAGTTTTTGGGCCTTACTTAATCATCAATCTACTTTAGTATAGTAATCAAACAATATATTTTATTCTATATTTTTAAATATTAATAACTAACTCACAACCAAAAGTAATAAATTTTGATGACCTGACTAGTATTTTTATTTTCTTGAGCAAATAGACTATTAATCTTGTTCATTAATTTATCCTTTAGATGTGCAGGGAGACCATGCTTTCTATAACAAGGTATCAATTAGGTGACATGATCTTCCACAAAATGAACAAATTAAAGTCTGGGACTGTGCCTTTCCTTCCAAATCCTCTTCTTTATCATTTCTGCCACGACCTCGGCTCCTAAAGGAGGGTCAATCTGTCATGTATTGTAGCGCCTATAGTGTCCTAAAATAAATTCGAAGAATATAATGCAAATTTCGAAGTCAAGTGAGATGTGCTAAGTTTAGTTTGGTCGGTTGATGGGTATGAAGTGTGTCATTTGATTAGTTGAAAGTATAGTAAAAAGCTAGACTTAAAAATTTACTAAAATAAGTAACAACTTTATTAATTTTCTCAAATAACACACATTTTGTATGCAACTTTTATATAGGCCGTTCCAATTTTAAATTTAGATTTTTTAAATTTTAAATTTTATTTAAAAAATATAATTTTTTATTATTATTTTATAAATAAAATAAAAAATATAAAAAATAAAAAATTATATTTTACTTTCTAAAATAAAAATTTAAAATTTAGAAGATACTAATTCTTCAACTTTACATGGGATGCTAAAACTCTAGAATGATTGCAGGCAGCCATATCTTGAATGCACACTATTCAAGATAGTTCTTATTTTACATTTTAAATGTATTTGGAAAGTGGTATTATTAATATGAAAAAGTCTAAAAAATTAACAATTTTTTTAAATTTTGGCTAGTATGTAATTAGTAAAAGAGAAATGAGTAATCTTACACTATTAAAAATATTATTGATGATTATTTGATAACTACAAATCACAAAAGTTACTACCCATAACACTCCTTTTTTAGACCAAAAAAAATTACAAAATGTCATCCGCTTTTTAAATTTTTAATTTTACTAATTTAATGACTGAAACAATTTTCAATATCTCAAATAAAAATAGTAGATTGTAGAGGCAAAAAATTATTATTATTATTATTACTTATGTTGTTGTTGTTGTTGTTTCCTAACGTGTGATACTCGTTTTTTGGTGCTTCAAATATTACTTTTTGTTGGAAAGTTAAAAAAAAAAGTGCATGGTAGCAAATACCTTTATATTAGAACAACACATATACTTCAAAACTTCAAAGAAGGCAATATTATACACTAGAAAGATGGACGTCGTCTTCCACCTATATATAGTATGATACACCAGAAGGATACGTTCACTTCCTTTATTCTTTCATTCTCTTATAGATCTACATACTATCACATATGCAAGGGTTCACACACAAGCGTACGTGTTGATTTTGATATGTGTATGCTACTCTGCTTAAAGTAGCTATGGTATTTTAAAAAATATTGTTAAAATTTTAGTAATATTTTTTTATTATTTAACAACGCTTTTTAAAGGTGTTGCTAAAAAATATTATCAAAATATAACTTTAATTTTAAAAATATTTGATAATCACCATAGTTACTATAAAAGTAAACATACTAGAATTCACCCTAAAATGCATGGCTAACAGTTCGTATTGGTAAAGGAAATCTGTTTCCCTGCGATATCATATCCAACATTGAGGTTAGCCAATTGAAAGTTCCCCAGCAGCGAGTCATTCTCAGTCGATCGTATAATGGCAAGACACCAAACTCCGCCATCAAATTCCAAATAAGTAACACCATTCACAAAACTAACATTTACTTTGTTATCGGCGAACTGAAACGTCACCTTTGGCAAGTTTTCCACCTCTGCTTTAGTCGCCTTAAAACAGAACTCGAGGAAATCGTGTGGACTCTTTGCAACAGGCTTAACCACCTCTTCTCTTATCAATTTCAGAAAAGGATCATACACCGCTTTTTTAAGCCGCGAGTAAGTAGCACCAGTATCAACATAAATTCTTCCAGGTTGACTTTTCAAGTTGACTATTTTGTTTCCTACACTGATTCCATTAAGTTTGACATAGTAGTATTTGGGGTCTACCAATGGTATTGAGTCTTTTGCAGATATAACGGCTTTTGACCCAAAATACATTGTAGTACTTTTAGAGCTTGTTTTAACGAAGCAGTGAGAGAACTTTTGGATACCTAATTGAGAGATGAAGGAGAAAGGGGTAATAAGGCTTAGTCCCAAACAACCATTGATGTCCTTCCCTTCGAATAAATTAGGGCTTGTATCCGTAGCGTAACCGAACTTTAAGATCCCCACGTCCTTTGCATCAAAGGAGAATTTGTCTTGCGAAATCACCCCCGATGTTGATGCTTGATCGGAGTATTTGATCTTATAGGTGCAATTTTGATTACTACGAATCTTGCAAGTTCTCTGATTTAGTTTCTGACAAAAACTTTTGTCGTCACATGGCAGAGCACCGTAAGTGGTGGAGCTTGCGGATTTGAATGCTGTTTTGGAATTGGTCCATATGACGTCACTTGCTGTGTCAACAAAGGCAAGGACATTTTGTGGTGGTGTGCCAATGGAATAGGAAGCTATGTATAGATCTGAATCAGGGTCATATGTAACTTTTGTTGAGAAATCTGGAGGAGGTGCTTCTAAGGGCATGAAGTTCAAAGTTGAGCATAAGAGAAAGATGAGGTAAAGGAAGAAAGTGGTGGTGGAAGCCATGCGCTTACTCTTGATTCGTTTCTTGTTGCAAAGTCATCAACACCATTAGTCTCCTTTTATAGAGAGACAGAGCGCCCAATAAATTTTCAAATCGGCACCTAATAATTTTTGGATTTAACTAACGTGTCTCTTTAGAGTACATGATAAGAACTTATCATAAACATTTGGTAACAAAAAAAAATATAAGACAAATTTTAAATTTTTTTTTCTGTCTTACTAATATTACTGATTTATTGTTAATAAAAAATTTTAAATATTTTTATTTAATAAATACAAAATAAATGTATTAAAAACTTAATTTTTTTTTTAATTTTAATAAAAACTTTTTAAATTTGTAAGTTTATCATGTGCCTTAAATATACATGTTAGAGCAGATGTTAGGTAAATTCGTGAATTTTTTTTTTGTAAGAGAATTTAATTTTATGCAAATTTCAATAACTAATTCGGTCTTTAACATTTTATGTTATTAAACAAATCAATTCTCACATTAAATTTTGATTAAAAAAAATAAGATAAATTAATCTCAATTCTTATTTAATAAAGATATAATAGTATCTAAGTATTTTTAAAATTTTTATTAGTTTCTTTCTATAGATGAAGATTAATTTATCTAACGAAATAAAAGTTTAAAAACTAATTTAATAATTAAATTTTGTTGAAAACTAAGTGTTTGACTAAAATTTTTTTAAAATCAATTAATTTGAGATATTACTCAAATTCAGTTAGAAAATAAAATTTTTATCGTAAAATTATTTTTATTTTGATTTTAGATTCTAAATCTTAAATGCTCTATGGTCCAAAAAATAAAAATTAAAAAATAATTTTATAATAATAAAAGTTTTATTGATGTTTACTAATTAAAAGTTAACTCTCTTATTCATCTGATACTATATTTTACATAGTTGTAAATTGATTAAATTACTTACAGTAAACGATCATATGCGCAGGGACGGATTTAAGTAGTACATTGTGAGGGTAAGTGTCCCCACTGATTTTTTAAAAACTTTCACTGCATAGTAAAAATTTATTTGTCCCTATAGTATAAATGAATTCAAAAATATTTAGTAATCAAAGAAAATCAATTAAAAATAATCATAATTTATTTTATTTAGTATTCATTAATTGTTACGATAATTAATGAATGCTAAATAAAACAAATTCTAACAATTTTTTTTATTTTCCTAATATTACCGAAATGAATTTGACCCGACTCATTATTTATTCTCTTGGTCACAATGTTCATACATAAATGAAAAAAAAGTTTAAAAGATCTCACTATATTATAAAATATTCTATTAATTATTTAAGAAAAAAAAAATTAAACTTTTATAAAGTGAAAGTTAGTGTATGTATGTGGAGGAAATTAATCTCTTATGTTTTATTATTGCATATTTTTTTTTATTCGTGTGATTACCTACCTTTACTACAAATAAGAAGAAAGTATAGCCAAAGCAGGAGTTCTTTAGTAGTGTGTATATAGACTATGATTTCACTATTACTTTTATTAACTACTTCTTATTTTGTTTTATATATTGATTTTGAAATTGTATTTGATTTTGATTTTGTGATGTTAGATTGTTAATAGGTTATTGTTGATATTTTCGAGTTTGGTGTTTTGCAAGTTACAACCTCTCCAGAGTTTAGTGTTTGATGTTTTGCAAGTAAGTTGTAACATCTCTGAAGTTTAGAATTCTCTCTATAACTCCATTTTTCAATTTTTTTTTAATTTAATTAAAGGTTGATTTTTATTTTACCGTACCTTTTTAATTTGTTCAATTGTTCTGTATTTATTTGTAATTATATTATTGTGTATTTTTTTATCTGTTATTATTTAAATTATTATTTTAATATTTTAATTTATTATTTAGTTAATTTAAAAATTAATTATATTTTACAATAATAAAATATAATTTTAAAAATAATTGTTATAGTATGTATATTTTGTCCTACTGACAAAATTTTCTAGATCTCACTACATATGCGATTAGAAATAAAATTAACCATGTGAAAATTGAAAAATTGCTTCATATACCTAAAAAGACTTTTTTCACTTGAATGTTCAACTAAAAAGTGCATAATTTTGTTAACATCAATATGAACTTGGATAAATAATTTTCTTAGATAGGCTAGATTTATTACAAGCATAGTCACTAAGATAGCGAGGAGATATTGAGATATAAAATTGTGTTTAACAGATGAGATATAAATAAAAATATTGTGTTCAAAAATACTGAATTAGTATATTTTATATCTATTCTGACAGAAAAAAATAGAAATACTAATAAAAGACACAATTTATTTTTTATTTTATTATTTTTATTAATTTTTTATAATTATATTTTTTATTATTATATTCTTTTTTCAAATTTTTTAAAAAAATAAAATAAATTAAACTTTCATAATTTATTTTAGTTTATCACTAAATAAAATATAAAAATTTTATATTTTATATTTTTGTCTTTTATATCTTTTTTTTTTATATTTTATTTTATCTTATTTTCATAACCAAACCCAAAAATTTGCAAATTGAGTTGCCTTGTAATTTGAACACATCAGAAACAATTTTCTTTTACAAGAATAACTTTGATAACATGTTTTTCTTTTATAAAGATATATTTTACTAATCACTACTTGTTTCTTTAAATATAATTTTTGGTCCATTGATGAAATAACCACTGGTGATCTCGTCATCCTGGTTAATTATTAGAGCTAAATACAATTTTAGTTTTTAAAGTATAAGTTAAAATTTTTTCTTCTTATAAAATCGTTCTTAAAGTTTAATTTAGTTTTAAAATCGTCCTTACTTCAGGGATCAAAATCGTACGGAGGTAACAACGAAAACAAAAACAAAAGTAGATCGTAGATAGCTTCTTCTTTTTCTTTTTGTTTTCCTTCTTCTTCTTTCCTTTCTCTTTTGCAGGAATAGAAACAGTACACTCTCTTTTTCTTTTTTTTTTTATAATTTTTTTGTTATGAATAATTTGGTCCAAAATTTTAATATTTAAATAAAAAAACGATTTTAAAATTTAATTTTAAAAATTAGTGACGATTTTGTATGTAAAAATATATTAAAAACAAAAAAAATTTTCGACCAATACATTAGAAACCAAAATCACACTTAACCCTAATTATTATTATTATTATCATATACTGCATACATAGGACTTCATTATTGATATCTTACTTTTAATAAATTCTTACTCTATATTGTTTCTAGAATAATAATGTTATATCACCAATAAATATTATTATTTTTTATCAATAATTAATCAAAAATAATTTATATACATATTTATAATTATTTTATACATAAAAATATATAATTTATATTTATCAAAATTTTATATATATATAAATTAATATAATTTATATTCATCATATTTTTTAAAATTAGTACACATAAATTAATAAAATTTATTTATTAAAAATAATTTAATATTTATATTAATCAAATAATAATAAAAAATATTAAATATTGCTGCCCCAAAAGCTTCTGTTGTTTTTATACAGAAGATATCTAATCGTGTTATACAAAAGTTTAAGTAATAGGGGAATATATTGATCATCCTGTACGGATTAGGATATACCTTTGAACTCTTTGTATGCTTCGTCCTATAGATAATCACCCACCCAAAAAAGTCATTCTGTCAACATCAAATATCGTAATTTTTGTTATAAAATAACTAAATAAATAAATAAGAAAGAGGTAACAAATATAAAATAAAAAAAATAATTAGATAGTTCTAGTAGTAATGTTCACTAGAATTATTATATCAATATAATAGATATAATTATGTATTGAATAATATTAAAATAAAGTATATAAGAGAGAGAATAGTATGAAAGAGAGAAAGTGATGAAGAATGTTTTATTTTTATTGTTGTTGTTGTATATGTTACATGAGGATATGCCCTCTATTTATACATATAAAATTCAAACATTCAACCTTCATTAATTCTCAATTTGTATTGAGAAGTTAAGTTTTGAAAAGCTCAGCCGCCCAATTGATAAATGGGCATTCATTCCATCTTTATCACAACACTCTCCTTTGGATGCCCATTTAGGATTATTGCCTCGTTAAAACCTTACTAAAGAAAAATTCAGTGGAAAAAATCTTAGTGAAGGAAAAAGAGTACAATATCCTTTGTGATGGGGCCTGCCTCATTAAAAACCTTGTCAAGAAAAACCCAATGAAAAAAAACCTGACCAAGGAAAAAAGAGTACAGTCTCCCCCCTCTTGCCGACATCATTTAATGTCTCGAAATCGGCGCATCCCAATCTCATGTACCAATCTTTCAAAGGAGGATTTTGGGAGTGACTTTGTGAATAAATCTGCCAGATTGTCACTTGAGCGGATCTGTTGGACATCAATTGTTCCTTGATTTTGAAGATCATGAGTGAAGAAGAATTTGGGAGAAATATACTTTGTTCTATCACCTTTAATGTATCAACCTTTAAGTTGAGCAATGCATGCTGTATTATCTTCAAACAGAACAATTGGAGCTATCTTATGATCAATCAGTCCACATGATGACAGAATATATTGGACCAAACTACTGAGCCAAAAACACTCGCGACTTGCTTCATGAATCGCTAGTATTTCGGCATGATTAGAGGATGTTGCAACAATCGTCTGTTTCGTGGACCTCCATGATATAGCAGTACCACCATATGTGAACAGGTATCCTGTTTGAGATCTCCCTTTATGTGGACCAGACAAGTATCCAGCATCTGCATAGCCAGCTAATTGTGACTTGGATCCATAGGGATAAAACAATCCCATATCAACCGTTCCATGAAGATATCGAAATATTTGTTTGATTCCACTCCAATGTCTTCTGGTTGGAGAGGAAATATATCTTGCTAGTAGGTTCACAGCAAATGATATATCGGGTCGTGTATTATTAGCAAGATACATTAGCGCTCCAATGGCACTAAGATATGGTACTTCTGGACCAAGGATATCTTTATTTTCTTCTTTATGACAGAATTGATCCTTTTTCACATCCAAAGATCTTACGATCATTGGGGTACTCAAGGGATGTGGCTTATCCATATAAAATCTTTTTAAGATCTTCTCTGTGTATGTTGTTTGATGAATAAAGATCCCATTTTTTGTATGCTCGATCTGCAGGTCGAGACAAAATTTAGTCTTTCCAAGATCTTTCATCTCAAACTCTTGCTTTAGAGTTTTTATAATTGTTGGAATCTCTTCAGGAGTTCCAATGATATTTAAATCATCAACGTACACAGCAATTATAATGAATCCAGATGCAGATTTCTTTATGAAAACACATGGACAGATATCATCATTCTTGAATTCATTTTTGGCCAGATACTCAGTAAGACGATTATACCCAATGTTCTGAAAACCGGTTCAAACCGGCCGGTCGAACCGGTCGAACCGTGAACCGGTAGCTGTAGCGGTTCGGATAATAAGAAAAATCGCAGGATTTGAAAATCGGACTTGAACCGACGAACCGGCCGGTTACCGATCGGTCGAACCGAACCGGGACCCGGCCGGTTTTTTAACATTGCCTCAATACGCTGCCGTTTTGTGCTGAGGGAACCCTAATTCCCTTTTCTGAGTTTTCTCCTTCGCAGCCTCCACTTCCTCGTTCCTCCATCTTCTCAGTTCTCAACTCCAGCCTCCCACAGAACAGAACACCACCCAGTTACCCACGACTCCAGGAGGCCCTCAACGCACTCACCGCCGTCGCACTCACCTCAACACACTCACCTCCGTCGCGCCTTCAGCACGGTGACGCCGTCACCAGTGTCACGCCGTCAGCTCCCTGGCGCCGTTGGGTCCGTCGCGCCTTCCGATACCTCGCGCAGTCAGCACCTTCCCGCCGTCAGCTCCGCCGCGCGCTCAGCTCCGTCGCGCCCTCAGCCACTTCGCATGTCACCTCCGTCGAGCTCTGCCTCTGAGAAAGCAGTAGAGAAGCGTTGAAGCGTTGTCCTTCGAGCTCTAAGAGAAAGCAACAGATTTCCTCATTTCCAGGTAATTTTTAATTTAGTTATGAACATGATTTTGTGATGCAATCCGATTCTGATGAAACTGTGCTCTGATGAACTGAACTCTGAGTCTCTACTCTCTGAAAACTGAAACTGTTATGAACTGATTTTGTGATTTCATTGATTCCGATGAACTGAACTCTGATGAACTGAACTCTGAGTCTCTACTCTCTGAAGGTGTTATGAACTGATTTTGTGATTTCATTGATTCTGATGAACTGTGAACTGTGATGAAAGTCATGAAACTGTGATGAAATATGAACTGATTTTGTGATGCTTTTGTGAACAAAGAATTTTTTGAACCTGAGATGTTGTACTTGTTCAGAGTGTTAAGACTTGAGAGTGCGGCATTCCACAACATGATGATCAAGTGTTACAGTTACAAAAATAATAAGAACAAGTTTTGAAATAATGCTTCTCATTTTCTCAGTGTACAACAGAGTGAGGACTAAGAGAAAATTAAAATTGTGGTTGGATCGACAAATTAAAGATAAGAATGGCTACATTATATTATGTTCAGTTCTTCAATTCATTGAGTCTTCTTTTTTAATTGTGTGCCAGTTGTTGTTGATCATCTCCATTTATTTATTTGCACTTGTGACATTTCTTTTATAAGAAATTGTACCACTAGTTTTGAATTTTGTAAGAATAATCAATGTGCACTTGTGACATTTCTTTTATAAGAATTTTTTGAACCTCAGATGTTGTACTTGTTCAGTTGTTTGTATACTCTGATTTTGAAATTTGGATGTTGTTTGTTCATTTATTGTGAACTTGAGAGTTGAGATTATTGGGTTGGATTGCTGGTAATATTGAGTTGAGATTAGTGAAAATGAAGGTGATGAAATCAATGAGGCAAATCTGCAGCAAATTATGGAGGATTTTGATGATTGATGACAAACTTGGATCATTTTGATGCTGCTATGTTATGTTTGATTGGTTGTTTGTTGACTTTTGAACTTTGAATTTGTATTTGAATGAGATTATAACATTTGGTTTATGTAGGACTTTTAATTTGAATGATATTTTAAAGTTTAGATTAGACTATAATTATATTTTCATGTGCTTATTTATATTTTAATTATTATTTTATTATAAAACGGTTTTTACGGTTCAACCACGATCAAATCGGTTGAACCTATAAACCAGTGAACCAGTGTCTAGAGCGGTTCGATGACCGGTTCGGTTTTCAGAACCTTGATTATACCACATTCGTCCAAATTGCTTTAGACCGTATAAAGATCTTTGCAATTTAACTGAGTATAACCCCTGTGAATATTCATTGGATGGTTTATATATCTTTAGTCCTTCATGGACTTTCATACAGATATTCCGATCTAATGAACCGTATAAATAGGCTGTTACCACATCCATTAAATGCATATGCAGTTTATGATATGCAGATAAACTGACCAAATAATGCAATGTTATCGAATCCACTATAGGGGAATACGTTTCTTTATAATCTATACCGGGCCTTTGTGAAAAACCTTGTGCCACAAGTCAGGCTTTGTAGCGCACAACTTCATTTTTCTCATTTCGTTTTCTCACAAATACCCATCGGTATCCAACAGGTTTTACATCTTCAGGTGTACGGACTACAGGTCCAAAGACTTCACGTTTTTCAAGTGAGTCTAATTCAGCCTTCATGGCTGCTTCCCATTTTGGTCAATCATTCCTTTGTCGACATTCTTCGACTGATCTTGACTCAAGATCCTTATTTGTAGGGTTATCGCCCGATAATGTTAAATTGATTCAAAATAAGGTAAAGACTGGTAAGTATACTCTGTCTCCATTTCCACTTAAAGTATTTTCTAGTAAAGAAAAAGCACCTAAGAATACATATTTTATTCATATTAATATAGATAAATCAACAGTTTATGGATGTTTATATCCTATTCTGGAAGATAATATTGTTATTACTGCGCTTGGGCACTTGCTTAATAGTAGATTGATATCTCTTAATATTCCTCATTCCTTATCCTTTGGATATAATCTTTCATGCATGATATTTAATGTCACATTATATGCAAATATTTCATTGACAATTGTCTTATTTCGGTCCCATTTCTCTCTTGTAAAGACATAATTTATCGAGATCTCATCATTTTCACAATTTTCAGGTACCTGAACGTCTTCTGGCATTAAAATTATATCAGAATTTTGGACAACTGCAGGTGTCTTTACTGTGTCTTTTTCAACAGGAATATTATTTATCTCTTTTCTCTTTCGAGGATTTTTATCTTTGGAACCGACAGGCTTGCCACGCTTCTGGCGTGTATTTGCTTCAGTAGCTATTTGTCCTACTGGGACATCAATTCGAATCGGGACATTTTTCGTCCTGCCACGCTTCTGGTGTAAATTTGCTTCAGTGGCTACTTGTCCTACTGGGACATCAATTCGAATTGGGGCATTTTTCGCTGGTATATAAGATTTGGTTATCTTCTTTGTATCAGAAAATGCATCAGGCAATTCATTTACTATTCTTTGCAAATGTATAATCTTTTGAACTTCTAGTTCACATTGCCCTGATCGAGGATCTAAATGCATCAAAGATGATGCATTCCAATTAATTTCCTTTTCAGGAAGCTTATTCTCTCCTCCTAATGTTGGAAATTTTGATTCATCAAAATGACAATTTACAAACCGGGCTTTAAATACATCACCGGTTTGTATCTCAAGATACCTCACTATAGAGGGAGAATCATATCCAACATATATCCCCAATTTTCTTTGGGGTCCCATTTTGGTGCGATTAAGTGGTGCAATGGGAACATATATGGCACACCCAAATATTCTTAAATGGGAAACATTTGGCTGCTTGCCAAAGGCTAATTACATAGGAGAGAACTGATGGTAACTCGTTGGACTCAAACGAATAAGTGTTGCGGCATGTAAAATAGCATGCCCCCAAACCGAGGTTGGGAGATTTGTTCTCATAAGTAAGGGTCTAGCAATTAATTGGAGGCGTTTAATAAGTGATTCTGCTAACCCATTTTGTGTGTGAACATAAGCTACTGGATGTTCAACACTTATTCCATTAGCCATACAATAAGCATCAAAAGCTTAGGAAGTAAATTCACCAGCATTATCAAGACAAATTGCTTTGATTGGATTTTCTGGAAATTGTACTTTATTTTAATCAAATAATTTGAGCCAGTAATCTCGCAAACGCCAGGTTGCGAAAAGATAATAAGCACACGTATGACCATCTCAAAGATGCGTCTATTAGGACCATAAAATATCTAAAAGATCCACATGGTGGATGAATAGGTCCACATATATCACCTTGAATCCTTTATAGGAATTCAGGGGACTCAAATCCAATCTTTACTGGTGATGGCCTTAAAATTAACTTCCTTTGCGAACATGCAGCACAACAAAATTCACTAGTTTTAAGAATCTTCTGGTTCTTTAGTGAATGTCCATGGGAGTTTTCAATAATTCTCCTCATCATGGTTGTTCCGGATGACCCAATCTATCATGCCAAGTTATGAATTCATTTGGGCTAGTAAACTTCTGGTTTACAATGACATGTGATTCAATTGCACTAATCTTGGTATAATATAACCCAGATGAAAGTGAGGGTAATATTTCTAATATAACTTTTTTATTTGAATCATGAGTTGTGATACATAAGTACTCATGATTTTTCTCATTCATAGTCTCAATATGATATCCATTTCGACGAATATCTTTGAAACTCAACAAGTTCCTCAGAGACTTGGTAGATAATAGTGCATTATTTATTACAAATTTTGTTCCTCCAGGAAACAAAATTATATCTCTTCCGGAGCCTTCTATCACATTGTCCGAGCCAATAATAGTATTAACATACTCTTCTTTTGGCACAAGATGGGTAAAATATATATCACTTTTAAGAATAGTGTGCGAACTTGCACTATCCGCAAGGTAAATATCTTCAGAATATGTCCTTGCCATTTTTCTTCAAAAACAAATAATAATAATAATAATAAAATGAGTAAAAGTACATGCACAGTAAAATTATTCACATGAATACTTAACAAACACACATATTAAACTATTCCATCATTGATCAAATGACCAATATTTCCTTCAAGATCCTCAAAGAAATTAGATACATCATAATGAGTGGTGGAATTTTCATAATTTGAAACAAAATTTGTTTCCTTTTCTTTGTCATCATTTTTCAAGGATGCTTAATAAAGATCAACAAGGTGCCTTGGGGTACGACAGGTACGTGACTAATGGTCCTTTCCACCACAACGGAAGTATTTATCCTCAATTGATTTACTTTGTCCATTATTTCTTTCTTTATCCCACTTCTGGTGAGATCCTCTCTTTTGAACATAATTTCTTTTCCTTCCATAATTTTTCTTATTACTAAAACCTTGCCATTTACCTCTTCTGGGGTAGTTTGCCGCATTTACTTCAGGAAATGGGGCGGCGCCAGCTGGGCGCGCTTCATGATTCTTTTAAGAGTAACTCATTGTTGCGCTTAGCAACAAGAAGGCAAGAAATTAGCTCAAAAAAAATTTTAAAATCTTTTTTCTCGATTGCTACTACAGGAGCACATTTGCGGCATGGAAGGTCGAGAAAGTTTTCCCTAACATATCAGGCTTGAGGAAGTATCACCGTCTTTTGATGATTGCACCTTTCTTCAAGGCTTTTCCATAGATCTGCAGGATCTTTTAATGTGGGATATTCATTTTTCAATCATACTTCAAGATGACGACGAAGGAAAATCATGGCCTTGGCTTTATCCTTCTGGGATGCATTATTTTTAGCCTTAATGGTATCTCCAAGATCCATTGAATCAAAATGGATTTTAACATCTAATATCCATGATAAATAATTATTTTCAGATATATCAAGAGCATTATATTCAAGATGATAGAGCTTCAACATAATAAAAATTTGTTACCTGAAGTCTTCAAAAAATTTGATCAGAGTCTCGTGCTGATAACGTGTTATAAAATAACTAAATAAATAAATAAGGAATAGGTAACAAATATAAAATAAAGAAAATATAATTAGATAGCTCTAGTAGTAATGTTCACTAGAATTACTATATCAATATAATAGATATAATTATGTATTGAATAATATTAAAATAAAGTTTATAAGAGAGAGAATAGTATGAAAGAGAGAAAGTGAAGAATGTTATATTCTTATTGTTGTTGTTGTATATGTTACGTGAGGATATGCCCTCTATTTATACATACAAAATTCAAACATTCAACCTTCATTAATTCTCAATTTGTATTGAGAAGTTAAGTTTTGAAAAGCTCAGCCGCCCAATTGATAAATGGACATTCATTCCATCTTTATCACAACACTCCCCCTTGGATACCCATTTAGGATTATTGCCTCGTTAAAATCTTACTAAAGAAAAATCCAGTGGGAAAAAACCTTAGTGAAGGAAAAAGAGTACAATATCCTTTATGATGGGGGCTGCCTCATTAAAAACCTTGTCAAGAAAAACCCAATGGAAAAAAAACCTGACCAAGAAAAAAAGAGTACAGTCTCCCCCTCTTGCCGACATCATTTAATGTCTCAAAATCGGCGCATCCCAATCTCATGTACCAATCTTTCAAAGGAGGATTTTAGGAGTGACTTTGTGAATAAATCTGTCAGATTGTCACTTGAGCGGATCTGTTGGACATCAATTGTTCCTTGATTTTGAAGATCATGAGTGAAGAAGAATTTGGGAGAAATATGCTTTGTTCTATCACCTTTAATGTATCCACCTTTAAGTTGAGCAATGCATTCTGTATTATCTTCAAACAGAACAGTTGGAGCTATCTTATGATCAATCAGTCCACATGATGACAGAATATATTGGACCAAACTCCTGAGCCAAAAACACTTGTGACTTGCTTCATGAATCGCTAGTATTTCGGCATGATTAGAGGATGTTGCAGCAATCGTCTGTTTCGTAGACCTCCATGATATAGCAATACCACCATATGTGAACAGGTATCCTGTTTGAGATCTCCCTTTATGTGGATCAGACAAGTATCCAGCATCTGCATAGGGCTCATCTTCTGAACTATCATCAGAATTAGAGGACTCCTCATCAGAGGACATCAACATCACTGGGATCTTCCTACCCTGCCCCCTTTTCTGAGCCTTTGTGCCTCCTATCCCAGTGGAAGATCTCAGGCAATACCTCCTATGAACTTTTGTTTGATTTGGTTTCGGGGTGTTCTTGGCCTTCTTTTTAAGTTTTTGTTCGATTGGCACCTTAACAGATGCTTTAACCCCTTCCTCCCTAGGTCGACTCACATTAGCAGTAGGATTCTTTTCATCACTTGGCCTAGCACCATCGTGTGGGGGCAGCTGCAACATTTTCCTTAGCTTGCGTCCCAAGGACCCTTACTTGATCATCAATGTATACCATAACCTCCTTCCCTTCTATCAGTTCAGGTGACGAAACCTCATATTCAATGTAGATATCAACAAGACCCGCATTCTGTGAACCCATCTCACACATCTCTTTTAGGTCTGCATCACTCTGTAACTTCCTCAATCCCTCCCCTTATAATAGTTTCTCAGGTAAAATACATCCAGCCTATCCACCTCAACATCACCAAGGCAGTTTCTGTTGTCCGGATAGTAACCAATATTTCCATCCACACCCTTTTCAAAAGTTCCTCCATGATGAAACATAATGTCCAGTACTTCATCCATCTGCGAGATAAGTAAACAAACAAATTAAACACATGCAACACTAACTTCTAACCATAACTAGAGAACCGTATCATTAGAGGAAACAACCCTTCTTGGATACATAAAAAAAACAGAGCAACCCAAACCTCATGCTAACAGTGTAACCACAAAAAACCTAACAACATAGAAATCTAAACAAAACACCAAACGAAGATGAACTCTCTTTCAATCAACACACCACGTGAAGAGCCATCAATGAAAACCCAATAAAAAAATTTAAAACTTCAACCATACATTGTATTACTAACCTTGTTGTAGCTGACGATGACGATACCCTCTGCTTCAACAATTTCGTACCTGTGGCGTCCTTCCTTCTCCTGCCAAAGAACTCAGTCAAGCACTAACCAGAACGTGCCCTAATGTCACAGCATTCTCTGGACGAAAGAGAGAAGAAACGTTTGAAGAGAAGTAGGAGAAAGACTAACGACTAATCAACCCTCTCCCCAAGCAACCTTTCAATTCTCCCTCCAAGGCAAAATGACGTCGTCCTGATTCATTAACACCATCCAGGAAAAACGGCGTCGTTTAAGGCTGCCTACGTGGACCATAAGCAGCCAGCTCAGCGCTCCGGCTACTGAGTCACACCGGAATTGGGTGGAAGGACCAGGATTTCGCACGGAGCTCAATCTAAAGGGTGCAATTAAAGCATTTCGAAAGTCAGGGGTAACATTGGTGCACGGGCTTAATCTGAGGGACCATTTTGGGGATTTACTCAATATTATTGTTACAAATTATAAGTGTTTTTAAAGAAGACCAAATTTACAATTTTTTCCAATTTTTTGAACTGCCTAATTTTTTAATATGTTTGAGCAAAAAAAAAAGTTGAAAACAAAATTTTAAAAATTATAAAGAAAAACCAAAACGAAAGGAAAAATTTTCATGGAAACTCAACCAGGAAAACAAAAGAGGAAAATTCAACAAGGTATGAATAGACTCTAATACTCTTTTTCATCTTCAGTCACTTCTCCTGTCAAGTTTATGGTCATGCCCTCTTATTGCACTTCCAAGCATTATTAGCGTCTCCTAGGAGTGAACGTAGATCGGATCGGATCGGATATGGTCAAAATTTCGATTCGATCCGCACTAAAATTATCGGATCGGATCGGATCCAATATCCGTAGTTTTTAAGGTTAGATCCGATCCGCACATTTGCGGATCGGATCGGATATCGGATATATCCGCAAAACACAAAAATAATTTTAAAAGCTTATTTTTATTAAAAACATATCAATAAAATTCATTTTTTCTATTCTTTTAAATATATTTACTCTTAAAATAATATTAAACATACTTTTCTTAAATAATAAATTAAAATAATATAACATATATGATAATTATTAGTTGAAATAAAACATAAAAAGAATATTTACTTATTTATTTCTTTATTTTTGCGGATACGCAGATATGCGGATACCAACACAAAATCTGCAATCCGATTCGATTAGTGTGCGGATCTGATCCGATCCGATCTGAAAGCCTTGCAGATCAGATCCATATCCGCAATTTTCGGATTGGATTCGGATAAACACCGCGGATATGCGGATCGGATCCGATCCATAAACACCCCTAGCGTCTCCTACCTTTTAGCTATTGGATTCGTCATTGTTGCTTCATTATTGTCTCGTTTCTCATTCCCCATCCACACAGACGGAGTTAGTCTCAATATAAAAGAGGAGCCAACAAAATAATTTTACAGTTAAAACAAAATAAAATAAATTTTTAAGGGAGTTAAATTAAATTGTATGTATAATTTGTAAAGAAAAATTAATAGTTGGAAAAAGTCATTAGTCTCCTTACCTTATACTCCATCTCTCACTACAAAAAAATGCGTTCAATATTAGCGACGGATGTTACTGGTGGATTTAGCGGCAGATTTTTTTACGATAACGAATAAAAATTTGTCCCTCGAATAAGTTACCATCAGATTTAAAATTTCGTAACTAAATCCGACGGTAAATAAAGATGCAAAAATTAATTTTTTTTAGCGTTGAATTTTCTGTCGAAAAATTCCAACGATAATAGGATTTAGTGAAATGTGGTGTTTAGCCAACGATGAACACCTTTCATCGGATTTTTTCGCTAATAAATCTGACGGTAAATTTGGATAAAATTCAAACGCAAAACTCCTCTCACTCACTTCTGCAAACTCTCTCTCTCTCTCTCCATTGAAAAAGGTTGCACCGCCACCCCCTGGAGCTGTCATCGCCGCCGCTAAGCCACATTGTCATCACAGATCAGCACGTTGCCATCATTGTTGCTGGAGCCTCCGTGGAATTATTATTTTTCTTCTTTAGTCTTAAACTTTGATGTGTGAACTTGTTTATGTGAGCGTTTAACGAAAAACTATAGACAAATTATTATAAAAAATTGTAAAATTTTAAATTTTGTTAGTTTAAAAATGGTTGAATTTAAATATTTAAAATTATATATTGAATTCTTAAACAATTTTTTAAAAAATAAATTTTAAGTTTACCGTCAGATTTATCAAAAAATAAATCCGAAGATAACAAGCTCCAGAATTTTTCCAATTAAAAATCAATATTCTTCGATAAAAAAATACGTCGGCAAATAATTACCGATGAGGTTTATACTGACAAATTTATTTTGCTATTAAATTTGACGGTCAGTAGATTACTGACGAATTTTCCAAAAAAAAATCCATCAATAAATCTGATGGTATCTAATAATTTTTTTGTAGTGTATCCTCGTCCATATTTTTTCCTCTCTAATCTTGTTCTCTCCTCTTATTTTGGACAAACATTTTTTATTCCTCTTTATTATATTATTGAGTTTTTTTAAAGTTATTGTTGTTGAATTTCGTTTGCTGTTGTTGGAGCTGGAAATTCACTAAATTTTAATAATGATTAGTGTTGTGACTCTTAATTGAATTACTAATTTATTTAATTTTATTGTTGTGTTGCATGTTTGTATTTTAGAATTTTGTCAATTAAAAGTTAATATCCATCGTTAAATTTATCGATAAAAAAAATCTGTCGATAAATAATTATTAACAAAGTTTATATTGTCATATTTATTTTGCTACTAAATCTGACGATATCTAATAATTTTTTTGTAGTGTATGTTCGTCTGTATTTTTTTCACTTTAATCTTGTTCTCTCTTCTCATTTTGGATAAATATTTTTTATTCCTCTCTTTCCTTTTATTTTATTATTGTTAGAGTTTTTTTAAAGTTGTTGTTGTTGAATTTGGTTTGTAGTTGTTGGGCTGTAAATTTACTAAATTTTAATAATAATTAGTGTTGTGACTCTTAATTGAATTACTAATTTATTTAATTTTGTTGTTGTGTTGCATGTTTGTATACTCACATGAGATTGTAAAACTTTAATCGGTGTTTTTTTATATTTGTGTATTTTTAAGGATTTACATTAAAATATATCAATATTTTTGTATGTTTATTTGTAATTTTATATATTATTTTATTATTGTTTGATTTTTTTATTGAATTTCAATAGAACTAATTATTATTCTAATAAATTAATAACTAGAGTGGCTCAACTCTTAATTTGATTTTCAGAACATTTATCTAAAGAATAAAATTTTACAATTAAACAAAATATCTAATTAAGCCAACTAAGTTGTTATAACCATTTTTCACATGACATCACGTGGTGCTGTTGTTGTTTCTTCTCCTCCTCCCCACTGATGTTGCTACTTCTTCTTCTCCTCCTCCACCTCCTCTTCTTTTTTCTTATCTTTCTCTTTTATTATCGCCGTTGTCACCACCACTACACCACCACCTCCACTTTCTTTTCTCATTTGAATTGCTTCGATCTCCTCCTTCCTTTTTCTCCTTCTCCTCCATCATTATTATCATCATTGTTATCGTTATCGTTTTTGTCATCATCATCGTCTTCTTTTTATATGTATAACAGTTCAAATTCATAATGTACCAAAATTCACGACACACAAACAAACTCAGTTTAAAACAAGTTCAAACTAGAATGCGCCTTATTTATATATAGGATGCACTGAAATTACTTAATGATAACTCAAAATTCCTCCTCCTTCTTCTTCTTCTTTTTCATTATCATCATCATCTTCTTCTTCTTCTTCTTCTTTTCATCTTTTCTTTCTTGTTTTACTTTCTCATAATTTTTCTTGTTTTATTTTTTTAACAAAAATAAAAATAAGAAAAAATCAAACAAAGAAGAAAAAGAAACATATAATGCTACAAAATTAGTAAGAAGAGAAGAAACCTACATTTATTCAACTAAATAAGATTGCAATACAGTACATACATGTTCATTCAAATCTAATATAAGAAGTAATGCTCTGATCTAAAAAAAAGAAATAAGAGTAACAGAGAAAAAAAGAATAATAAAAAAAAAGAAAAAATATAGCATTAAAGAAGAAATTTTTGTAACAAAATTTTAGTGTCAAAACTAAGAAATTTATGTGTTATTATTAAAAATTTCGGTGTTATTTTTTCTGATAAATTATGCATAATTCAAAACTCTTTCTCTTCTTTCTGTTCATCTTTTGCTGCTTCTTCTTTTTTTAATTTTATTTTTTCATAATTTTTTTTATTTCATTCTCTTAAGAGAAATAAAATAAAAAAAATTAAACAAAGAAAAATAAATAACTATAATTTTACATAAGAAAGAGAAAAAATAAAAAAATAAAAATAAAACGTAACAATACCACTAATAAAAAAAAAGAGTAGAAAAAATATCAAAAAAAAAATATCGTTATTTAAACGCATATTGTATGAATAAGTTTTATTAAATTTAGACCAATTTAATTGAATTTTATTAAAAAAAATTTTGGATGTATCATAAAACTGTTGTCTAAATCATTACACAATAAATAAATGTTATATCAACTATTCACTATCAATTAATATAGAGAAGTACAAGCCAAGTCAATGCAAAAGGAAAGTCTCAGCTAGTTAGCATAGCAGCCACACCGTAATTATTTAGAATTTGACGTAAGAGTGAAAGGACAAAGGAGTATATATATATATCATTCAGACGACGTACGGTTTTTCCCATTATAAGAAACAATATCAATGTCCCTCAAAGCCTCACTTAGTCACTTATGATGTAAGTATTCATCGACCAATGCCGCATTCGCGATCACTAGGGCTGCTATGTTATTTGGTTGCCCACGGTATTCTTTAGCTCGACAGGCAAAGAACTAATCTGTCGCGGATCGAAACTCTATTTAAGAGTCTGTCATTGGCCAATAGGTTGCTGCATGCACAAGATGGGATTCGAATCCCTGACACTCGCTTAAGCGGACGAGTGAACTGACCACTCGACCAACCCAAGTTGGTTGGCTGCTATGTTATTTGCGGGATAACGAAATTATAAGTCAATGGTCAATACAACCAAAGTTTTTTCGTTAGCATCGGTCAAATACAATTCATTATACTAATCTTTTCTTGAAAAAAATGGATTTTCACCTTCACAAGAATATTATTTTCTAATTTAGTACTTTCTGTAAAAACTATTTTTTTTACCTGCCACAGAGTAAACTAATAATTTTCTTTTTTTTCTTCCAAAAACTAATAATTTTCAAACACTATTTTCGAGACCAAACACCACAATCGTACTTTATGGTCCCGTCTCGCCTTTTTTTTCGTGGACTCTTGAAGAATAAAGTTACATTCGCTCAAAACTATGTGGCCTAGACCAAAAATTGTGCCTTAACATTTATGGGTGAGACAATTATCTGTGAACAATCCAATTGGCCCATTACGAAACTTTTGATTATAATAGAAAAGTTCTCATGTCCAAACCCAAAAAAAAAAAAAAGGGTTGAATGTATAGGCGCATATTTTTAATTTTTTTTCCTGGTTTCCGTTGGCATTCACAGCACAAATGGAGGCATATTTTCTTCCTGATTTTCTCTTTCAGAAAAAGTGAAATTGAAAAAAAGGATTCTGTCCTGTTTTTGCTACTAACACTTGTGAAGACTTTGTATTTACTGTTTTTTGTTTGTTTTTTTGCCAGGGAAAATGTAATTAAATGTTTAAAATTGTAAAATTTGTTGTGATAGGAATGGGACGTGGATGCCCATTTCCTATATAAAGTTTACATTCTCAAAAGAGAATGAAATAAATGAAGGTTGACAATCTTCCCTCCATAAGCCTATAAATAGGAGGTGAACCTCCGTGAATGTAACACACTACAATCAATAACAAATACTATTCTCTCTCTCTCTCTCTTTACACAGCATCAATAATAGCAATGTTCTCTCTCTTATATTTTCTCTCTTTCTTTATTTTACAAGTATTTTAAATACTCATCTCTCTTACTCTTGGTATATAATATTAGTAAATATATTAATCATTTTTTTTATATTGAGATAGTAATTGTGGTTAATATTGTTATCTAATTATATTTCTTTACTTTATGTTTGTTACATCTTCCTTATTTATTTATTTATTTAGTTATTTTATAACACGTTATCAGCACGAAACTCTAACGAAATTTTAAGAAGACTCCAGGTAACAAATTTTTATTATGTCGAAACTCTTTCATCTTGAATATAATGCTTTTGATATATTTGGAAACAATTATTTACTATGGATACTAGATGCTAAAATCCATCTTAATTCAATGGATCTTGAAGATACCATTAAGGCTGAAAATAATACATCCCAGAAGGATAAAGCCAAAGTCATATTTTTCCTTCATCGTCATCTTGAAGTATGATTGAAAAATGAATATCCCACATTAAAAGATCCTGCAGATCTGTAGAAAGACCTTGAAGAAAGGTACAATCATGTGATACTTCCTCAAGCCCGATATGTTAGAGAAAATTTTCTCGACCTTCCATGTCTCGAATGTGCTCCTGCAGCAGCAGTATCGGGAAAAAGAAATTAAAAATATTCTGAGTTAATTTCTTGCCTTCTTATTGCTGAATGCAACAATGAGTTGTTTTTAAAGAATCATGAAGCGCGCCCAGCTGGCGCCGCCCCATTTCCTGAAGTAAATGCGGCAAATTACCCTAGAAGAGGTAAATGGCAAGGTTTTAGTAACAAGAAAAATTATGGAAGGAAAAAGAAATTATGTTCACAAGAAAACATCTCATCAGAAGTGGGATAAAGAAAGAAACAATGGGCAAAGTAAATCAATTGAGGATAAATGCTTCTGTTGTGGTGGAAAGGGCCATTGGTCACGTACCTGTCGTACCCCAAGGCATCTAGTTGATTTTTATCAAGCATCCTTAAAAAAAAAAAAGGATGACAAAGGAAAGGAAACAAATTTTGTTTCAAATAATGAAAATTCCACCACTCATTATGATGTATCTAATTTCTTTGAGGATCTTGAAAGAAATATTGGCTATTTGATCAATGATGGAATAGTTTGATATATGTATATGTTTGTTAAGCATTCATGTGAATAATTTTTAATGTGCATATACTTTTGCTCATTTTATTATTATTATTATTTTTGAAGAAAAATCGCAAGGACATATTCTGAAGATATTTGCCCTCCAGATAGTGCAAGTTCGCACACTATTCTTAAAAGTACTATATATTACCCATCTTGTGCCAAAAGAGGAATATGTTAATACTATTATTGGCTCAGGCAATGTGATTGAAGGCTCCGGAAGAGCTATAATTTTGTTTCCTGGAGGAACAAAATTTATAATAAATAATGCACTATTATCTACCAAGTCTCTGAGGAACTTGTTGAGTTTCAAAGATATTCGCCAAAATGGATATCATGTTGAGACGATGAATGAGGGAAATCATGAGTATTTATGTATCACAACTCATGATTCAAATAAGAAAGTTATATTAGAAAAATTACCCTCACTTTCATCTGGGTTGTATTATACCAAGATTAGTGCAATTGAATCACATGCCACTGTAAACCAGAAGTTTATTAGCTCAAATGAATTCATAACTTGGCACGACCGATTGGGTCATCTGGGAACAACCATGATGAGAAGAATTATTGAAAACTCTCATGGACATTCACTAAAGAACCAGAAGATTCTTAAAACTAGTGAATTTTGTTGTGCTGCATGTTCTCAAGGAAAGTTAATTTTAAGGCTATCACCAGTAAAGATTGGATTTGAGTCTCCTGAATTCCTGGAAAGGATTCAAGGTGATATATGTGGACCTATTCATCCACCATGTGGATCTTTTAGATATTTTATGGTCCTGATAGACGCATCTTCGAGATGGTCACATGTGTGCTTATTATCTTCTCGCAACCTGGCGTTTGCGAGATTACTGGCTCAAATTATTCGATTAAAAGCACAATTTCCAGAAAATCCAATTAAAGCAATTCGTCTTGATAATGCTGGTGAATTTACTTCCCAAGCTTTTGATGCTTATTGTATGGCTAATGGAATAAGTGTTGAACATCCAGTAGCTTATGTTCACACACAAAATGGGTTAGCAGAATCACTTATTAAGCGCCTCCAATTAATTGCTAGACCCTTGCTTATGCGAACAAATCTCCCAACCTCGGTTTGGGGGCATGCTATTTTACATGCCGCAGCACTTATTCGTTTGAAGCCAACGAGTTATCATCAATTCTCTCCTATACAATTAGCTTTTGGCCAGCAGCCAAATGTTTCCCATTTAAGAATATTTGGGTGTGCGATATATGTTCCCATTGCACCACCTAATCGCACCAAAATGGGACCCCAAAGAAAATTGGAGATATATGTTGGATATGATTCTCCCTCTATAGTGAGGTATCTTGAGATACAAACTGGTGATGTGTTAAAGCCCGGTTTGCGGATTGTCATTTTGATGGATCAAAATTTCCAACATTAGGGGGAGAGAATAAGCTTCCTGAAAAGGAACTTAATTGGAATGCATCATCGTTGATGCATTTAGATCCTCGATCAGGGCAATGTGAACTAGAAGTTCAAAAGATTATAAATTTGCAAAGAATAGCAAATGAATTGCCTGATGCATTTTCCGATACAAAGAGGATAACCAAATCTTACATACCAGCGGAAAATGCCTCAATTCGAATTGACGTCCCAGTAGGACAAGTAGCCACTGAAGCAAATTCACGCCAGAAGCGTGGCAGGGCGGAAAATGCCCCAATTCCAATTGATGTCCCAGTAGGGCAAATAGCCACGGAAGCAAATACACGCCAGAAGCGTGGCAGGTCTGTCGGTTCCAAAGATAAAAATCCTCGAAAGAGAAAAAAAGTAAATACGATTCCTGTTGAAAAAGACATAGTAAAGACACCGGCAGTTGTCCAAAATTCTGATATAACGCCAGAAGACGTTCAGGTACCTGAAAATTGTGAAAATAACGAGATCTCGATAAATTATGTCTTTACAGGAGAGAAATGGGACCGAAATAAGACAATTGTCAATGAAATATTTGCATATAATGTGGCATTAAATATCATGCATGAAAGTAAGGATCTTGAGCCAAGATCAGTCGAAGAATGTCGACAAAGGAATGATTGGCCAAAATGGAAAGAAGCCATGAAGGCTGAGTTAGACTCACTTGCAAAACGTGAAGTCTTTGGACTTGTAGTCCGTACACCAGAAGATGTAAAACCTGTTGGATACCGGTGGGTATTTGTGAGAAAACGAAATGAGAAAAATGAAGTTGTGCGCTATAAAGCCCGACTTGTGGCACAAGGTTTTTCACAAAGGCCCGGTATAGATTATGAAGAAACGTATTCCCCTGTATTGGATGCGATAACATTGCGTTATTTGGTCAGTTTATGTGCATATCATAAACTGCATATGAATTTAATGGATGTGGTAACAGCCTATTTATACGGCTCATTAGATCGGGATATCTATATGAAAGTCCCTGAAGGACTAAAGATATCTAAACCATCCAATGAATATTCGCAAGGGTTATACTCAGTCAAATTGCAAAGATCTTTATATGGTCTAAAGCAATCTGGACGAATGTGGTATAATCGTCTTACTGAGTATCTGGCCAAAAACGGATTCAAGAATGATGATATCTGTCCGTGTGTTTTTATAAAGAAATCTGCATCTGGATTCGTTATAATTGCTGTGTACGTTGATGATTTAAATATCATTGGGACTCCTGAAGAGATTCCAACAATTATAAAAATTCTAAAAGAAGAGTTTGAGATGAAAGATCTTGGAAAGACTAAATTTTGTCTCGGCCTGCAGATCGAGCATATAAAAAGTGGGATCTTTATTCATCAAACAACATACACAGAAAAGATCTTGAAAAGATTTTATATGGATAAGTCACATCCATTAAGTATCCCAATGATCGTAAGATCTTTGGATGTGAAAAAGGATCAATTCCGTCCTAAAGAAGAAAATGAAGATATCCTTGGTCCTGAAGTACCATATCTTAGTGCCATTGGAGCGCTAATGTATCTTGCTAATAATACGCGACCCGATATATCATTTGCTGTGAATTTACTAGCAAGATATAGTTCCTCTCCAACCAGAAGACATTGGAGTGGAATCAAACAAATCTTTCGATATCTTCATGGGACGGTTGATATGGGATTGTTTTATCCCTATAGATCCAAGTCACAACTAGTTGGCTATGCAGATGCCGGATACCTGTCTGATCCACATAAAGGGAGGTCTCAAACAGGATACCTATTCACATATGGTGGTACAGCTATATCATGGAGGTCCACGAAACAGACGATAGCAGCAACCTCTTCTAATCATGCTGAAATACTGGCGATTCATGAAGCTAGTCGCGAGTGTTTTTGGCTGAGGAGTCTGATTCAATATATTCTGTCATCATGTGGACTGATTGATCATAAGATAGCTCCAACTGTCCTGTTTGAAGATAATACAGCATGCATTACTCAACTTAAGGGTGGATACATCAAAGGTGATAGAACAAAGCATATTTCTCCCAAATTCTTCTTCACTCATGACCTTCAAAATCAAGGGATAATTGATGTCCAACAGATCCGTTCAAGTGACAATCTGGCAGATTTATTCACGAAGTCACTCCCAAAATCCTCCTTTGAAAGATTGGTACATGAGATTGGGATGCGCCGATTTCGAGACATCAACCGATGTCGACAAGAGGGGGAGACTGTACTCTTTTTCCCTTGGTCAGGTTTTTTCCCATTGGGTTTTTCTTGACAAGGTTTTTAATGAGGCAGTCCCTATCACTAAAGGATATTGTACTCTTTTTCCTTCACTAAGATTTTTTTCCCACTGGGTTTTTCTTTAGTAAGGTTTTAACGAGGCAACAATCCTAAATGGTCATCCAAGGGGGAGTGTTGTGATAGGAATGGGACGTGGATGCCCATTTCCTATATAAAGTTTACATTCTCAAAAGAGAATGAAATAAATGAAGGTTGACAATCTTCCCTCCATAAGCCTATAAAACCTCCGTGAATGTAACACACTACAATCAATAACAAATACTATTCTCTCTCTCTCTCTCTCTCTCTTTACACAGCATCAATAATAGCATTGTTCTCTCTCTTATATTTTCTCTCTTTCTTTATTTTACAAGTATTTTAAATACTCATCTCTCTTACTCTTGGTATATAATATTAGTAAATATATTAATCATTTTTTTTTATTGAGATAGTAATTGTGGTTAATATTGTTATCTAATTATATTTCTTTACTTTATGTTTGTTACATCTTCCTTATTTATTTATTTATTTAGTTATTTTATAACAAAATTGTATATTTCAATATATTTGAGTAAATAATTAATTTATTTTATTTAAATTAAAAAAGCCACATACATGACCTCTCGTTAATGTTTTTAATTTATTTGGAACAAATCTAGATTAGATGTGAGAAGTTACCCCTATAAAGAAGTTGATTTCAACTTTTGAGCGTTGAATTTCATGCTTTTGAAAACTTGAAATGAAATATAAGACACCGATTGATTTACTCTCTTTGTAGACTTGTACATAACATACATATGAAAAAGATTGCGGTTGGTTTTTAGCGTTTAAATTAAATTATTACATATTGTATTTAAGGTTTTTAGTGACACAAAAGTTTAAGGTTATAATTACTCTTTTCACAACATATATAATTCAATTTAGTAGTAATAATGTTAAAATTTAGAGAAAAAACCACCTCGATTCTTAACTATTGTTTAAAATAACAATTTGCTCTTCACCAATTAAAACATGACAACGCAATTTTTAACCATTAATTTCGTTAGATTTTTTGGTCTTTCTGTTAAACTCTTCGTTTAAAGTTAACAAATTTTGCCTACGTATAATGTTAATTGATTATGTGTCAAAAAATTATTCTAAAAGGTAAAACACTCTATATTGTGTCAGCAATACTCTACAGTAAAGTAAGACAAGTAAATCCTTGTAAAAATTTTTATAAAATACTTAAACACCTAACTAATTATAAACATAGATACATAAATCTATAATGAACCATAAAATAGGACAAGTATTCCTAAATTTTAACAAGTCGTTGTATCTGCTGCTGCACTAGTTGTTGGCCTTGGTTGGTAGTAATCTCAGTTCCTTACTTTTTCTTCTTCTTAGGTTGCAGGAATTTGGTTAGATGAAATGTGCAAGAAAGAGTTGAACTCGAATGGTGTTACTCATCACTTTGATTGATGAGAAATGCAAATATAAAAAATTGATTTGGTTTTGAAGAATTTTCAGGTAATGATCAATTAGAGCATTAGGTCAGACTTGATCACGTACAATGCGCTGATCAATAACCTTTGTAATATCTGCGATTAGAAGGAAGCTTGTGAATGAGATGAGTGAGAGAGGTTCAAAGCCTGACAAGATCACGTTCATAAAACTAATCGATAAAAATTGTAAAGATGGAGACATGAAATTTGCATTGGAAATCAAGAAGAGAATGATAGATTAAAGAGAATTGAACTTGATGAGTTAACTTTTACTGCGCTCATATAAGGGCTTTGCAGAGAAAAAAGAGACAGAGGAGTAAAAAACGGAGGCTACCACCAATCAAGACCAACAACTAGTACAGCAAATACAATATATTATTGAAAATTATGGTTACTTGTCCTACTTTATAATTCATTATGAATTTATATGTTTATATTTATAATTAGTTAGGAGTTTAAATGTCTCGTTAAAATTTTTTTTAAGGGTTTACTTGTCCTACTTTATTATGACGTATTGTTAACATGATAGATGAAGTTATATCTATTGAAATGGTTCCTTAACACTTAATAAGTTAATACTATACATAAACAAGATCTATTAACTTTGGATGAAGAGTTTAATAAAAGGATCATAAAAGTTTGACGGAGTTAATAGTTAGGGACCGCATTGTCATTTTTAATCAATGAAGAGTGAATTATTATTTTGAACAACGATTAGGGGCCACGGTAGAATAATAGAGACTTTTTATTTAAAGAGTAAAGTATTGTTTTTGTCCCTAACGTTTAAATCGTCCTATTTGTATCCCTAACGTTTGTAAAAGTGATTCAATGTTATCCTGCTGTCAATTACACATCATGAGCACTTTAGTTTGAGTTTTAAAAATCTTTTCTTGAAGTTAGAATACAAATATCTGGGATAGAATCGATGATCTACTCCGAAAAATAGCTCATCAAATGTTGAAACTAATTCCTATAAAATTTACATAATTCACTTTTCTAGGGACATAATTGAATCTAAACACAAATAGTGGGTATAAGATCAAAATCGAGCACATCCAAGTGAGACCTAATTGAGAATGAATGCATCCAAGTGAGAATAATTGAAAAATATAATCTGATTTGTTAGTATAATTGATAGTAGGATAACATTGAATCACTTTTATAAACGTTAAGGATACAAATAGGACGATTTAAACGTTAGGGACACAAATAGGACTTACCCCAAGCGTTGGGGACAAAAACGATACTTTACTCTTATTTAAATAAATTAAAAAAAATATTTTATTTACTAAAATAAATAATTTTAAAAATTATTAAAAAAATACGTCACCTAATCTTATCTCGTTTACAGTGTCTTCTTGTCAGGCATGCCTCTTGTGCAGGTGTCTTCATTTTCCTTAGGTCACGCTTCTTGGGCCACGTTTCTTGAGCTACGCTTTTATTCTCTTTGTGCTTTTTTTTGTGAAAAAGCCTTGATTTTTGCTATTTCTTTAGCGCAAAATTCCTATAAACATAAAAATACTATTCCAACTCCAAATATTTGATTATTTATTAAATTTTATTAAAAAACATAAAAAATTTAATTAAAACCTAGAAAAATAAATAAGAAAAAAATTTAAAAACCACTTAAAATGACATGTCATCAAAAGTGTAATAAAATATCATGCTGACACTAGAATAACGTCATTTTAAACAAATGCCCTATTAAAAAAAATTCCCTCCCGGCCTCCCCTAACCTCCTCCCCCCTCCCCCCAAACTCCAAACAACCGATCTTCTCCTTTCTCTTCTCAATGTAGAAAATTATTTTTAAAAATTTCAAATATATATATATATATATAAAACACGGAACAATCCAACTTAAAAGGTAAAAATTTGTAAGCCATTAATTTTATAAAAACATAAAAATATATGTATATCATTCTAAATTTAGGTTATTCTCAACATATAAAATTCTTTATGAAAGTGAGTAGTATATATAGAATAAGATATTTAATTATTTTATGATGAAGATAGAATTAAATTTTAAAATGGTCTCTGAGATTGGTGTCGTGTACTAAAATTGTCTTTGAGATTCCAATTGCACCAATTATGCTCCTAAGATTGAAAAAAGTGCATCATATTAGTCCCTGACCTATTTTCCATTAACGACGTGATGACATGGCATGATGACGTGGACTGTAAGTGACTCGTGTCACTTCATGATTTGGCCACGTGTAATGGTATGATGATGTGGTGACCAGTGACACGTGTCATGCTGACGTGGATGGTTGTGCCACGTGTCACAATGTTATTTGGCTACGTATCCATTTGTGCCACGTGTCGTAACAGTATTCATCCACGTATCATCCATTATGTCATCGTTGTATGTGCATCAAATTAGTCGCTCACTTTGTATTAAGTGACTCATTTTAGTCCCTGAAATTGAATGTCGTGCACCAAATTAGTCCATTCACTAGTTTTTTTTCTCATTTTTTTTCTAAAAATTCAAAATTCTCAATATTTTTTAATGCATTAAGTTTAATTCTATTTTTCACATATTTTTTAAATAAAAGTGTTTTTATAAAATATTTTTTCTCTTGCGAATACCCTAACTGCTGACTTAGAGTTGACGTAAAGGCTTTTCAAGCACTTCACTACCATCTCTGACCTCTTTTAGTACTTTTATAAAATATTTTTTTCTTGCAGATACCCCTATTCCCCTAATAACCGCTGTCTTGGAGTTGACGTGAAGGCATTTCAAGCTTCCCTCATTACCATCTCCGACCTCTTTCGTCTAGACTGCAGAGGTCAAAGATGGTAGTGAGGGTGCTTGAAGTGCCTTCAATCTAGCTCATTTACATGTAACGAAAATGTGTATTTCATAAGAAAAAAATGTTTATTTTAATTATTAATTTATTGTTAAAAACACATTTTTTATGGAAAAAATGTCTAATCAATCATATAATTATTTTTTTATACTAACATACTTATATATTACAAAATTTACCATTGTTAAATTATTTAAAAAAATTATATAATTAAAACTAAAAAGTAAAATCTGAAAAAAAATTTATGAAAGCACTTGTATTTAAACGATATATGAAAAAATAGAATTGAAATTAGTGTATCCAAGATATTAAAATTTTAAATTTAAAAAAATGAGAAAAAATTGGTGAAGGGACTAGTTTGGTGCACGACATTCAATTTCAGGGACTAAAATGAGTCACTTAATGCAAAGTGAAGGATTAATTTGGTGCATATACAACGATGACATAATGGATGACACGTGGACGAATACTGTTGCAACACGTGGCACAAACGGACATGTGGCCAAATAACATTGTGACACGTGGCACAACCATCCACGTTAGCATGCTACGTGTCACTGGTCACCACATCATCATGCCATGTTATCACATCGTTAATGAAAAATAGGTTAGAGACTAATATGGTGTATTTTTTTCAATCTCAGAGACGTAATTGATGTAATTAGAATCTCATATGAACGATTTTAGTGCATGCACGTCAATCTCGAGACCATTTTAAGGTTTAACTCGACGAAGATATAATAGATTCTTATGGGTGAGTTCCTCCTCTTTGGTCTCCTTTCCTATTTATTAGTGGGTTGGATTTTTGTCTCTGTGAGACTCTTAGCGATTCTCCATTTTAATTATGGTGACGAGTAATCTCCATCTATATCTATTTCGCTGGATTTTTTCTTTGTTTATCTAATTTGTGTGTCATAAAATCATATGTTAAGATTATTACTAATAGAAATTTGTTAATTTTTAATTTAATAAATATATAACAAATATATTAAAATTTAAACTTGATATCTTTTTTATAAAAAAAAATTAATTAATAATTTTAATATATATTTTTAGTACATATTAGCTAATTCTTTTATTCCTTTTTTATTTTTGCCACCTCTAATCTCTGGAGATATTTCATTATCATGTTAAGGAAAAACTTGTGAAAGATGGCACTTTTAGGGTTAGTTTAGCTAAACTTCTTAAATAAGTTCTTTTGAAAAAAGAGCTTAAAATATAAGGACTTTTATTAATAACAACTTTTAAATAAGTTATTTTGTGTTTGGAAAGTTATTATAGAAATCCTTGTTTTAAAGTTGTGTATTAAATAAAAGTGATAAAATAGCTTTTGAAAATAGGAGAAGTCACATTTTTTTAACTTTTTTAAAAATTTTTAAATAACTTTTTGAAAAGTTAAAAGTTTATCTAAAAAATTGCACCAAACACTATTAATGTAACTTTTTATAAATCAAAAACTAAAAAAAGTAGCTTTTGGAGTTTTCCAAACAGACCCTTACTATGGTTCGAGGCTAGATTCTAAAATGGCTAAATGTAAGAAAAAAAAAAGTCTGAATCGTGCTTAAAACTTAAAATAATAATAAAAAAAAAACCATAACTTATGAAGTTTGAAGATTTGTGAGCAGCAGAAGTAATTAGTTTTAGTTTTAAATTTTAAGAAAACTTTAGTTTAATTTTAGAAATCAATTTCTATGGTAAAAAAGCTTAACATAGAAATGTAGAAGAGTTGAGAAGAGAGAACAAACACTACAAGAAAGTCGTAGAATATCGTCAGATTTATCAGTGAATTTATAAAAAAAATTCGTTGATAAACTGTTTACCGTCGAATTTAGCGTCGGAATAAATTCGACTGCATAAATCTCACCGGTAATTATTTATGGGTGGATTTTTTTGTCCACCGCTGATTACCGGTAGATTTAACGGTGGATATAAATTTTAATTGCAAAATTCTAGAGCTTGTTATCGTCGGATTTTTCGCTCGATAAATCAAACAGTAAATTTATATTTTAATTTTTTAAAAAATTTGTTTGAAAATTCAATATATAATTTTTAATATTTAAATTTAATAATTTATGAACTAAAAAAATTCAAAGTTTTACAATTTCTTATAATAATTTATTTATAATTTTTTGTTGAAAATTCACAAATAAATTTAAATATCAAAGTTTTTTATTAAAGAAAAAGAGAATTCAATTAAGTAAGAAAATCATATTTAAAATACACCAATTAACTAATAACTAACAATTAACTAATTTAACGTCCACAACATCAATCATATATTGTCATAAATTAAGGCAATACAATAGCCAAATCAAATACTAATTCATAACCAACAAAAGTTTTATTGTCAACTATCATTAATATTAATCATCTGAGACAATTCTAAAAGTTTAAAAGTAAATAGGTTTTCTTAGTTACCCAATGTTCAGTCCTGGTTCTTTAATTAAGTTTGATAGAATTTGACCTGTTAAATTGTTATTTTGTAAAAATCTGCAACAACCAAAGAGAGTCCAATAAAAAAACAACAAAGAATAAAAAAGATAAAAGAACTACAAAGACAATAAATTAATAATCAATAATAAACAGTAGATAAAATAATGTGCAACCTATGTATGAATTACTTGAAAGAGAATGAGTTACTATATATACTCATTTTTATTATCAACTGTTGGCTTCACAGGTCCATATAAATCATTCTAATCATGACAGAAAATAAGATGTGCCAACAAATCATTTTTTAATTTAGATATGGAAGAGAGAATGGTGTAGGACGCTGTTATGGAATGTATGGGTGCTTTACGCAACTGCGGTGTCAGAAGCTAAAATCGGACCGTCCAATTTGTAAGAGGTATAGAAATCGGACCATCCAATTTTTGGTACACAAATCGGACCCTCCGATTTGTGTTTAAAAAATGAAAAAAATTTGGGGTACACAAATCAGAGGGTCCGATTTGTGTACTCCAAATTTTTTAAACACAAATTGGAGGATCCGATTTGTGTATTCCAAATTTTTAAAATTTTTTAAACACAAATCAGAGGGTCCGATTTGTGTACATCCAACAGTTTTAAAAAACACAAAAAATTACAATGTTAAGGTATATCACTCATTTCACTTCCATATCTAAATTTTTTAGCCCCAACAAATCTATGATTTCTATTTTGCACCAAACAATACTTAATTTAATGTAACAATAAAATGCTAGTCTAGACTAAGAAAGATGTGCCACATACATATATAATTTGTAATGCACTCCGGATATGGCTGGCAATATATACCCTACCCGCGGGTACTCAATCCGGACCAACCCGTTCGGGTAGGGTAGGGTAGGGTACGGGTTTAAGGTATACCTTACCCTACCCTAACCGCACCCTTAAAATATTATATAATATATATGTAAAAGTTATGTATGTAGTAAAGAAAGTGAGTCTTGTACTCACAATCTTCTTCTTATAAAAACTTGAAATAATCACTAAGTTAATTGATGATCATATTATTTATAATTTTACGTTGGATTTCTTTAAGATTTTATTGTTTTTAATTTTAATTTGAACTTAGTTTTTTATTTTCTATTTTATTAATATGTATGAAATTTGGAATGGTTGAATTTTATATTTGTTTAAAAAAATTTGTTTCTGCGGGTAGGGTCGGGTAGGGTAGGGTTTAGAACTTTAGGGTGCGAGTAAGGTTAAGGTTGAGAGATTCTCAACCCGCGGATAGGATAGGGTAGAGTTTTAAGTAAGTTTTCAACCCGCGGGTAGAGTTAGGGTAGAGTCTAAACCCTACCCTACCCTACCCATTGCCAACCCTGACTCCGGATCAATTGCAATACTAGAATATGTTCCATGGACAAATAAAAAAAATCACACAGCAAACCACAAGCATAGTGCGAACTACCTCAACATAAAATTAACATTAAGGCCACTGAAACTCAAAATTCTAACAAATAACTTGCATCAAATACTCAAGCAAAAATAACAGTATCAATACCATTATTTGTATAAATTTCAGAACAATTATTATCTAAATATCCAAGTATTGAAATAGATAACATTTCCAATCCAAAATCCTTTAACATTCTACAATGAATGATATCCAAATACAAAACAGCTGCAGGATGATAAAAATTGTAGAAAAAGCAGTGAAGAACTTACCTGAATGGAGCAATGAAGCAGCGCTGGCAAAAGAACCAGAGACAGAGGTAGACCTGAATGGTTGTTTGAAAAAAGAGTTAAGACAAAAAAGGGGTTAGGATTTTTTATTTTAAAAAAATGAAAACAGAATGGAATAGAGAGAGAGATGATGGCAACCTACCTAGACGACGGACAGCTTTGGTGATAGAGGGAGCGGTAGTGACAGCTCTTCCAATGGTGGCAGAGACAGATAGAGCAACTTCGTTTGAGGCAACGAAACACGATCCAAACAAATTGACATAGACTTTAGACGATAATGGAGGTGGGCAGCGCTGATGGAGGGTGGCCGGAGGGGATGCCGGAGGATGTTGCAGGGGAGAGAGAAGAGAGAGGAGAATGAGGGAGAGAGAATGGTGGTGTTCTCGAAAGTGAGGGGAGAGGCCGCGCATTTTGAATTTAGATAAGGTTTACTGGCAGATAAATTTGACGGTAAATCCCACGGTAATCTCTGTGCCAAATTTTCATATTTTTTCTCTAATTATTGCCGGTGAATTTACCATCAGAAAATCAAATTCGACGGTAACCTTTTTATCCGACGAATTTATTTCCAAATCCGCCAATAAAATTGCCGCTAATGTTTGGAGCTAAATCCGACAGTATTCAACATTTTTCTTGTTGTGACAATGATGTGTATTTATTCAACATAGACTTGCTAATTTATAGTCTTCAATAAATATTGAGAGTTTCGTTATCTCAATAAGTGTTATAAGATATTATTTTTCCAAGTTTTTTTTTTAGCTATGTTCGACTCATTCTAAAAAATTTAAAAATTTTAGATTTTATTGTCTCAAACATTTTTAGATTAAGTTTGACTCAAATTACAACTGATTTAAGAATTTTAAATATTATTGGTTTAAGTCTTTTTAGACTAAGATTTGTTAGAAATTAGACTTCCAAAATAATATTTTAGCTACTTTAAATATAAATAAAATTTATATACAAATAAATTAAAAGAATATTAGAATGAATTTACCACGAACCATGCTAGGTACTGTGTAAACTCCGCATAATTAACGAATAATTAACCGATAAATTAATTATTAATCAAAGAAATTAGCAAATAAAATTTTATAGTTAAATAAAGTAGAGTTAATTAAAATATAAATTTTGACACTAATTTCAAAAGATTTGACCCAAGTTGGGCCGAACCGGACAAACCAAGCCCAAGGGCCCAACCAACCCACTTAACTATATGAACTTTAGCTCATTCCCTCTCCCTCTTCCTGAAATCACGCTGAAAGTTCAGCAAAGGGGGAAGAACATATAAACATTTACAAACCTTTGGATTTTATTCAATTCCTCATAACTTTTTGTTCTGAGCTCTGATCGTTGTATCGTTTGTGGCCACGCGTCCACCGCGTTGATTTCTACAAAGTCCAGTAGTCAATTTGATTAGAAAGTCTCAATCCGAATCTCATTTCTTTCTTCCCTAATTTTTGAAAATTATATTAATTGGATGTTGAGAATTTGTTGGTTTTAATGTTTAGGATCAAGCTAGCTTAGTGAGCTTGCCAGGTTTTGACCCAATTCTCAGTCGGTGAGGTGAGAACTCTCAAACTCTATTAAATTTCTTGATATATGTGTTTGGGTATTGAGTATGTATGTATGATTATAATGATATGAAATAGGTAGTGTATATATGTGATTTGGAACATAATTGAGGAGATAAAAGCTTGATTGGGAGCATTGGATGCTGAATTTTGACGGTAGATCTTGTGAACTTGCTTAGTTGAGTTGTCTTTGGGCTATACGAGAAAATTGGTCAATGTATGTTTTTGGTTTCTCGTATATAATATGTACGGTGTCGTGAAAACTTAGGCTAGACGACTTAGGATAAGTTGAACGTTGTGAAATTGATAATGTTAGTGGTTTTGGTGAAAGATTGAATTTGTTATAATGTGTAATGATGATTGATGAGAATGAGGACTTGCGTTAAAATTGTTGCAGTATTTGTTGAATTGTATTGTTGATTGAGAATGGGTTGATGATATTGAAATTAGTGAATTATTGATAATGATGAACCATGATGATGAAAGTTTTATGAATAATGAAGTGCGTTATATAAATTATGGTGCACTTGAGGTGAGAATGATGATAGTTAAGTATACGATTGTGAATTGAATATGAATTTTGAGGTTGAGTTTGATTAATTGTGAGTTGAAGATGTTAAGCTTATTGGAGTTGTGTATTGGGGTACTATGAAATGAATTGAGCATTAGAATGTGAATTGTTATGTTTAGATGTTGTTAAAAAGCTTAGAGTTTTGGTATTGAGTCATAAGATTAGTGAAAATAGAGGTTTGATAAATTTTGTGAAAAACTAATTTTTGACCGAACTTCGGCAAGCTATAACTCGGCTTCCATACCTCAAAACTCTTTCAAATTTATTTCATGTGAAAATTGGGTCCGTGAAGTTTACACCGTTCGAAGAACGAATGAAAAATGTTTTAAAACAAAAAAGTTATGCGAGTCAGAAGTTCGGTGTATAAAACTGAAATTCTGCAATACTTAAAAATTTGGCCTACCCTCCAGAATCCGCGTACGCAGACACACGCACGCGGCACGGCCATTCCCTTCGGGTTTGATGTCTCGCGTACGCGAGCAGGTGTATGCGTACGTGAGAATTGGATTTTTGAGGGGTTGCATATGCGAATTTAGCACGTGGCGCGGCCAATCCTCTCGGATTGAAGCCTCGCGTACGCGAGACTATGCCCGCGTACGTGGAATGCTGTTTTTAGCAAAATGAGTTGTGTGTTTTAAAACATAATTTTGAACCTTTATACCTCTATTTTTACTCTTTTAGCCCCCTAAACCTTAGTTGTATGCTTAGTGATGAGATGAAGTTAGGAAGGGGTGGTAACTTGGAAGTCAAGTAAGCTTGAAATATGATGAATTATGTATAAGTGAGAGATATGATGTATATGTGATGTTTATGGCCAGAATGAATGATTATGAATGATTATGACTGAATATGAATGATAATGTGGCTTATGCACTTTTTTTATCTGAGATACGAGTTTTCCTGGGTAAGAGCAGTGGCTTGCCACCATGTGCTCCAAGTTGAGACTCGATACTCTGTTGACCCTACGTCGCAAGAGGTGGCCGGAAACTTTAACGTCCCAGAAATTCATCCAATGAGCAGAAATTAATTATGAATGAGAAAAAGCTATGCATAGACTCTTGGAAATGCGCACACAGGGGACTGTCCAGGGTTTAGCAGCTGGACATGTCGGGTTGGCTTTATAACCGAAAGATGAGACTCATCAGTCATAGGGCAAACATACATCATATGCATATATTTGATTTGCTTGTTTGTGCATTAACTGGGAGTGCCTTTATGTATTAGTATGCTTAATTGCTATATATGCTATCTGCATTATCTGTACTCTAATTGTGTTTGCCTTATCTATTTGTTTGTCTGTGTGATTCCACCGGGGTTGGAGGATTGGAGGAAGGCGGAGGATTAAGGGTTTTGGGCTAGAGTTTAGTTAAGTTTAAGAACCTTAGAGAACCATCCCTGCTTATGGTTTCCATTTTAAATACCTAAGTTTTATAATCTGAGTGTTGGAGTTCTAGGATTGCCTCTGACTTTCCTGGGACTTTATATCTTATATATGTGGGCACCTTACCATGCTGAGAACTTTCGGTTCTCATTCCATACGGATATTTGTATTTTTTTAGATGCAGGTTGTAAACCCTGGGTAATTAGTAAATAATTAACTAATAAATTAATTATTATTTAAAGAAATTAGAAACTTAAATTTTATAGTATAAAAAGTAGAAATAATTAAAATATGAATTTTAACACTAATTTTAAATATTTTGTCCAAAATTGGGCCAACGAGCCAAACCGGTTGGACCGAGTCCAAACCGGGCCCAAGGCCCAACCTATAAAACACCAAGAACGGGTCTTCTTCTTCTTTATTCCTGCAAATCCGTTGAAGAAGAGAGAGTTACGTTAAAAACCTAACCCTTATTCCTCCAAAAATTCAATCGTCCATAACTTTCAATTCGGAGCTCCGATTGACGAGTCGTTAGCGGCCACGCATTAGTCTCAGAATTCTCTATAAAATCCACTAAACAAATTGGTAAGGGAATCACATTTTCTCACCCAGTTCTTCCCTCTTCAATTCGTGATTTTGGATTTTAGTATTGAGAGATTTTGTGATTTTGATGGTTTAGGGGTACTCTAACGGTGGATAATCACTGGATTTTGTCCATTTGACTCGTGAGTAATGGTAAGAAAACCATAACCCTTGTAAATTGGTGATTTAGTTAGCTCAATGTTGATTATTGTGATATTGTATGAATTAGATCGTGTATCCTTCTGAATTGGAGTTAAATTGGTGGATATTGAAAGCTTGGAATTGAATCCTGGGAGATGAAAATTCAATTGGTGAGGAGTTGGAGCTTTGGAGCTTGAGGAACGGTGGATAATTGAGGTGTTCCAGGCTTAGGGAGGAATTGACCAATGTATGGTTTTATTTTCTCATAGATAACATGTAAGGTTTCGTGCAAACTTAGGCTAGATGACCCTATGATAAGTTGGATGATATGTATGATTAAGGATTAGAGACTTGTGGTTTGAATTGTTGATTGAGTGGCTAATATGTGTGGTGAATGATAAACAATGATTTGAGTTGAATAATTATGTTAATGAGATTGTGCAATGATTAATCAAGATTATATGTTTAATTGATGTGGTGTAGTTGAGTTGATGGAATTATTATGTATATACATGAATATGGTAAATAAGATGTTCAGTTGATGATGAAGTATTGGTATTTTGGGTACTTAAATGATTGATGAGTAATGAGTTGGGGTTTGATGAGTTATGATAATGGTTGAGATGGGTTTTTTTAGGATTTGGTTAAATTTGGTTTGGAAAGCTTGAGTTTTGAAGTTTTGGTAAAACTTGATTTTTTGACCAACTTTAGTGAGTCATAACTCGGCTTCTGAATCCTCAATTTTTGTCAAAATTTCTTTCAAAAGAAAATTGGGTCCGTGAAATTTACGCCGTTCGAAGAACGGACAAAAAATATTTTAAAACGAAAGAGTTATGTGCATTTGAAGTTTGGTGTGCGAAAAGTAAAACTTGCAACTTTGCTGTTTTTGGAAGAAAAAGGAGGCATGCATGCGCGGACCATCATACGCGATGCGGGCAGAGGACACTACCCAGACGTCTCGCATATGCAGAGTAAGTCCTGCGTACGCAGACCATTGGTTTTTGGAGGCTCACGTACCGGGCACCATGTCGCGTACACGAAAACCTGATTCAGCAGCATAAGTAATTTTTTTTTGAAGTCTTACCAATTCTCTAGTTCTCCAACCTCTTTTAATTACCCGTTAGGGTTCGATACACAGTTTTTCGCCTAGGAAGGATAGTGAGCCTATAGAGGAGAATTGTAAAAAAGAGAATTTGAATTACGGAGTATAAATAAAGTGATATACGACGTGAATGAGAACTGAAACTATGTTGCTTGATTAGGAATGATAAATTATTGATGAGATATGATTAAAGGACATATGATTGATGAATAAATGAGATTGGAATTGATTAAATTGAGGCTCCGAGTAAGATGCAGTGGCGTGGTCCACTTGCTCCGGCTACAGTTTAAGACACCGAGTAAGATGCAGTGGTATCGTCCACTTGCTCCGGACAAAGATTCAAGAAAGTGATGATGATGGTTAGACAGTTTGAGAAGGAGGAGGTTGGCTATGAAAATAAAGAATGATAAGAGTTGATTTAATTATGATTTATGAATGAATTATATTGATATTGATTTTATTTATGTTTAAGATGTTCCACCCGATTTTAAAGAAAATTGTTTTGTGGGGATCGTGGTTATTTAATGCCCACCAGATTGGATATGAAATTATATATTTTGTGAGGATCGTGGTTATTTACCACCCACTGTGTTGTTTTTCAATTGAAAACGTCTGTGGAGATCGAGGTGGTTTACCCTACACAGATGGTGGGGATCAAGGAGTTTACTGCTCACCAAGTGAGGATCATGGTACTGTACCGCTCACCAGTTTTCAAGAGGACGATGTCCGGGTTAGATATCGGAGATGTCAGGTTGGATTTATAATCGACAGATGAGACTCATCAACCATAGGCAGGCATACATCATATGCATATGTGTATTTTGTTTGATTGTGCATTAATTGGGTTTGCCTATGCGATTATTATGCTTACCTGCTATATTTGCTACCTGTTATATCTGTATCCTACTTGTGTTTGCTTTGTCTGTATTGCTTGTCTATGCACAAGAGTTTTGGAGGAATGGAGGAAACAGAAAGTGAAGGATTGGATCACAATTAGATTGGAGGAGACAGAGAGTGAATTGTAGGGTTAGAGTTTAATGAGACAGAAATTGAATTGTAGAATTAGAGTTAGATTGAGACTGGGATACTTTAGAGAGTGTTACCAAATTTATGGTTTAGTTTGTTCCTTTAAGTTCATATCTGAGTGACGGAGTTCTAGGATTGCCTCTGGATTTCCCGAAACCTTTTATATTAACTATGTGGGCACCTTTACCATGCTGAGAACCTCCGATTCTCATTCCATACATATTGTTGCTTTTCATATGCAGGTCAGGAGGTACCTCACTGAGCATTTTGGAGACTCTGCGAAAGTGAAGAACTTTGGGGACTTAGGATTGTATTTTATTTATATTTATATATGTATATAGTTCTCTATCTTGTATTTTATGCTTGTCCTTCTTAAAGGATGACTTGGAGAAACAGGTTGTCAGTTTTACGAGTTTGGGATATTTTGGATTATTTGTATGTATGTACACACATACTTTGGCCGGCCTTTGCTTCGCAGGTCAAGTTCGGAACTTGATATTTGTATTTTGAAATTCTAATCTATGTTTATGGTCTTTTAGCCTTCCCTTCGATCTTGCTTATCCGTCTACACTTTTCTTCGTGAGCGACGCAATTTTTATTTCGATTTTGCTTAACTTCTTTTTCAAGACTCCTAGTTATAACTTATTTCAACTATATCTAAGTATGTATTTTACTTTTAGAGGTCGTATACCTCACCACCTTTGATTTATGTCCTAGGCGTAAAGCTCTATGTGGTAGGGTGTTACACAGGTCGAAAGGCACCTCACTAGGCGTCTGGAGGTCTCTGCAGCAAAGTGGAACTTTTGGGATATTATATTTTGTTCTGTTTCATATGTATAGAACTCTCCTTATAAACTTGTTTTACTTTTGCACCTCATAGAGGTTTTATGGAGAACTAGGATTTTTTTTTATGTATTTTGGGACTCGGATTTTATATATATGTATGTAAATATTCTCCGGCCAGTCTTAGCTTCGCAGGTTGAGTTCGGAGCTTGATTATTTTGTATCCTTGACACCATGTTCCAAGTATCTACATATATATATATATATATATATATATATATATATATATATATATATATATATATATATATATATATAAGTAGATAGTATTTCTGAGGGTTGCACTTTTTTTTAATTTCACGATTTTGCTTTAACTATCCTTCAAGACTCCTCGAATATTATTTTAGAGGTCGTAATACCACACTACCTCTATTTTACGGCTTAAGCGTAAAGCTCTGTGTGGTAGGGTGTTACATACTGTCCTTAAAGATTTATTACTTTCCTACTCGTAGGTGAAATGGCTTCGATGAAAATCCTCCAAGATTAAATGTGGATCATCAAGAATATAATTCCACATCAATATTCTTGGAACACTTGGAGCAGCACAACCTCGTTCTTCTTCTTAATTAAAAAAATTATTACAAGTAACTCTTGCTAATATTTGAGAAGACTTAATGTTATTGAGAAAGAGAGAGCACAAGTTACAGATTGAAAAAAATTGAGTGTTTTGGGTATATATATATATATATATATATATATATATTATTGTATCTGATATTTCTCCTTTTATATAATTCAATTCATGCAATGGTTATAAAACAATTCAATGATTTTTTTTCTTAATTAGTAATAATTTAAGTTAAGTGCCCAAATTCATAGGAGACGTCATAATCTCCACTCTTAGTTTTGTGTTTATCCATCAAGAGTATGTTGCACTAACATCTTCATTTCCACATTTTGGGACTATAAACTCATCGCCAAACATCTCATATGTATGGCAAAAAACAAAGAAACAACACCACCCTTAAAATTTGTATGATTTCGTTGACCACATTTAACCATCTTCATAGAAGACCTAATTAAAGTGGTTGGGTATCAATCGTACAGTTTTACTCAATAGGCACAAAGTCTCATCCCTTCGATGTTTTACTTACTAGTGTTCTAGCAAGTGACTTCGTCAAAAGATCAGCAAAATTCTTTTCTGACATTACAAAATCTATGGATATTACATAACTTTCAATAAGTTGTTACAATGTTGTGCCGTATTCTTATATATCGGTTTTTACCATTGTAGATCTTATTTTTTGCTCTATCAATAACAGCCTAACTATCACAATGTATAGTTACAAATATTTCTCTCTTACTCCATAGTGGATATTCATTAATAAATCTCTTAGCCATTCGACTTCAGTCGCTGCCTTCTCTAATGCTATAAATTCTGATTCCATAGTTGATCTGACAATACATGTCTGTTTGGTGGATTTTCAAGAGATTACCTCTCCTGCTAACATAAACACAACATCACTTGTAGATTTTATCTTGTCAAAATTAGAAATCCAATTTGCATTAAAATATCCTTCTAAAATAGAGAGATAACCGAAATGCAATAAACCAAAATTTATATTTCCTTTAAAATATCTCATCATTTTAGTTAAAGCAATCCAATGATCTTTATTAGAATTATGAGTATATCTATTCAATTTATTTACAGTATATGCAATGTCAGATCTAGTGTAATTCATCAAATAAATCAAGCTACCAATTATACGAGCATATTCAATTTGAGACACACTATCATCTTTATACTTAGATAGATGTAAACTTAAATTATATGGTATAGATACATGTTTGCAATCATAATATCCAATTTTTTTTAGAATATTTTCAATATAACGAGATTGAGATAATATAAAACTATCATTTTTTTTTCTTATTACCTTTATTACAAGAATAATATTTACAACACCCATATCTTTTATATCAAATTGCGAAGAGAGAAATGTTTTAGTTTCATTTACTTTATCTAAGCATATTCTGAAAATTGATAAATCATCAACATATACGCAAACATTAACACCAACACTATCATTAAATTTGCTATATATGCATTTATCAAATCCATTAATCACATACTAATTAGAAAGCATAATTTCATCAAATTTTTCATGCCATTATTTTAGAGCTTGCTTTAAAATATAAAGAGATTTGACAAGTTTACATACATTATTTTTTTTTTACCTTTTACCACACAACATTCGGGTTCATCCATGTAAATTTCTTTATCAAGATATCCATTTAAAAATATAATTTTCACATTCATTTGATGTACAAATTTGAATATAGATGCAATAGTAAATAAAACTCTAATAGATACAATTCTAGCAATTAGAGCATATGTATCAAAATAATCTACATCATTTTATTGTTTGTAACCTTTAGCTACTAATCTAGCTTTATATTTATCAATACTACCATTCGATTTTAATCTCTTTTTAAACACCCATTTGCATCCAATAGATTTTTCATTAGGAGGTAAATCAACTAATTCCAAGTATGATTAGACATAATAGATTCAATTTCATCATTTGTAGCATCTTTCTAAAAATGAGCATCAGAAGAAGATATAACATTATTATATGATAAAGGATCATTAAAAACAAGATAAGTAATATAATTATCACCAAAATTATTTTCTTTCTAGCTCTCTTACTTCTTATTTCATTATATTATTCATCAACAACATTATCCGACAAAGCATACATGTTAGAAATATTTTTATCTTTTGATTTATTAGGGTATATATTCTCAAAGAAAGATGTATTACAAGATTCAATTATAGTGTTATGTTCAAGTACATCACTTTTAATAACAAGAAATCTATATGCACTACTATTTTGAGCATATCCAATAAATACACAATCACATGTTCTTGAACCTATTTTTCTTTTCTTAAGATTGGAAAACATAACCTTAACCAAACAACCCGAAACTTATAGTACATCAGACAATATGAGGATTTTTTTAGATGTCATTTTTATTGACACTTTACCTTTACCTAAAACGGAAACCTTGCTAAAACCCGCTAGGCAAACAACTTCATTTCCATTATTTATGGGAGTAAACTCGAAAAATAGTTCATTTTTAGCACAAATGTATTTTGTGGCACCGGAATCCACAACTCAACCCTTGGAGTCCTTCACTAGATAGCATTCGGAAACCATTGCCATTATGACTTCATCATTTTTGTGATTTGCTATGTTTGTGATTGTCTTTCCTTCTCCGCTTTTACTATTGCTTCTATCTCCTTGATTATTATTCCTTTTCATTCTACGAGTTGATGCAAAGTGTCCAATTATGTCACAAATAAAACAAGTACCTTTCTTCTTTTGGAGGTTAAATTCTTGATTCTTGAAATGAGGCTTAATCACCTTATGAAATTTATTTTCATTATTCGAATAATTTTTGTGCACAATTTTAGTAAGATTAGCTTTAGCATATACTTCTTTATTATATTATTCATTAGCCACAGTTCTCTTTTTATCCTCTATTTTAATATGCACTATAGGCTCTTGCAAATTCATGATTTTTATAATCTTTCTATGAATTCGATAATTTATCAACAAGAGTTTGAGATACGAACTTTTTGGATAAAACATCTCTTTTCTTAGCAAGTTCATCTACAAGCTTAGTAAATTCATTAAGTTGAGAAGAAATACTTTTATCTTCTACCATTTGAAATTCATTGAAATTATGAACTAAAAATTTTTACTACCTTCTTCTTCATAAATATATTTTTGTACCAATGCATCCCAAATAATTTTACTATGAACATAATGACAATAAATATCATATAAATTATTATTTAATACTCTTAAAATTATATGTCTACATAATTTATTTTTTATTTTCCAATTTTTCAAAGTTTAATCATAATTTTCAGTATCTTCATTTGATTTAGGATCAACTAAGACTAAATTGATTCCAGAAAAATCTAATATTTCTATAATTTTATTTTGCCATCGTTTAAAATTAGTTCCATCAAAACAATTAATCTTTAAAGCATCGAGAATAATTTTTGTAGCGATTAAAATATTATGATCCATAATAGAATAATTATAATATTAAATCTTTAAAATTGTTAAAAATTAGATTTTTAAGATAATATTTTAACTACTTTAAATATAAATAAAAATATTTTAGCTTCTTAGATCAATACTAAATATAAAAAATTTTGATATTTTTACCTCAATTCTTCTTAGACTAAATTTTGATTGCCAACAGATCATAATACAATAAGTACAAATGTTTGCTATGTACGTATAACTTCCAAGATCCATATTCTAAGATATTAGCAACTAGTAGGATTTTTTTTTTAATTAACTAATATAAATTATTTAGATATGTGTTTATATGATATATAGTAAATCACCTAGAGTACAAAAAATTAAGAATTTTTTTCGGAGATAACAATATAGTACTAATATGACATTTTAAATATGATATTTAGATCTATAATATAACATTTTAAATGTTAAAATTTTTCTTAAAATTCAAATTTAATTTAATATTAAAGATTAAAACAACATTTTAGTTTAAACTTATATTTCGTATTTACAGACACTATTTTGATGTATTAAAATTTATAAAGATTAAAATAGTTTACTTACAGATAAAGAGATTAAAGTGAACATTAATCCAAATGAAATCACATTGGCTTGTACAGTTGATTTACCACAAATTATGATTTAACAAACTTGAGCAGGAATAAAACTATAAAAGTGGAGGGTAGGGAAAGGTGGGACCCACGGAAGATCCCGGAGAGCCTGGTCCGTACAATCTGTGGATAAACAGAAAGAAAGCACAGATATCACAGTTTCCTGCTGATTTCACGGCAACGGTATGCACCAACAACGCGTAAGAATAAAGACAGCCTTAAGAAACAAAAAATTAATTAAATAAACAAATCAGAAATAAATAAATCATATTTCTTATTTTATTTTATTGATTATATTCGCGAGATTGATTATATTCCGCAGAAACGTAAGTCCAAGGCGCGCGCTAATCACGGCCAGTGACTTTCTTTCCAAGTGTTAATGGATTTTGGAGACTATTATGAATAGATAATTTTCTTATTAGTATAAGATTTTAATTTTAAAATTTTTTTATTCAATAAATATAAAATAAATATATTAAAAATTTAAATTTTTTATATTTTTAATAATTTTTTAATTTATAATTTTAATATGTATTTTTAAAACACAACATAGATAAACTTTACTAATATAAATAAATACTAAAATTAATTTTCAACGAATTTTAAATTAGGCGTTTTAATTTTTAATATATTTTAATTTTTTATAATTTATAAAAAAATTATAATATTTATTTTTCTAACGAATTTTTATTTTCAATAAAAAAGAGCATATTTATATATTAATGTTTAAATATAAAATTATATAATCTTTTTTATATATGGTTTTAACAGAAACATAAATTATAATTGATATTTGTTTATATAGAATAGTAATTAGTGGATTTTATGGTATTTATTATTATAGTGGCTATAATAAATATATAAAATGGTAGCACAGTAGCCAGTAGGATCCGATAATATTCTGACTGAAATTTGAAAGGGTCTTGGTGAGAAAGGTATTAATTGGTTAACCAAGTTTTTTAATGAGATTTTAAGGTCAAAGAATATGCTAAATGAGTGAAGAAAGAGTACTTTGGTACCTATCTACAAGAATAAGGGGGATATATAGAGTTGCAAAAACTATAGAGGGATCAAACTCATGAGTCATACCATGAAGTTATGGAAAAAAAATGATAGAATAGAGGCTGAGACAAGAGACACAAATAACAGAAAATCAATTTGGTTTTATGTCAGACAGATCCACCACTGAATCTACGTACATGTTAAGAAGGATGATGGAGAGATATTGTAGTAATAAAAGGGATTTACATATGGTGTTTATTGATTTGGAAAAAGCGTACGATAGGAAGCCAAGGGAGGTTTTATAGAAGGCTTTGAAAAAGAAGAGAGTAAGGATCACATATACTCGTACAATTAAAGACATGTATGATGGGGTTACAACTAGTGTGAAGACTCAAGATAGTGTGACAGATAAATTTTTTATTGGTAGGATTACACCAGGGATCATCCTTAAGTCCATACCTTTTCACATTATTCTTGGAAGTACTCACAGAGCATATCCAAGAGCCTAGGGATGGCAATTTCTCATGGAGGGACGAGTATCCGCAGAGATTTACCCGCCGAAGAACAGATATGAGGAGCGTTTTTACCCCGCAGGTGACAAGGACGAGTACCCGTATATTAAATGGGGTGGGGGCAGGAAAAAAGGTATCCGCGAATATAAAATTATATAAATACCCATATATATATATATATATATATATATATATATATATATATATATATATATAGTTAAAAACCCTAATATGTTACCTTAGCAGTATCATTTCAAATTCATTCTCTTCCTCACCTAGCAGCCTCATCTTGACCCGGTTACCTCCTTTTTCCTCTGCCTCCATCTGCTGCTTCTCTTCTCCAACAACGTCACCACCGTCTTCCTTCCACCTCGTCACCTCGCCAACCACTCCAAGGTTCTCTGCGTCTCTGTGCATATAAGTCTCATCGTTGGTCACCGCCTCCCTTCCTCATTCACATTGCAAATCACTGCCCTCTCACTCACTGTCGCCGCCTCATTAGCGCCGTCTCCTGCTTCATGCTCGTTCATCATCATTGCAGCCTCCTAATCGGTCTTTCTCGTTGTTGCCGCCTCCAGTAGAATTGTCACTGCCACTAGCACAATCGCCGTTGCCTCCAACAGCCTCTTCGCCGCTCATCATGCCTCCCGAAGCCTCGTCATTGCCGCATCAATAAGTCCCTTTCTCTGATTAGTTTCTTTTGGATTTTTTTTTTCAACATTTAGGGTTTAGGATTTGTTCAATGTTTCAAATTGTTTGAAATTGTTAATCTTCTGAGTTTGTATCTTTATTTCTGCAATTTTTGTTGAATTTTTATTTAGGAATTCAGAATTTATTCAATTACTAATTTTCTGTATTTGAAATTGTTAATCTTCTGAGTTTTATCTCTGTTTGGACAATTATTGTTGAATTTTTATTTGAAAATTTAGGATTTGTTCAATTGTTAATATTCTGTGCTTGAAATTGTTAATGTTCTGTGTTTGAAATGGTTAATTTGTAAAATCCGCGGATGATATCCGCGGATATCTAAGTCCCCAGCCGGGGACAGGGTAGGACGGGAGGTGGATTATGGTGACGGGGCAGGGGACGGGGGGCATGTCCCCGTCCCCATGGGGACTCGTTGCCATCCCTATAAGAGCTTGTGCCATGCTGCATGCTCTTTACCGATGATATCGTCTTTATGGGAGAGCCAAGGAAAGACAAATAAGAAGTTGGATTTATGGAGAGAAGCTCTAGAAGTGTATGGTCTGCGCATAACCCGTAGTAAGACGGAATATATGGAATGTAAGTTCGGCAACCGAAAGAAAAATCCTAATACAGAGGTGAAGATTGGAGAAAACATCCTATGAAAAATTAAAAGTTTTAAGTATCTTGGATGCATCATACAAGATAATGGAGAGATTGAATATGATGTAAATCATAGGATCCAAGCAGGTTGGTCAAAATGGTGGAGTACATCTGATTTTATATGTGACAAAATATTACCTTTAAAACTTAAAGGTAAATTCTATCACACTGCTATTAGACCGACTATACTTTATGGTACAGAGTGTTAGGCGGCCAAAGAGGAGCACGAACATAAGTTAAGTATGGTAGAGATGAAGATGTTGAGATGAATTAATAGTCATACGCGATTTGATAGAATAAAGAAGGAAGATATGAGAGAGAGAGATAGAGAGAGAGAGAGAGAGAGAGAGAGAGAGAGAGAGAGAGTTGAAGTAACACCTGTTGTGGAAAAGATGGTAGAATCGCATCTCAAGTAGTTTGGACATGTGAAAAAAGGGCCGACAGAACACCCAATCAGGTGGGTGGATGAGATGGAAGATGGATAATGGATGAAAGGTAGAGGAATACCTAGGAAGAGCACGAGTCTAGATGTAAACGGTCTCTCTGTAGACATGATACATGATAGAGCTCAATGACATCGTTTGATTCATGTAGCCAACCCCATCTAGTAGGATAAGACTTTGTTGTTGTTGTTGTAAAATAAATATATAATTTTAATAATATTTTAAAAATATTATTAAATTTAAAGTCATATTTTTTTATATATTAATAATATTTTTTATTTTTATTTGTTAAACTAAAAAATATCTTCAAATGATAAAAGATATTATTTTAATTTTAGGAATAACTTTTAAATATTGTTAGAGTTGTATAGTTATTATAGCCACTATAATAAATATTATAGCACATATGTTAGGTAGACAAAAAAACAGCCAGAATTTATTTTATTTAGCATTAATTAATTGTTGTAATAATTAATAAATGTTAAATAAGACAAGTTATGACTGTTTTTGGTTGATTTTTTTTTATTATCAAACATTTCCATTTACATATTATGTTTATGTTACGGTAAAATTTTTATGAGTCAAGTTTAAATTAGATTCTATTATTAGCAAAGCGAGCCAAGAACATAAATTGGCTAAACAAATTTGCGAGTTTAGCTTTAGCTTAGCTCAATCTAATTCTACTTAACTGGACTCACTTTCAATTTCAACCGCATATGCAAGGATTAATAATTTAAATAATAATTTTGTATCTATATTTTATTTAAATATGTTTCAGGTAAAATAGAGAAGCAAAATTTTTTAGAAAATAACTTATTACTAGAGATAATAAATTAAGTAGTAAATTATAAACTATATGCCAAGCCAAGTTTAGCTTAGGAAGATTTTTGAAAATATTATCTAAAATTTTTTAAATCAGTTGTAATTTGAATCAATCTTATCTTAATAATACTTTAGAAAAGAATATCTTGTAAGTATTTATTTAAATAGAAAAACTCTCAATTTGATTGAGGATTCAACATAAACATTGTTAACCGAACTAATATACATTGTTGTGTACTTCTTCTTAATTAACTCTTTTTTTTTTTTTATATATATATCTTGATTGAGTAGCATGTATACTTCAGAAGCTACTTTTGAAACTGTTCTAAGAGTACTACATACCTCATAAGCTGTTTAATAGATTTTACTTAATGTTTTCAATATATTGACTAATATCCTCTGCTTGCTATATTCATCACTTTGCTTCCTACTTTGCTTCCATTTTTCCAATTTGTTTTCACTTTTTAATTTGTTATTGGCTACTGGTGTTCTCGTTGGATGTTTCAACTTTTTATTTGCCGGAAATTTTTTTAGTGAAGAGGAAAATTGGATTAAAAATAAAGATTCTCATTAAATTAATAAAAGATATGTGAATTGTATATATATTTTTATTAATTTTTACTCTTATAAAAGAATATTTTTCACTCTTTATTCAAAAACACTTTTCATTGTAGTATTATCCTTATTTACTAGCTCACGTTGTTCAATTATTGTTGTTGTTATTTTTTTTATTATGTTATTATTGTTGTTGGATGAATTGTTTTTCTTACTGGTTTTTTTTTACTTTTGTTATTAGAATAGATTTAAATTAATAATGATTTTTTTAAAGTATGAACAATAATATTAATTTGTATATTTTTTAAATTTACGTTTAAATTAAACATATTATATTTTTGTGTATTTATTTATAATTTTATATATTATTTTATTATAATATAATTATTTTGATTAAACCTTTAAACCAATAAAACTAATTAAAAGAGTTTAATAATAAGATAATACTCAATTTGATCTCTGAATTTGCATATAGCCTCAATTTAGTCTCTAAAGTTCAATTGTCTTTATTTAGTCCTAAAATTTTGCGAACATGACTCATGTTAGTCCTTGAAACGATTTTCAATGTATACACTTTAATAGAACGCTGTCATAAACAGGCGGATGCCATATTGAACTCTGTAAAATGATGTCGTTTTAATTTTGATACTCAAATAACCAAAAAACAACATTATAAATGGTGTTTATTGAAACTTTACCTAATAAAACAAGTGATGCGACATCATTTTTGAATTATTTAAATGCCAAAACTAAAATGACATCATTTTACATGTTTTAGAGTAGCATTTGATTGTCTATTTTAACACTCTATTAATATTTTTTAACTAAAAATTATTTTAAAGACTAATATGAGACACATTTATAAAATTTGAGGACTAAATAAAAATAATTAAAATTTTAAAGACTGAATTGAGATTCGTGTCCTATTAACTCGGTTAGATAATGGATTATGTTTTGAAAACCTTCAGTCTTACACAACAAATAAATAATTGATTTATTAATTAAATCTTTTTGTCCATGGAACATCAAATGTTCAAGTTACTAATAGAACATTATAAATGCGCCAGTTAAGGTAGAAGGAGAAGCGTTATGAGAAGCAACAAACAAAAGCAACGACTTTGTTGATGTTAGTTAACGGTGTTTGAGTGGCGGGTCCCACAGGCCCCAAATCCTGTAGAATACAAACGAAGAAAACGTTCAGTTGATTAACGGCGTGAAGATTTGGCGTTAAAGCATTTGTCTTCATTGGTTCTATAAATGGGCCTTTATGTTGGAACCTGTTTTCCGAGTCCACTCCACCATTCTTCTCTTTCCTTTCTTCCTTCTTTCTTTTCTTCTCTCTTCTGCACTTTCTCTTTATCTTTCTCTTCAACCCTTCTCTTTCTCTCTCACTCTTTAGCTTCAGCATTGTCTCATAACACCATCACTGAGTGAAAGAGAGGAGTGGGTAGTGGAATTCTTCAATGGAGGTTTCTTCTGCAAAATGGGTTCTCAATGCTTGCTTGTTGCTGCTCTTTGTGCTCCTCATTGGAGAAGCCATGGCCACATCACAGATCTCTGACCTCAAGTATATTCATTTCTACTCTCTCTCTGTTCTATGAATATTTGAACTACATTGTCTGGGTTTTGAAACGCCACAAATCATAGTGGGAAATGTATTTGCTTCACATAACGGATTCACTAGCATTGCAATTTTATGTTAAAAAAATTCTTTCTTTTCTATTAGAATGTTGAGAAGGATAATTCATTGTTCTCTGCTTCAAATTATAAACTTTCTACCAAGTGAGAATTATTTGTGGTGTCTACTTCTACAAAATCATCTTTATATTGTAAACTGTTGAACGATTCATTCAAATATATTTAGTCAATACCATGTAATGGTTCACAAATTAGTAGTATATTATTTATTATGTATCCACCGCATTGATTAAGATCTTGTGTTGTTGTAACTATTTGTTTCAGGGTGAAAGAGGCGGAGGAATTAAATGAACGTGCTGCTGTAACTGACCCGGAAGAGGTGGTTTCCATGGTTCAGATGTGGGTCTCTTTTTTCTACATTTTTCACCAATATCAATTTATAGCTACGGAACAAACCTAACACAAAAAGAGAAAACCCAATAATGATTTAATTTATCTTCACATGGGTTTAGAAATGGGGCAATGCATGGAGTGTTAGTGCTAGTAGGGCATAGTAGTCATTTCTAGGTCCATTCATAACCGCCCCTACTCTCTCTTGTGTGATATGACACCTAACACACACTCTACCCCTAACTGACCCATTATTTTTCTTGTGTCACATTAATTTCCTTGTTTTGCCAAAAGCGAAAGGGTTTTTAATTCACATCATTAAATTTTTCCTATTTTTAGGGTTTCTTACCCATTTACCGTTGTCCCTCACCAATCTCTCACATTGTTGCTCATTCACTAGTCGGTCACATATCACATGCATTTTCTGAGATCCGTGTTTCACGCTTAAAATTCTTTTGCGTGTTATTATAACTTAATCCTTATTTTCCCCTATAAATACGCTGTACTTACTGGTACAAGTACAACTCTTACTTTGCCATAATTTAGCATTAAAAATGTTATTTTTTTTAAGTGACTAGTCATGCCTTAAAAAAAATATAAAATCACAAGGTCCATGTGAAAACAAAGAAAAACGAATTATGTTTACCATCTTTTTCCATTCCTAGAAAAAATCCAAGAATTTAGTCGTTACACTTAAAATGATTCCTGTTATCATCACTCACCGAGTACAGAATTTTTTCTTCTCATTGTTTTCTAATTCTCTACATCTAAGATCCCAAATGGGTCGTTATAAACTTTGGGCTTGGTATTTTCTAACGGCTCTATTTCACTCGTAGCAAAAAACGTTATAGAAAATAGTACATTTTATTATCACAATAATACAAGACTTTTTTCCTGCAAAAAAGGTGAAACTAATGGACATAGTAATTAATTTAGTGGTGTAATTTTAGATAATTATAGATGTTAGGTGCATCAAATAATGTGTTTGTTTAACATAACAGGGCAATGAAGAATAGCACTGAGAGAAGGAAGCTAGGATTCTTCTCCTGTGGAACTGGTAATCCAATCGACGATTGCTGGCGCTGCGACCCGAATTGGCAGAAAAACAGGAAGAGACTAGCAGATTGTGGCATTGGTTTCGGCCGGAATGCGATCGGTGGCCGCGACGGAAAGTTCTATGTTGTAACTGACCCTAGAGATGATGACCCTGTTAACCCAAAGCCAGGGACATTGCGGCACGCGGTGATCCAGGACAGACCACTATGGATTGTGTTCAAAAGGGACATGGTGATCCAGCTGAAACAGGAGCTGATTATGAACAGCTTCAAGACCATTGATGGAAGAGGAGCCAATGTGCACATTGCCAATGGAGGTTGCATAACAATTCAGTATGTTACCAATGTCATCATCCATGGTCTCCATATCCATGACTGCAGGCCTACTGGGAATGCCATGGTGAGAAGCTCCCCCACCCATTTCGGGTGGAGGACTATGGCTGATGGGGATGCCATCTCCATTTTTGGATCAAGCCATATTTGGGTTGATCATAATTCATTGTCACATTGTGCTGATGGCCTTGTTGATGCTGTCATGGGCTCAACTGCTATAACTATTTCTAACAACCATCTCACCCACCACAATGAGGTACTTTCTTTTTCTTACCCTGCTTTTCCTCTGCATTATTCAACTATATCACTGTATAAACCTGTCAAATCATTTAACTATTTTTAATTATCAATTTTATGTAAAGTTAGTTTCACTTGAATTTTCACCTTATTTGATTATATAATAATGACTAAATTACTAAATATCTATCAAAGTTCAAAATGAATCTGAATTTATTCTCTTTGTCATTTTATTTATGAAAGTTCGAAATACAAACAAATCCACACGTGAATAAATTTAACATGTAGAAATTATCTTTCGTAGATACAGAACTAATTTGTTCATTCATAGTTAAATTTATGAGCATTTTAAAGTTTTATGGTTATAAATAGTAGTTTATTTCTATAATAAATATGTAAATAAAAAATGTAACAGATCTAAGAAATTAAGTATTGAATGCACTTTTTCGTTTGTCTTGTTGGATGGCTCATTAGTTATCATGATAGCTCAATGAATGCTGATATTTTGTAAATTCAGGTGATTCTGTTAGGCCACAGTGACTCATACACAAGAGACAAGCAAATGCAGGTGACCATTGCCTATAACCATTTTGGAGAAGGACTCATCCAGAGAATGCCAAGGTAAATCGGAATAAATGTGTTTACATAAGATAAAACTTTAATGTGGGGGGGCATTAAACACTAATAATCCACTCCCCCAATTATTGGTGATGCAGATGTAGACATGGGTATTTCCATGTGGTGAACAATGACTATACTCATTGGGAGATGTATGCAATTGGTGGAAGTGCTAACCCCACCATCAACAGCCAGGGCAATAGATACAATGCTCCAGCTAACCCATTTGCTAAAGAGGTACAAAATAGTACAATCCAATCCAAGTGCTTATCCAAACTCATTTTTTGTTCAAGTACTTGAGAGTTATACCAATGAGTTTTACACTAAACTTAATTTGGTGGTAATTGCTAATTAAATTAAAATGATAAAGTATATTTTCTAATTTTAAGGTATAAAAATAGAATTTAATTTTAATGTATTGTCGGGATAAAATTGTTTTATAAATGTATTCAATCATATAACGCCACATTAGTAAAAGTAATTATTTTGAATATTGACCGCTTGAATGGTTTTTATTTATTTTAAAATTATTTTTGAACATTTAGGGATAATATTTTACACAAATAAAAATATTAAGAATAAAATTAAATATTAAAAATATTTAAAAAAAATTAAATATAAAAAAAGGGTTTTTTTTTTAAATCAAAATTTAAAAATGTTATGATAAGATTGAGCAAAGGAAATGAAATTATTTGGTGGGACAGGTGACAAAGAGAGTGGAAACAGCTGAAACGCAATGGAAGGGTTGGAATTGGAGATCAGAGGGAGATTTATTGCTGAATGGTGCATACTTCACTCCATCAGGTGCTGGAGCTTCAGCAAGCTATGCAAGAGCCTCAAGCTTAGGTGCCAAATCATCTTCCATGGTTGGTTCCATGACTTCTAATGCTGGTGCACTTGGCTGCAAAAGAGGCCGTCGGTGCTAGCACAAAATAACAAAACACAAACACCCTTTTTTCATTTTTATTATTCATTTTTGTTACCAAAGAAAATCTTGACAAGTGTACATTAATTACACATGTCAATATGTTATGGTTTTCACATTGTGTGTCTATTGTTGTTGGTCAACCTCAGCTGCTCGACTTGCTCCAGTAAAAGAAAACAACAATGCAAGGGGTAGGTGCAGAAGCGTGGTCCATTGTTTCTTTTTCTTTTTAGTCCCTCCTTCCCTTCTTATTTCATCCAAAACCCTACCCAACAAATTCATATGCATATTTTTCCCAAATGTCAAGTCATGTCTCCACCTTACATACCGTTAAGTCATTTCAGCTTTACATATAGGATTTAATTAAGTGAGATATATCAATATATTTTTTTCTTTTATTTTAATGTTTTTTTTTCTCTGTTTTATGGAGTTTTTTTTATTACACAAGCAATGCAAATGTTTGATTGTCAAAGTTGAGTTATGGAAAGACTTTTATTATTGTTGTTATTAGCAATGGAAGTGGTTGTTCGTTTTGTTAACTTTTCTCTCTTAACTTTCTGTTACCCTTTTTAATTTTGTTAATGGAAGTAATCTTTGCCCTTTTGTTATGCAATTATGGTTGTTGTGTGTATAATTAAAACTATGTATCTGCCAGTAGTGTTGGTTTCTTTAGCTACCAACATGTGTAATTAGTTCATGTGGCAGCACATGCCTCTCTCTGCTTCATTATCTTTTCTTTTTATAATTATGACGACGATGACTCTTTTTACCAACATTGTCGCCCTCCAAAGTCAGAAAAACGAATGGAATCCGTCGGTTCAACTGAAAATTCGTTATTAAACTGGTTTCATTTACTATAAAAGTCAGTTAATTATAATCGGTAAAAAATAGGAAAAATCGATCAAAGAACTTAGAAAAAATTTTACTCTTTTTCTAAGAGATGTTAAAATGATATTTTTTTTTTCTATTTGTAAAATATACGTTCTATTTTCTTATCACTTTTAAAAAATCTTATCTTTAATCTATTTTAAATTTTTTTATGTTAATTAGTATTAACTTTATCTATTTTTTAAGAAAAAATAAATTGATTTTTACAAAAATACCTTTTAAGTTTTAACAAAAATTTTATTTTTTTGTCATTAAATTTTGCTTATCAAAATATCTTTTAATAAATTATTTTTTTATTAATTAAATTATATTTTTATCAAAATATTTTTAAAAAAGTTTAATAATTAATTTTTTTTAATTATTAAATTGTGGTTTTACCAAAATTTTTGTTAACAATTATTTTTATATTTTACTATTAATTTTTTGATATCAATATATATTATTTTAACATTAAAATCTTACCACTGCTAATATATATAACAATTAATATATATTAATATCGAAAAATAATCTTATTAAGATTTTTTATTTAATATTAAAATAATATATATTGATATAAAAAATTAATAGTAAAATATAACTATAATTGTTAACGAAAATTTTGGTAAAATTACAATTTAATAATTAAAAAATTATTGAAGGTCATCTTAGAAAAAATAATTTAATTATTAATTTTTTTAAAAATATTTTGATAAAAATACAATTTAATCAATAAAAAAATAATTAATTAAAAAATATTTTGGTAAGTAAAATTTAATGACAAAAAATAAAATTTTTACTAAAAGGTTTTGTTAAAAAAAATTTATTTTTTCTTGAAAAAGAGACAAAGTTAACATTAGTTAATACAAAAAATTTAAACTAGATTAAAGATGAAATTTTTTAAAAGTGATAAGAGAGATGAAGGCACATTTTACAAATAAAAGGAAGGAGAGTGTCATTTTAATATCTTTCAGAAAAGAGGAATGAAATTTTCTCAAGAACTAATTACACGGTTGAATCGATGTAATTTTTTAATAGTTAATTAATTTAAAATAATGAAATACAAAAAACTATTTAAAAAAATATATTATACATAAATATATTATTTTATTATATTCGATTTAATTTTGATCAAAACTTATTTGAAATTTTAAATTTTTGAATCTATCTCAACCAATTTAATATCCTGTTCAAATTTCAGGACCTTCGTTTTTGTTCCGAGGATTCCTTTTTCTTTTTCCCCGGTTTTCACTCTGTCGCGGTTGAAAATTTTGGACTAGACATGTGATGATTTCAAGTTTCAAGTATGGTTTTGAAGTGATTTTAGTTTCACAACCTTTCTAAAAAGTGCAATTCCATAGGACCATGTCTCAAAATGAATGCTTGTGTGACAATTTAAGTCTCAAAAAAAGCCTGCAATGAAGAATATAATTAATTTGCTGGCTTAAGTTACCCTTCACAAAAAGTTATCATGCAACAACAGATATTAGTATCATCATTGGTCAATTGGTAAATTACTTTTCATCATCATACACCCATCTCATATAACATATAACTTCTGATTAATTTTTTCAACATCCTCCTGAATATAAAATAAGAGAATAGATACACTCAATATCTTAAACATAAAAAGCTTCCAAAAAATTATGTACCAAATCCATATTTTTGTTATTTTGTGAAATTCAATACTGGATTATTGTAAGGATCACGAATAAAGAACCATTGTGGTTATATATATATATATATATAACATCTCTCTTATGTTACATTTGGATAAAGTCTTTTATACAAAAATATAAGAATGGATTTTTTTTATCGTTACTTTTAAAAAGTACAAAAAGTAAAAGATTCTATCTCTGTTATCTCTCTTTAATTAAATAAGTTTTTATATTTAGGGTAAAGTATTAGTTGAATTTCTTCGTTTTCAACGTTTCAAATATTTAATTTTTGTTCAAAAATTTTTATTTTAAAATTAAAATTTTTTCTATTAATATCATTTTTTCTCTATTATCTTCTTGTTTTTCTTATTTTTTTTATTTTTATTTTTAATTTACTAGAACTACTATTATTACTACTATAGTTACGATTTTTTTCATTACTTAAAAAAAAATCATAACAAAAAAAAATTATATTTGAAGAATAATTTTACTTTTTGATTAGAGAACTAAAATATAATGAAATAAGATGTTTTGAGATAAAAATATGATGTTTTAAGTATTAGAGACGAAATTAGAATTTAGTCCAAACATTAAAAACAAAAGTAGTATTTTATTGTAATAAACTTGGATTGATCGAGTAGTTAACTCACTCGTCCACTTAAACAAGTGTCAGTCAGATATCAAATTTCATTTTGTGCATGTAACAATTCATTAGCTAGCGACAGATTCTTAACTGCTGCAAAAAAAGATAATAGTATTTTGTTGCTATATTTATTTATTATGTCTATATTTTTGCACCAAAAAGAGAATCCAAGAAGCATGAAGTTTAATTTTATGTGGTAGAAAGTGAAGAGGCGTTTGTATGTATCTAGTTTGTAGAATGGTGAATAAGGAGGAGGAGGAGTAAATGCAAATGAGTGAAGAAAATAGATAGGATAGTTCAAATGTCTTTGTCTTTGTTGTGTGGACATGAGGTTGAGTTAGGCATGTTCCTACCCCTTTTCATAACTCGCACATAGTAATTAAATGCCTGCGGAGAGAGCAACAGACAAGTGCTAAACACAGTGATGAGAGGAGTGAGAGAGTGTGTTGTGCCCAAAACAAATGCACATGATGTTAAGATTTGTAATAAAGACTTAACCACTCACGCATGTGACATAGGGTCCATTTTGCATGTGCCAACTTCTTCACCAAATTGGGTTACAGATCATATATGGGGTTTCATTTTGGGGACTAGTCCATTCACTTTCCCACTATGCACTTTTTTTTTTTATTTCTCAATTTCCCTTCTAAAATACAGCATAAGTGTATTCTTAGTTTCTTATCCACATTATTGCACTGGCAATTTCCACGCAACTGATGCAAATAATAGTGTGCTACACTATATACTATAACTTACAAGTTTATATAACAATAAGAATAATGTTCTGTAACGTTTCATTTTATCTAATAAAATTATTTTGCATCATTGTTAGAAAAAATGCATGGTATTATACAGGTTTAATTAGGTGCGTTTTTATATTTTTATCAAATTTATAATTAAATTTTTATATTTTAAAATTTTTTAATTAAACTTTAAATCATTTTTAATTTTAGGGAAAGTTATATTTTTTGTCTTAAAATTTGTAAAAAATTTTAAAAATATTCCTAAATTTTATTTTATTTTAATTTTGTCATTAAAATTTTTTATGTGCATTAAATATATTTCTAACAACTAAATTTTCAAAAAATTTAGAACCAATCCAGCAATAATGCATGATAACTATGTGTCTATGTTTGGTTTGTTTGTACTGAAGATTGTTCTTATAAGATTATTATTAAATTAGTCCTAACTTTTTTGAAAAATTAGTCGTCAGGAGTATATATTTGATACAATTCAAAAATTTTTGGGACAAAATTAAAACAAAATAAAATTTGGGGATACTTTTAAAACTTTTAACAAACTTTAAAGATAAAAAAATATATTTTACCCTTAATTTTATAATTCAATTATTGTCTTGTCGAAAATATTAAGAGTTAATGGAATTTTCTTTTCAAAAAACATATGAACAAAAGTTTAATTAGGTCCTTAATTATGAGTATCTTCAATTGCAAAAAAATACTATGTTAACTTTAACATTTTTGATACAGAATAAATTTAATTATAAAATAAAAAATAATATAAAAATTTAATTAAAAATTTTTAAAATATAAAAACTTAATTATAAATTTAGTAAAACTATAAAAACTAACACCATACTTAAACCTATTATAAAGGTATAAAGCATGCATAAATTTCAGTAATTAGATTATAATTTTATTAATGTTTAATTTTAATAAAATTTGGTACAGATAATCTTCATCATGAAAGCGAATCAAGAGAAACTGATTCTTTATAACGAGACCATATGTTTTGTAACTTTTACTTAATGTCATTGTCCATAATATATTCTTTTAGATCATCCTATTATGTTATATTTGACTAATAAAATTTTAGAGTAGTCATAACATTTAATTATTTTAAACAACCTAAGTCAGAACATTTAATTATTTTTCTTAATCATAATGCATAAAGACTCAAACTGTGACATGGAGAAATAATTTATATTTACGACGAGGAACATTATTATTTGTTAGAATAAGCTGTCACTTTCTTTATTTTCTTCTTCATCTTTTTTTTTTCTTGTTTTTTTATGTTAAGGTGTCACTTCAAAGGAGTTAATTGAATTAAGCCTTTGGGCACATCGTTTTCTTGATCGTTTCTCCAAGATTATTGCCACCAAAATTGATGCCAATGCTCCAAGCAATTTCAATTGGATTGAATTATGAAGTGTAAATATTGATTCCCAGGCCTCATTGGTGCAAGAAGCCAAGAACAGAATGAATGAATGTCTAAAATTGAGATTGATCTTGACGTCCCAAAAAGTCTTCAAATACATTGTGTACAAGAAATAATGGAAGATAACCAACGGTGCGACATGGTTCGGTTATGGGAAAAGTTAGTCATAATATGCCTTTTTTTTTTACCTTTTTTGTTAATTTAAATATCATAAGGTCATGAGTTACACATATTAATATATACTTAAAATATTTACATTTGCATTGTCCAAAGAGGTATAAAATCTTATACATAAATTTAATATTTAATTTTATACATCAAATTCATGTAAAATCTAATGTTAGGCAATCGATAGTAGTAAAATTATTTTTATACCATCATCTAATTTGATTTATTTGTTTAGATGGCTATTCAAATAGAAAACATAAAAAATAATTATTTTTATTTATCCAATTTTAATTCCCAAGTCTCCAACAAAAACATATTGGTTGGGGGATAAAATAAGAGAAATTTTTTATATATATAATTACTTATAAAATTCATTCATAATTTTTTCCCACCCAATTTTCACACCCAAACCATATGTAAAACTTAAAAAATTGTCTAATTTGTTGGGGACAAAACTAATTGAAAAATTTAATAGATTTAAAATATTTTCCAAACATTTGTGTCACCAAACAATACCTGAAGGCCTAAAACTTGACAAATTGTCTAGAGTGAGTGACCATAAAATACTATGCTACATTTTGAGGAGGCTGTTTCAAAGTTGCAATCCATGGTAGTTAAAACGAAAAGGAAGAAAATTATGACCAATGAGGAATTTTTCCCATTCTTTTTGGTACAAAGAATAATGAATTTGTTAATCTAAATTTGCGGCACCGACAGCGGGGTAATTGTAGCCCCGTAGTACTTGATTGGCCCCCCCAATAAAGCATAAATAAATAAATAAATAAATAAATAAAGGTTCTATCTATCAACACAGCTAAGAACCTTCAAAGTAAAAAGGCCAAATCAGTTGTTGACAAAGCCATGCAAACAAGAACCCTTTGCCTTTCAGATTACGCGAGTAAATGAAATGTGTCCCCTTTCTTTTTTACTCTTTTCAATGCCTTGCTTGGCGCCACTTATGGGTGAGACTGGGTAACGAAAAATTATAACTCCATACCAATTCAAATTTGTTGGTCACACTAGTATAATTTTAAAAAAAGGGCTGCTATTTAATTAGATAAATGTTATTCGCACTAATTGGTATACATTTCTCTTGTATATTTTTTACTTTTGGTATTAAAAGTGAAGGTAAACAGTAAAATAATCCATGAAATTAGTCTAGTGCATTAAAATAGTTTTGGAGATTTTAATTATATCAATTATGCCTATAAAATTGACAAAAATGCAACTAAAAAAACAAACCCAAGTCGAAGCAAGGCTTTTCGGGTGCCAAAGTAGTGTGGTTTGTCATAATTAAGAAATTTTTATTGCAACATCATGCAAATATTAGAATAGCAACAAAGAGAATAAAACAAGTTCTCCACAAACAAAAGGCTCCAAAAACTTATGGGTTATATAAAATAAAAGTCCTATGATCATAGTCAATTAGTCATTATTTTTTTCCAAAGACAAACCCCTATTGTCCTATACAATTAATCACTAAAAGCTACACATATGCATCAACAATTCCAGTTCTTCTTTTTTGATGGCTTGAAAGTAAGGGTTAGAACAAACTTCATGAAGCTGACCAATCTGAATATTGTACTTGAATTGCATTGAATCTAAAGTGACCGAATTTGATAGTGAAGAGGCCTTCTTTTTGGCTGACAACTTAGTTGGTCTTAGTGTTGAATTCCTAATTTTTTGGTGCCCATCACAATTAAAAAAAAAGTAATTTAAAGCTCAGAGTTAGTGTGCTTTAAATTTTGATGTAAAATTTTTGTTAAAATTAAAATTCAGTATTTATTGAGAGTCTTATGCTTCATAGTAATTTGGTCGAGAGAGATCAATCTTAGATGCTTAGATATCATGCACCTCAAACTTTAGTCTCGATAGGGTACCAATTTTCGGCCTCTTTTTTTCTAATCTTCTTCGGCCTCCTCTGAATTATAAGTGGTAGTTTTCCACTTGACTAATTTTACTTTGTTTTTAACTATTATTCTCATTACAAATATTCTTACTTCTTCAAATGAAGCAGAGTGATGATTAACTTGACTCTTGCTTTCTTGATTTTGGGATTGAATACCTTACATGTATTATAGCAAATGTTGTCTAACTTTGGCCTAGGACTAAATTGTGACTTTTTTCCATGATTGAATAATACCTTGCATAAAACTCCAACCAATATTATTGTGAAAAGAAGGAAAATTCTTCTTTTAGTTTAAAGTCAAGAAAAATAGCTAGAGGTTATAAGTGATATAAATGGAGTATGATGAATTTTTAAGAAAATTAAAGAACATTATAGAACTTAAACTTGGTTTATAATCAAGTATGATGCAAATGGTTTTTATCAAGTTAGAAGACTCATGAAACTACCTGCAAGTTGTTCAATTTGCATAGTCAAAGTTCTAGTAAAAAGTTGTAACTTGAAGATAAACTAGCTTAGTTGTAATCTTTGACTTAATCAAAGAATGAGTTGTTATATAAGTTGATATTTATCGACTTATCATACAACTTGATAAAGATGAATGTGGAAGAAGACTCTAGTACACACTTGTGTAATTTGTACACAATTTGATTAACTTGTAAACCAAATGCACCTCCACAAAATACTATATATATGGGTTAAGGCATTTGCTAATGTACGCTATGTTTTGCATAAAATTAGTGAGTAAAACTTAGAGAGAAAAATAGTAAAGTCTATCATATGTGTAACCCTTTTGTATGAATTTCCATAATACTTAAGAGAGTATTATAGACTTCTCTATGTATTATGAGAGATTGTAACTCCACCACTTTATCATATTATTTCTATTATTGTCTATATTTTTGTTCAGTTCCATCTATTTCTCGTACATAAATTTTAGTTGCTTTATTTTTATCCCTATTAACTTTGGTATCTAATAGTTATGAATTAGTTGATTAATCAAAAACAAAATAAATGCAATATTGTGCATCATAATGGTCCCTTACATTAGCAACATGTTAAATGCAACTTTCAAAATTCTTAAAAAAAATTTTCACTCTCCTCGAGATTCTTTTTTTATAAAAAAAAAAAAAAAAACTTTTTGCATGCAGAAATCCCCACAACCCCTGCATATTCTTGTAGTTTTACCAATTGCATTTCACCAATTTTCGCTCTGCAGAAAAATTTTGGAGTTTTTAATTCAGAAACTGCATTTATAATTTTGTAAAGTTATTAAATTGAATCAAAAAATGTAAATTGAATTATTGACTTATTTTTTAAGCTCCAGGACAAAAGTGTAAATTTAACTGCTGCTTTTATTGTTGTTGTTTCTGTGTATGTTTTTTAAAAAATTTTAAGTGAGATACAGTTGAAAATTATCAACATCAACAAAAAGATCAAACAATGACCCCACTTGGCAAGATTTCATCTCCAATATTTTCAAGAGGCTTTTTGCCATGAGAACTAATTATGATTGTGTTTATTGAGGGAGACGATAGCTGGATATGAAGATGTGAAATATATGATTTACAAGTGATGATTTCATATTTTCATGACTTAATCTATAATAATTTGCTTTCTTATATGTTGTTACCAAGCAACCATTCCAATTATTAGTTCTCAGATCGCACTGGTTGTAATCTAGGAAGCAAATAGTTTTTTTGTCATAATATTTTTTTTTTGGTTAGGATAATATTTTTTTAATCACTAATCAGTAATCACTCCGTAATTTATGGGTTGAACTTTTTTGTTGCAAAAGCTAAGAATATAGATACACCAAAAATTGAGCTATAGTTGGTGGGCTAATAACACAGTTCTTTGAATCAAATTAATATTTTTGGTTTAATTACTCTGTTGCTCACTATAGTTTCGTAAAATTTTCAATTAGGTTCCTATATTTTTTTTCTTTTTAATTGAGTACCTGCACCAATTTTTTTTTCAACTAAGTTCTTCTTAGTAGTAATTGACTTAATTTTATAGGGACCCAACTAAAAAAAAGAATTGGTACAGGGATCTAAATAAAAGGAAAAAAAAGTGTAGGGACCCAATTAAAAAAAAAATTGGTGCAAGAACTCAATTAAAAGAAAAAAAGTATAGAGACCTAATTAAAAATTTTGTGAAACTATAGGATCAGCAGAATAATTAAACCAATATTTTCCTTTTAATTCTATTTCATAGTCTCTTGAATCTTATGCACTAAGTTCCTTTGTATAATAGTACTATCACTCTGTCTTCTATGCACCATTGAAAAAGCCTCCAAATAGTCTCTTTCATAAAATACCTCATAAGATGCGATAATTAATTTATCACCTATTTATAAATATATCAAAGAATGGAGCCATTGTTCCGAAATTTTTAAAATTTTTCTATGTTCAATCAAACATCAGATCTTGACCCTTGGTTAACTTATAAGTGTATTTGATTAAATAATATATGATGTATTATTCATAAACTTAGACAAATATATATATATATATATATATATATATATATATATATATATATATATATATATATATATATATATATAACAAAATCCAACATATTTTTTAGCAAAAATCAAATACATAATCTATTATATATAAAGAAGACAGAAAAAAGGTTAGTGTCTAATTTTTTTTCCTTTAAAATATCTATTTTCATATATTAAAATACCAAAAGTTATTTTTCTATTTCTAAAATTCAACCTAAAATAATTGGTTGAGTTAAAAACTATTTATTATCTTGACTAATTTTATATATGATATCATTATACATGTTTAAGGAAAAAAGGTCAATTAATAGTTATGTGATTGTCAACTTTTACAGATAATATTAATATTAATATTATTTACTTCAACAAACTAAAGGCTTAAAATTGTTATTCGTATCTTATTCAAAAGTATAGATATCATGCAACCTATTATATATATTTCAGGGTCCCTTGTCTTAACCTCTATAAAGCTTGTTGACTAATCTAGTGATGGATCTATCTTTTTATTTAAAGGCTTAAATTTCTTTCTTTATTTTAGTCATGAAAGGCTTAGCTGATAATTTATCTTTAGATTGGGCTAAGCTTGTAAAAAGGAATCATGTCTTTTTAAAAGGTCCTTGTGAAGTAAATAAGTCAGACTTAAATAATATGTTGAGGTTCACCAAAAAAAAAATCTTGAGGAAACAAATCAAATTAATTAAAAAAAAAAACATTTTCTTTCTCTTTAAAACAAAACCTTGAGACTAGGATTTTCCCTCCTTTTTTTTGGGTAATGTTGACATGACTTGCTAAAAATTTTCACAAAATAATAATAATTTTTTCAAACTATCAAGACCTATTTAAGAGCTTAACCGTATCATGTTTTAATAATATTAATATTATACTAGTATGTTAATACAGTATATCAAAATGAGGATGTGTTTGTGATTTTCACAGATTTTTTTTTCAATAATTTTTCTAATTCTGTAGACCTAATTAAGTTAGATATTCATGTTTATGTTGATGTCTCTTTTGTTAAGTGCTTCAGAAATTAAATACTTAACATAGTCCTTTAAATTTAACATGTGATTCAATTTGGTCTAATAAATTTCAATTGATCTAAAATAGTCCATTAAATTTAACTTCATGACTTAATTTGATTATTTAATTTTTCACTTGACTTAATTTGGTCTCTCTCACCCGCACACGCAACAAAAACAACATTGAAATGTCCATTATCTTCCCATGATGAACTTCATCTAGAGTTCCAAAAAGATTGGTCTCATAGTTTGTAAAAAAAACCTAGTAAGCTAACAATGTGCATTTGTCAAATCCGCTCCAATGTTTGAATCTCTGCAATGCATAAATCTGTTTCTCCACTGACATTTGTGCCCTTTCGCAATGCATGAACATAGATAGATAGATTAAGACATAACAATCTCTCAAAATTTTAAAAAATCTTAAATCAGCCTCTTCGTATAAACGAACAATCTGATATAGAGATTAATTTGTCTAACAAAATAAAAATTTGGATGCCAGTTCAGTAATTAAAATTTGTGAAAGACTAAAGTGTCTAATTGAAAATTTCTTAGAGACCCACTTGGAGTACTACTCAACTTTCTTTTATGAACTTTAGTTCTATTAAGAGCTATATCCCTCACATTGCCTCTTAAAGCAGCCACACCCCGGCACTGCTGGGATGTGCACTGTAGTGAGAGGTTTGTGTAATACATGACCAAAAGGGATAAAATCTGATAATACAAGGCCTCATAGGTTTTTTAATATTATACAATGTGTCTAATTTATACTAGAGTTTTAGAATTTTTCTCTATTAAAGATAAATGACATAGAAAGCTACCTTTTAATATGTTCAAATGATTTCCATATTGCTAGAAATCCAAGTTTGCTGTCAATTTCAGCGATTGTTGATTCTTCTATTGTTGAACTCAAATTTCATTTCCCATATTCAAGTCTAACAAAGAAATGGCAACTTGCAACTAGCCAAAAACTGAACCAAATTTCATAAAGTTCTTGCAACCTATAATCTAACCTCAATGGCAACAAAAGCTGTGTCAGACATTATTGATCTGAAATGCATATCCAGCTTCAGCAAAATATGACTTCACTAGTTCAAGAGATCTGAAGCGGTGGGAAATTTTATTCTTCTCCTCCTTGGGCATCTCTGCATACCTAGAAGGGATAAATTTTAATAGATTAGCATTTTGTAACAAAGAAGCATGACAAAAAAAGGAGAATTTGAACACAGTTAGTGGTTATCTTTTGCATATCTCATTCGAGTTTAGGGTCTCTTCCTTACCTGTCATCCCTCTTCCCCAATACCCTCAGGGAGCGTGTGGTTAGAACAATGTTTTTACATTTCTGGGAATTTAGAACAATGTTTTTACAATGTAAGATTCCTAGAAATTTGAAAACTTTTCACAAACCACACACTTCCTCAGAGAAATTTCTAGCTCTATTACTTTTGTTATAAAAAAGAATTAAAAACAAGAGAATAGTTCGAATTACGTTTGCTCATAGCCATCGGGTTGAAAAATTGGATCCCATCCAAAATCAGTGGGTCCTCTTGGAAGAACAATCTTCCCCTGTCATGACAGCAAAACACGAGTTAGCAAAACATCAAGTGACGCATGGGAACTCCGTAACTGAATTTATTCGCTTTTGCAACTTCAAAAAATAATAAGATTCGTGTTTGTTTACTAACATGACAGCCAATTCAAAGAAAATGTGTATAATATATGGTAGACAGAAACAGCATATGGGATTTCAGAGCGATACCGGAGTTTTTCCAGCAAATGTGATAGGTTCGCTATTCGGGCCAATCGCAAAGGAAAATACACATAAGGCATAAGCTGATTTATCATCATATGCCCTCAACAAATTGTTGAGACCTGGAAAATAAGTTGAAAATGAGTAGATCAGATTCTGAGATATCCTGAAGAAAGGCACTCAAAGAAGTGAAAGTTAATTCAGAACAAGACAGCTTAGGGACAACCTTCGTGACCAATCTTCTGCAAAAACCATTTGCTGCATGATTTATCAAACTCATTAGACTATGACAAAAGATTGCATATAACCTCAGGTAGATCCACGCATGAATACAACAACAACAACAACAACAAAGCCTTATGCCCCTAGGTGGGGTCGTCGTAGATCCACATATGAATAATATATATTAATATAATCCAACTTCTTAGTGATAAAAAAACTAGTTTCTGTATTGACTAAGTCTAAGACTTAAGTCGTTCAGCTAGCTATACATTCAATGGTTGTTATAAGTTAAAATTCACATTTCTAACATTTTTCCCTGTTCGATTATACATCTTAACCCTCCCAAAAACTCTTTAGTGATTTTTGAGAAGTAGAATATTTAGCCTCTTAAGAAGTATTTAAAACGCTAAAAAGAAGTGGCTGTCGCCACATATTCAAACACAAAAGAACTCATTCGCAAATTAAGTTTAGTTCTTTACACACAAGCGCTTAAATTCTTTTTACCCAAATAGGCCCTAAACGACTCTTCCACCCCCTTTCTATTGATCTGTAAATGTTGTTAACAGCTTTTCCTGCCTAAGCTATTCTTATTCCTGCTGCCTTATTATCTATATTACTCTTATTGGCTAGTATATTCAATTCAAATAGGTCCTAGAAGGTAAACTTTTATTGAATTAAAATCAAAGAATGTTGGACTGCAGAATTCTAATCATGCGCACAGACAGTCACAATGGATGGGAGAAACTGGGATGAATATGATTAGAAATGTCAAAATTGTGGAAAGGATTGGATTAGCTATGCATTCCCTAGGTGGAGTCTAAAACTGACATATTGGACACTGTTAAGAATGATCAAGGATAGAATAAGATCATGAATTTATAATACAGTTTCAAGCCCAAGTCCAAACTAAAATCCATGTAACAAGCCCGAGTTAGTAGGAAGATGGGTTTGTCGTTGCAGTGAAAATGCATTTCTACACACATGGTGAATAATAAAGCATAGCACTCTTGATTCAACCCTTGTTCAAAAGTATTCAGTAACTCCACTGGAACAAGTCTATCCAAAAACATATGCGAAAGATCACTTATCATCGGAAGGAAGAAGACGGCGTGGAATTTGGCTGATTTAGAAAAAGGGAAGAGGAGGAAATCAAATTTCAGAAAGTCAAGTGGAGGTGGGAAACAAAAGATAATCATTGTGCTATCGTACAATTGGAACACTGCAAATAAGGCTGCGTCAAGTAGAAGTTCCAACTTTAATGTACACAATAGATCCACTTTGAGTATGTACTTAAAATAAATTCATCAACATTGAGCCTAGACCCCTTAAGAAATATAATTAACCTTAAGACCGCTTGTACAACTTCTCGGCTCCGCAGATAGAAAGAGCTAATTTCAGGACTGAAATAAAAACTGACAAGATAAAACATTTTCTTAACCATTTGGATGATGTATACGGTCATAATACTACCAGAACAAATGAATCATATGCAAATGGTGAATCAAACAGAACTTGGTAGCATATAGTGATTTCCCTTACCAAGACAAAGAACCAGCAGTCTAGTACTACCATCACAGAGTTATAATCAAGAAATAATAGTGGGTTTAAATTTTGATATGAACAATCTGACACAGTGGCACAGTGCTCATTTCAGCAGCTATCCTTACATAGAGGAGAACCCATTCCTAAATGTTACAAATTGACCCCTTGCTTTCATTCGTCAATCTACCATAGTATTTTCAACCAATTTTGACAAATCGTCCTTTTTCCTTATTCATTTATTTTCACAGTATCAAGGTATTGGTCTCATAGAACAAATATAAAAATTAACAACACTTTTTACGAACCCAAAAGGAGAGTACCTTAAGATGATGATAAAATGTGAAATAGAACTTACATGTAAGGCCCTGTAAAAAATTAAAACATTCAAACAAAATCAGTATCAGGTTGAATACTCCCAACTTAGAATCATGTAAAACAAGAAAATTATTCCAACCTGGAAGACCTTTCAAGGCATTGAAACAAAGGCAAGTGTCTTCAACCAACACAGGTCCATTAACCTTTACATAAATTAGAAAACCAAACCATCAGAAAGGTTAAAAAATTGAGGTAAAAAAGAAAATCCACCCTAAAATCACACACATAATGGAATCAGTGAAAACCAGATTGTGAGTGGATACCTGAACAGCAGCCAAACGAGCCTTCTCTTTGGAGATATCTTCAGGTTCTCCTTGCAACTCTGGCACTGCAAAAACAAAACAAAACCCTTGTAAGAATAAAAACATAAAACAAACAGAAGAAAGGGATAAATTAAACGAAATTAGAGGGAAGAGTGAAGTGTTACAATCAAGTTTGAGGGACTGAAATGGAATTGACTGGCCCAAGATGGCACGAACTTCATCAAGCTTTTTGGCATTGCCGGTCACAAAAGTAACAGGACGTGAAAGTACCAATCCAGAAGCCATTTCGCGAAACCAGATCTTCTTCCAGATTTGATTTTGTTTCTGGTGTTAGAAGGTAGAAAGCGAACCACACACCAGCAGAGTAGAGTGGAATACTTGACTCCTTCGGAATTGGGAGTGGCTATGGTGGTGCCTGCAAGCAATGCTTTGCATCAAATCAAAGAGAAGTGGCAAACCGCACTCAAACTAGGGGTTTTTCTTTTTTTTCTTTTTCTTTTTTTAAAATTATCATTTGAATTTTTTAAGTGTATATTTAAATTGGTCCCTAATGAATTCTTTAAGAATTACTCATGTTAGCTATTTTGATCTCTTAAACTGAAAATAAATTAATTTTCTTTACGAAAAAATCAACTTGGTCTTAGAAATTGTTGAAATAAGGATGAAATGGATGACTATGAGCGGATCATCTTTTTCATACTGAATAGCTATATTACCAAAGTCCTTACATTTAAAATGAAAAAGAGGTAATGACCAATTCGGTACCCGAAAGATTCAAACGCTGACATTTTAGTACCCAACTATTGGTATTGACAAAAAGGTACATGAATGATTTAAAATTTTGACAAGCGTGTCCAAGAGCTTGCCGGAACATAGCTCCGGTGAGTACGATGCTTACGTGGTGGCCGGTTTTAGCTGACTAGGTTAGTGTTATATTAGATGGAATTTCTAATTTTAATTATGGTTATCCTACTTGGAAAATAAACTAAACCTAAATTGAACATTATTTTTGCCCCAAATTAATTTTGCCCTAAAACCCAATTTGCATATACCAAGTTACTAGTTACTGAGTTACTGTGGTTAGTGTGTCACTAGCGAAAATCAAAGGTCACGTAGAGAGGGAGAGACGTTGCCCTCGTAACATTGGCGCGAAGAAGAAGGATACAAGGCGAGAGCCATTGTCGAATCAAGCTTAACGGTTCTGAAGTGGCATCGTGGGATCACCACTGTTCGCAAGGAGCAACCCTACGAAGAGGTACGTTCTGCTTCATGTTCTTTGTTTAAGTTATGGTTTTTTGCGTTTGCTGGTGACATGCTGTTTATTCATTGTATCTTCTCTCCATTATTTCTTAGATGGATCGTTTAGTTACGTTTGTGTATCATCACATGGGTTGCTTGAAAAAGGTTAGAGATGGGAATGTGATATACGAAGGGGGTTTAGTCACTGAGATACACAGGGTGAATGTGGAGACATGTAATTTGTTTTTTGTGGAGGGGTTGTTTTTAGACCTGGGTTACCCTGGATATAATGAGGCGTATTGGCTAGTACCTGATTTCGAATTAGGTCAGGGTCTTAGAGTACTGAGGACAGATGCTGAAGTGATGAGGATGTGTGAGAGTGCAATTAAAAACGACAACACTGTCCATCTCTACTTTGATCACCCTATTGATGCCAACCCTGAAATCATTGATGACAATGTCGTGTCTTCTGGTAGCAGTGAGAGTGTGGTTGAGGTCAATCCACCTGGTGATGAGAGGGAAACTGAAATCGTGAGTGAGGAAACTGGGGAGGTTAATCAGTTGAGTAAGGCTTTAACAGTTGTTGTGAAGGAGACTTTGAATGAAGTTGTGACTGAGAAGGGTGTTGATGTTAACGAGTCGGAGGCCGGAGAGGGTGGTGTTATGAATGAAGATGTGAATCATGGGAATGGGGAGAAAGAGACTGAGCAATCTGCAGGTCCAGAAGAAGTTGTTAAGAGGGTGAGAAAGAGGCATCCACGACCACCACCCAGTGTTTTATCACAAGAAAGGAGAGCTGCTAAACCTGAACAGCACCAGGGTGATCCTTTAGAAGCTGAAACAGTAAATGAACAAACACATGAGAGAAGAGATGATGATGAACATGTTGCCAATGAAGGTGCTAACAATGAAGAACCATTGGTGGATGAGTTGAGGGCAGAGGAAACAGCTACTCAGAATGCAGGAGGTAAAAATATTACTTCTTTTTTGTTATACCATTTTTGGATAAGTGTTGGTTTTTTTATTGCAATGATTATGATGCACATGTAGCCAATGAAGGTGTTAACCTTGAAGAACCAGTGGTGGATGAGTTGAGGGAAGAGGAAACAGCTACAGAAAATGCAGCAGGTAAACATATTAAGTTTTTTTTTGTTACAGCATTTTTTGATAAATATTGCATGATGGCTGACAAGTATCAGCTGATGTATTAACAGATACAGAAACACAAAGAAAGGATAGGACAAATCCAAGGAGAAATCATCCTAGGCCTCAACCATCTGGGCAGAGGATTGTACCTGGAAAGGAAAATGAAGCACCAAGGGTAGAGGTGCCTAACCCAAACAGAGCAGATGGAGAGATGGGACCTGATACTTACCAATACAAATCTGATGAACTGTATAGCCCTCCTGGATCTGATGATGAAGATGAACCTGTTTTTCCTCAACATAACCCGAACACACCCTTTGGGAAAATTACTCTGGAGCTGAACATGGAGTTTGAGACCATGGAACACTTTAAAGCAGCGGTTCAAAAGTACAACATACAGATTGGGAGGCAGGTTTTCTATCTTAGGAATGAGAGGAAGAGGTGCAGGGTGATTTGTTATGACCCCGAGTGCCCTTGGTTGTGTTATTGTTCTAAGACCAACTATCCAGCCTCGTTTCAGATTAAAACATTTGTGGATGAGCATACTTGTCCGAGAAGCAACAAGAGTAAGTCAGTGAGTTGTGCCTGGGTTGCTGAAGAGCTTGTGCCTAAACTCAGAATCCATCCTAACATGTTACAAAGGGAGGCACAGGAGTGGTTTAAGGTGGAGTATGACATCTCAGTTAACGAGAGGATGATGTACAGGGCTATGGATAAGGCCAAAGATGTTATTGAAGGAACGGAAAAGGATCAATACCTGAGACTTAGAGACTATCTGAATGAGATCATCAAGGCTAATCCTGGGTCAAGAGCCAACATGGGGACAACTCCACAGCAGGAAGGGTTGCCTAGATTTAGGAACTTGTATGTATGTTTGGCTGCTTGCAAGCAGGGATTTAAAGCAGGGTGCAGACCCTTCATAGTGTTAGATGGGACTTTTCTTAAAGGCTATTTCGGAGGGCAGTTACTAACTGCAGTAGGACAGGACGCGAATAACCAGCTATTTCCAATTGCATATGGTGTTGTCGATGCAGAAACTCGGAAAAATTGGAGATTCTTTCTCGAGGAGTTACATACTGACATAGGGGACTATAATGAGAATGGCTGGGTGTTCATGTCCGACCAGCAAAAGGTAATATGCAGTGTTTGCAATCATTATTGTTCTTATATTCCTACTTGAGTAATCTTAAGTGTTATAATGTTAACTGCTGAATTTACCCATGAATGCAGGGATTGATACCAGCTTTACAGGATGTGATGCCTGGTGTGAAGCACAGATTTTGTTGTATGCATATGTGGAGAAACCTGAACAAACGATGGAAGGATAAGGAGCTGAAGGGAGCATTCTGGCAATGTGCAAAAGCAACTACTGATCAAGAATTCAAGGATGCTATGGCTAGTGTGAAAAGGATCAATAAACAGGCATGGGAGTATTTGGATAAATTTGAGCAAGAACAGTGGTCAAGAAGCAAGTTTTCTGAATGGCCAAAGGTTGATAGCTTGACTAGCAACAACTGTGAATCGTTTAATTCAACCATTGTGGGTCTGCGGGGGAAAAGCATACTCACAATGCTTGAGGAACTCAGATTCTATATCATGAAGACGATGGCTACTCACAAGGACGCATTGATGGGTTACACCGGACTTATAGCCCCTATACAAGTGAGTAGATTAGAGAAGGAAAAAAAACAAGCTAACTACTGGGAGGCACAGTGGTGTGGTGATGATGAACATAACGAATTTGAAGTCAGAAAGTGGCAACATAGAGTCAGGGTGAACACAAGAGAGAGGACATGTTCCTGCAGAAAATGGCAGCTGACTGGACTACCATGCTGTCATGGCATTGTAGCAATCCAGAGGAAGAATGAGAAGCCTGAAGACTATGTCCATCACAAGCTCACCATCGAAGCATACAATAGGACTTACCAGTTTCACATCAATAGTATACCAAGCCAAGAGTATTGGGAGCACCATGATGGGTTGCCTTGTCTGCCTCCTCCATACAAGAGGCCTATTGGCAGACCTTCCAAGAAAAGGAAGAAGGACAGCAGCGAGCAAGACTCTGGGAGCCAATACCATGCCAAGAGAAGATATGGCCAGATAACATGTCAAACCTGCAAGAGAGTAAGTGAAACAAGTCTATTATCAGCTATCTACTTACATAATATCATTCAATCATACATAAACTGTTTGAAATCTGATTGTATTTATTTATTGCCTGGATGCAAGGTTGGACATAATAGTAGGACTTGCCCTGAGAGATCAAATGGAGCAGCAGCTCAAGAAGATGGAATTGATGAGGATGAAGCTAGAGAGCAAGAAGCCAACTGGGAGGAGACCATGGAGGCTGCACATGCTGCACATGTTGCAGATGAGGAAAACCTCACTCAAAACCACCCACAGAGTCAACCTGATGAGGTAAACTTCTGTATTTTAATTCAAACCTTGTTCTTTTCCAAAATGTTGCACCTAGAACTGAGAAAGCCCCACCCTAAACTAATCACCCAACTCATACAGAATACTGAGGCTGATTTGACAACCACAACAAATGCTGCACCCCCTAATGCAACCACTACACCAGCAACCAGTTCAGGACCAGCACCTCCAGTGGCAGCAAGGCCAGTAGAGCCAACACCACCAATACCACCAACTAGAGGCAGGGGCAGGACCACTCGAAGAGGAAGACCCCCAACCTCAACAGCACCTCAAACTAGGGTTGCCAGCCATAATGTTGGGTCTAATTGTCAGATCCCAACCACACCAACCAATGCTGCAGGACCAAGTACTGGGCCTGGGTCAATGTCACAAGGTCCTTTGGGTAGGCCCACTCTGTAAGCCCAAAGTTCAGCATCCTCTAGGCCACCAACTGTGACTAGGGAAACCATGGCAGCAGCAAGCCCAGCCACACAGAGCAGGTTCACAGGCTTCATGCCCACCCCATCCTTGAAGAAGAAAAAGCCTTCAGCAAGCATCAAGAAGTCATAGCTTTCTTTCTTGGGTTTTCATTTTGTTTCTAGTTCCATGTTGGACCTGATGTAGATACTATGCAACTAAATGCCATTATGGCATGTTTAGTTTTTAGTTCCATGTTGGACCTGGTTTAGTATTACTTGTTATCAACTTTAGTGTCATTATGCCATGATAGTTTTTTTGGGGCAAAACTTTTGTTATTTTGGGTCTTAGGTATGTTACTCTGGATATTATGTTTTCATGCTATAAGACAGGTGTTTTTATACATGTTCTGTTTATGCCATTTTTTCAACAATGGCTAACTATCTTATATATGGCTTACTCATAATTCAAAAGCAATAACTCAGTCACAGAAGATTAATAAGAGTGCATCCATTAATTCATCTCAATTACAATTAGGAAAACATTACAAATAAACAAGCTTTCAATCCTACAATCTTAAATTTGACCATTGTCTTCCTACTTAGCCATACACAGCAGACTCAAAACCAGATTTAACCCAAGCAATACACAGATAACAAGCAATAAGAACTCAACCCTCTTCAGTTGCTCCTTCATGTCATTAACCACAGGAAGCACCATCATCATCCTATCCCTTTCCCGGCCATCACTACCATCCTGGTTGATTCTTCTTTTCTTTTTTGGGTCTGCTATGCCCACCATGTTGCTATTCTCCGAAGAAACTTCTCCTTCCACACATTGCTCTTCAATTTCATCCAACCATTGAAAATACCCACAACGTCTTTCTGTGTTCTAGCATGGCACAAAAAATTTCATGAATCAGAGAAGATCGGAAAGTAAATCTGAAAAGTGGAGAAAAGCAACCCAGGAAGAATGCATCATTTCCTCAAGTAACATCAACATTTTAACCTTACCTTCCACAGAGGGCAACGAAGAAACCATCTATCAGGGTTGCTACTTGTCTTCGACTTCAACGGAACCACCGGAAGGGGACAAAAGCAACACCCATCGTAGATTTTACTACCAACTCCAGAACCACCATCAACGTCGAAGGCTATGGATGACTGCTTTCTCACGGTTCCACCTTTTGCACGAGCCCTAGCTGCTTGCATCTTCCAGATTGGGATCGTACTCTACGAGAGAGCGAGGAGAGCAAAATTGGGTTTTAGGGCAAAATTAATTTGGGGCAAAAATAATGTTCAATTTAGGTTTAGTTTATTTTCCAAGTAGGATAACCATAATTAAAATTAGAAATTCCATCTAATATAACACTAACCTAGTCAGCTAAAACCGGCCACCACGTAAGCATCGTACTCACCGGAGCTATGTTCCGGCAAGCTCTTGGACACGCTTGTCAAAATTTTAAATCATTCATGTACCTTTTTGTCAATACCAATAGTTGGGTACTAAAATGTCAGCGTTTGAATCTTTCGGGTACCGAATTGGTCATTACCTCAATGAAAAATAGTAGTTTTCTTGCATGTATAAATAGACAATCTCAATGCATGATATATACACAACAATAAAAATATTTTTCACTCTCTCTTTCTTATACCATTCTCCTTCTCTTATATTCTTTATTATAATATTAATATATTAATTATATTGTTATAATAATTGTGGTGAATAGTAATCCTAGAGTTATCTAATTATATTTTTATATTTTATATTTGTTATCTCTTCCTTATTTATTTATTTAGTTATTTTACAACACGAAGCTCTAACAAAATTTTAGGAAGACTCCAGGTAACAAATTTTTATGATGTCGAAACTCTCTCATCTTAAATTCAATGCTCTTGATATATCTGGAAACAATTATTTATCATGGATACTAGATGTTGAAATCCATCTTGATTTAATGGATCTTGGAAATACCATTAAGGATGAAAATAATACATCCCAAAAGGATATAGCCAAAGCCATAATTTTTCTTCGTCGTCATCTTGACGTATGATTGAAAAATGAATATCCCCCATTAAAAGATCTTGCAGATCTGTGGAAAGACTTTAAAGAAATGTACAATCATGTGATACTTCTTCAAGCCCGATATGTTAGAGAAAACTTTCTCGACCTTCCATGTCTCGAATGTGCTCCTGCAGCAGCAATCGAGAAAAATGATTTAAAAAAATTTTTTTGAGCTAATTTCTTACCTTCTTGTTGCTGAACGCAACAATGAGCTACTTTTGAGAAATCATGAAGCGCGCCCTGCTGGCGCCGCCTCATTTCCTGAAGCAAATGCGGCAAATCATAACCCCAGAAGAGGTAAATGGCAAGGCTTTGATAGCAAGAAAAATTATGGAAGGAAAAGAAATTATGTTCACAAGAAAGGATCTCACCAGAAGTGGAATAAAGAAAGAAACACTGGACAAAGTGAATCAATTGAGGATAAATGCTTCTGTTGTGGTGGAAAGGGCCATTGGTCACGTACCTGTCGTACCCCAAGGCACCTAGTTGATCTTTATCAAGCATCCTTGAAAAGGGATGACAAAGGAAAGGAAACAAATTTTGTTTCAAATGATGAAAATTCCACCACTCATTATGATGTATCTAATTTCTTTAAGAATTCTGAAGAAAATATTGGCTATTTGATCAATGATGAAATAGTTTGATATATATATATATATCTTTGTTAAGTATTCATGTGAATAATTTTACTGTGCATGTACTTCTACTCATTTTATTATTATTATCATTTGTCTTTGAAGAAAAATGGTAAGGACATATTCTGAAGATATTTGCCTTGCGAATAGTGCAAGTTCGCACACTATTCTTAAAAGTGATATATATTTTACCCATCTTGTGCCAAAAGAAGAATATGTTAATACTATTATTGGCTCATGCAATGTGATAGAAGGCTCCGGAAGAGCTATAATTTTGTTTCCTGAAGGAACAAAATTTATAATAAATAATGCACTATTATCTACCAAGTCTCTGAGGAACTTGTTGAGTTTTAAAGATATTCGCCGAAATGGATATCATATTGAAACAATGAATGAGGGAAATCATGAGTATTTATGTATCACAACTCATGATTTAAATAAAAATGTTATATTAGAAAAGTTACCCTCACTTTCATCTGGATTGTATTATACCAAGATTAGTGCAATTGAATCACATGCCATTGTAAACCAGAAGTTTACTAGACCAAATGAATTCATAACTTAGCATGATAGATTGGGCCATCCAAGAACAACCATGATGAGGAAAATTATTGAAAATTCTCATAGACATTCACTAAAGAACCAGAAGATTCTTAAATCTAGTGAATTTTGTTGTGCTGCATATTCTCAAGGGAAGTTAATTTTAAGGTCATCACCAGTAAAGATTGGATTTGAGTCCCCTAAATTCCTAGAAATGATTCAAGGTGATATATGTGGACCTATTCATCCACCATATGGATCTTTTAGATATTTTATGGTCCTAATAGACGCATCTTCGAGATGGTCTCATGTGTGCTTATTGTCTTCTCGCAACCTGGCGTTTGCGAGATTACTGGCTTAAATTATTCGATTAAAAGCATAATTTCCAGAAAATCTAATCAAAGTAATTCGTCTTGATAATGCGGGTGAATTTACTTCCTAAGCTTTTGATGCTTATGGTATGGCTAATGGAATAAGTGTTGAACATCCAGTAGCTTATGTTCACACACAAAATGGGTTAGCAGAATCACTTATTAAACGCCTCCAATTAATTGCTAGACCCTTACTCATGATAACAAATCTCCCAACTTCGGTTTGGAAGCATGCTATTTTACATGCCACAGTACTTATTTGTTTGAGGCCAACGAGTTACCATCAATTCTCTCCTATGCAATTAGCTTTTGGCCAGCAGCCAAATGTTTCCCATTTAAAAATATTTGGGTGTGCGATATATGTTCCCATTGTACCACCTAATCGCACCAAAATGGGACCCCAAAGAAAATTGGGGATATATGTTGGATATGATTCTCCCTCTATAGTGAGGTATCTTGAGATACAAACTGGAGATGTATTTAAAGCCCGGTTTGCGGATTGTCATTTTGATGAATCAAAATTTCCAACATTAGGGGGAGAGAATAAGTTTCCTGAAAAGGAACTCAATTGGAATGCATCATCGTTGATGCATTTAGATCCTCGATCAGGGCAATGTGAACTAGAAGTTCAAAAGATTATACATTTGCAAAGAATAGCAAATGAATTGCCTGATGCATTTTTTGATACAAAGAGGATAACCAAATCTTATATACCAGCGGAAAATGCCCCAATTCGAATTGATGTCCTAGTAGGACAAGTAGCCACTAAAGCAAATTCACGCCAGAAGTGTGGCAGGGCAGAAAATGTCCCAATTCGAATTGATGTCCCAGTAGGACAAGTAGCCACTGAAGCAAATTCACGCCAGAAGCGTGGCAGGCCTGTTGGTTCCAAAGACAAAAATTCTCGAAAAAGAAAAGAGGTAAATACGATTCCTGTTGAAAAAGACATAGTAGAGACACCTGCAGTTGTCCAAAATTCTGATATAATGTTAACGCCAGAAGACGTTCAGGTACCTGAAAATTGTGAAAATAACGAGATCTCGATAAATTATGTCTTTACAGGAGAGAAATGGGATCAAAATAAGATAATTGTCAATGAAATATTTTCATATAATGTGGCATTGAATATCATGCATGAAAGTAAGGATCTTGAGCCAAGATCTGTCAAAGAATGTCGACAAAGAAATGATTGGCCAAAATGGGAAGAAGCCATGAAGGCTGAATTAGACTCACTTGCAAAACGTGAAGTCTTTGGACCTGTAGTCCGTACACCAGAAGATGTAAAACCTGTTGGATACCGGTGGGTATTTGTGAGAAAACGAAATGAGAAAAATGAAGTTGTGCGCTATAAAGCCCGACTTGTGGCACAAGGTTTTTCACAAAGGCCCGGTATAGATTATGAAGAAACGTATTCTCCTATAGTGTATGCAATAACATTGCATTATTTGGTCAGTTTATGTGCATATCATAAACTGCATATGCATTTAATGGATGTAGTAACAGCCTATTTATTCGGCTCATTAGATCGGGATATCTCTATGAAAGTCCCTGAAGGACTAAAGATATCTAAACCATCCAATAAATATTCACAAGGGTTATACTCAGTTAAATTGCAAAGATCTTTATACGGTCTGAAGCAATCTGGACGAATGTAGTATAATTGTCTTACTGAGTATCTAGCCAAAAATGGATTCAAGAATGATGATATCTGTCCATGTGTTTTCATAAAGAAATCTGCATCTGAATTCATTATAATTGCTGTGTACGTTGATGATTTAAATATCATTGGGACTCCTGAAGAGATTCCAACAATTATAAAAACTCTAAAAGAAGAGTTTGAGATTAAAGATCTTGGAAAGACTAAGTTTTGTCTCGGCCTGCAGATCGAGCATATAAAAAGTGGGATCTTTATTCATCAAACAACATACACAGAAAAGATCTTGAAGAGATTTTATATGGATAAGTCACATCCATTAAGTACCCCAATGATCGTAAGATCTTTGGATGTGGAAAAGGATCAATTCCGTCCTAAAGAAGAGAATGAAGATATCCTTGATCCTGAAGTACCATATCTTAGTGCCATTGGAGCACTAATGTATCTTGCTAATAATACGCGACCTGACATATCATTCACGGTGAATTTACTAGCAAGATATAGTTCCTCTCCAACCAGAAGACATTGGAGTGGAATGAAACAAATTTTTCGATATCTTCATGGAACGGTTGATATGGGATTGTTTTATCCCTATGGATCTAAGTCGCAACTAGTTGGTTATGCAGATGCCGGATACTTATCTGATCCACATAAAAGAAGATCTCAAACAGGATACCTATTCACATATGGTGGTGTTGAATTAAGAAATTAACTAAATTAATTAATGATGACAAACATTATTTTTTAGCAAAATAAATAATTAGTGTTGATTAATTATATCTACCTATTAACTAATTGTTTATTGTTGCAGACCAAATGTTAATAGCCCAAATGGAATAAAAGGCATTCAGCAAAGAATATTGGGCTGAAAGCAAAATAAAGAGCCCAAGCAAAAGCAAAGGAAGAAACCAAAGAAATTAAATCGGGCCATGCATACTAATACCCGATCCAAGCCCGAACTGATTTCAGAATTGAAATTCCCTCTCTCCTGCTTAACCAAAAGCAACGTTCTTCTTCCTTCTAATCAAGTCACATCAAGATTTCAGAAAAAGCAAGAAAGAGAAAGAGAAGAAAAGCTTCTTCCATAAGCCATTAACCAAAGAAGCAAGAGAGAGAGAGTTGAAGCTTGAAGCACAGAAGCTAAAACAGAAATCCCAAGCTAAATCAAGCTTAAGAAAGGTAATCCATCTCATCTTGCATGCATCAAGATCCTCATCCCTTCTTCCCAACTCTCTGCACTACCCGAAAATGGCTTTGAAGGGAAAGTTGTTTTCTGCCCCATTCTGCTGTGTATCTACGGACTTAATCAAAACTTGGGGACCAAGTTGCATCTCTATGGTTCAGATTTGGTTGACCAGTGGAAAACAATTCCGGTTACTTCTTCATGGCTTTCGGTCAAGTTGGAAAAGTCAGAAGTAAAGGTTCTACTTTGATGCTTGAGAAGAAAAAGTAAGCTTGTGGGTTGGTGAAGCTCAAAGCTCAAGGTGTTGACCTTGGAAGAAGAACTCAGCCACATGCAAGGAGATATAAGAAGTTTGCTGTTCATTCAGAAAAAGGAGAGAAAACCAGTGAATAGAGGTTTTGTTCTGAGAGAGCTCTTTGAAGAAGTTCAACTAACTGGACAGTGTAACCTAAATCAAAGGTGCATTCCGCCAGTATGAAGAACTGAATCAGAGGCTTGCTAATCTGGTTTTTCGCATAGCACAGAGGCTGTTGATGAAGTCAATCTCCTTCATGTTTTACTGATTGTAATGTTCTTTTCAATGTTTATCATTCTGTAATTTCTAGTGAGAAAAGGCATTGTGAGAAAACTCAAGTAAAAGCCATGAGTGAAAAAAGGCTGAGTGAAACACTTGAGAGAAAAGCCTAGAGTTATTTTCAGATTTCTTTAGGTGTGTTCATGTCTTGTATCTTGTACCTGTGAGGTATCCCTTTCTTAGTTGGGTTAGCACTAAGAGGTATAGTTAGGTATTAGCATAGCCAATGTCAAGTTAGGTTAGAACTTGAGTGTGAAAGGATTGGGTCAATCCTGTGTTATTGGTGTATGTAATACTGTTTACTATAGTGAAATTCTTCCATAGTTGTGGAGGAGACTGGATGTAGGTTGCATAGCACAAGGCAACCGAACCAGGATACATGCTGGTGTTAGCTTTTCTCTTCTCTGCTGTGTTCTGTTTTCTGATATTCATGAGACAAAAATAAATTGTCTCATAAATTTCCGCTGCTAAGTTAAAACAGAATCAGAATTGCAAATCTGTTCTAAAAGGATAACAACAGTAATTAAAAGGAAGGCATAGATTCAACCCCCTTCTCTAAGCCTACCACAACCTTCAATTGGTATCAGGAGCTAAGGTCTCAAGAATCAAGCTTAACCGCTTGGAGCAAAGATCCAATGGCGAACAATCTAGGCACAACCACAATTGCCTACACCCTCACTGAAGGCCAGTCAAACAACCGGCCACCTTTCTTTAACGGAAAGAACTATTCCTACTGGAAAGAAAGGATAAGGATCTTCATCCAATCCATTGACTACAACTTATGGAAGATCGTTGTGAGTGGTCCCAAGATCCCAACAAAAACAAGTGCTGATGGAGTGGTGACTCCGAAAGAAGAAGCTGAATGGAATGAAGATGACAAGAAGAAGATAGAGCTGAACGCTAAAGCAATCAACCTTCTTCACTGTGCTATCAGCTTTGAAGAGTACCGGAAGGTGTCTAGATGCAAGACAGCCAAAGAAATCTGGGAAAAACTCCAGGTTACACACGAAGGCACTAAACAAGTCAAAGAAACGAGGATTGATATGCTGCGAAAAGAGATGTTTAGCATGAAGGATGGAGAAAGCATTGATGAAGCATTTGAGAGATTCTCAATCATAATCAACAACCTTGATGCTATGGGTACAAACTATGCAGAACAAACCTTGGTGAGAAAACTCCTTAGAAGCCTCACAAAAGAGTGGGAAAATACTGCCACTGTCCTAACCGAGAGTAACAACATAAGTCCCATAACCTATGATGAGCTGAGAGGAAAACTCCTTGCCTATGAAGCCACACACACAAACACAGACTCAAAGAAAAAGGGAATAGCCCTCAAGTCACAAATAGAACCGAAAGAGAGTGAGTCTAGTGATGGTATTTCAGATGACGAACTTTTGTTTTTTGCTAGGAGATTTAGAAGGATGCTGAAGAACAAAGGCAAACACAAGGGTTCAAGTTCAAAGGAGCACAAGATAGACTTGAGCAAAGTGACGTGCCATCATTGCAAGGAGGCTGGACACTTCAAGTCAAACTGTCCAAAGCTCAAAAAGGAGGACAAAGGCAAGAAGGAAAGGAAGAGAGTACTCATGGCAGCTTGGGAGGATCTTGAGAATGACTCAAATGAAGAAGAAGAATCTGAAGGAGATGACAAAGACTGTTTCATGGCTGGAAACAACAATCTTGATGAGGTAAATTATTATGATTTGACCATTGAGGACTTGCATGTTATTATTGATGATCTCACCTTAAACACCTCAAAACTGCTTGATAAATACAATGGATGCAGATCTGAAAGAGATGTGTTAAGAGCTGAAAATGAATTTTTAAAAGAAAAAGTGAAGGAAACTGAATGTGCTTTGGACATCATTGAAGAAAACAGATTTCTAAAATCTGAACTTGAAAAATTAAAAGGAAAGCACATTGTGGATCCTTCACATGAGTTAATTGCTGAAAACAAAAGATTAAATGATATGATTAAAATGTTGAATGGTGACTTAGCAAAATTTGCTCAAGGTTCTAGCAACTTGGACAAATTACTTGCAAGTCAAAGACCATTGTTTGAAAAATCTGGTTTAGGCTACATAGCCAAGGAAGATGTTGTTTCTAACACATCCTCTATAAAATTTGTGGCTTCTTCATCAAATACCAAATCCATATCAAACAAATCAGGTATCGGATATGTTTCAAAATGTGAAGAAAAATCTGATGAAGAATACACAAATGTAGCTGAGCCTTCACCAAGAACTGGTCCAAGTTCAAACCGGCCAGGTTTGGGTTATATTTCGAAAAATGAGGCTGCTTTCAAGAAACCAACTTTTCACAACAAAACCTCATTCTCGAAAGGCAAAAATATTCAAAAAAATTCTGGTGAAAATGCTTTTGCAAAGAGGAATAACTTTACTAAAAATCAGTTTGTCAAAAGAAATGCATCTCCTCCAAGAACCAGAAAATTTCAAAAATTTAATCATTTCAAGCAATATAACTCACATCAGTTTCAGCAACACACACCAGAAAATCATTGTGCAAATTGCAAGAAATTTGGTCACTCATATGCACAATGCTTCATTGAAAAGAGAGTTGTAGGAAACAAAGTCTACAATGTTATTTGTGATTTCAATGCACTTGGGCAACCAAGATGGATTAACTTCAAAGGATCCAAATTAATTTGGATACCTAAGGCTACTTGAAACTCATCATGCAGATTTGCCTAGCATCCAAGAACAAAAAGGACATGTGGTACATGGATAGTGGATGTTCAAGGCACATGACTGGAAGGTCAACCTACTTCATCAAACTAAATAAGTATGATGGAGGTTTTGTGACCTTTGGAGATGATGGTAAAGGTAAAATCATTGCTGTTGGAAAAGTAGGTAATGAGCAATCTACTTTCATTGATGATGTACTTTTGGTTTGTGGTTTAAAGCACAATCTTTTAAGTATAAGTCAGCTGTGTGATTTGGGATATTTAGTTGTTTTCAAAAGGCTTGAATGCTGTGTTGTCAATGAAAAGACAAATGAAGTGATGTTTGTTGCCAAGCGTTTCAATAATATGTATGGACTTACTCTTGATGAACTAAAGAATCAAAATGTAGCTTGTCTTCACTCTAAAGAATCTGAAAAGTGGTTATGGCACAAGAGATTGGGCCATGCAAGTATGTTTCAAATAAACAAACTTGTAAAGAAAGAATTAGTAAGAGGTCTTCCTTTGATAAAGTTTGACAAAGATATCACCTGTGATGCTTGCCAAATGGGAAAACAAACAAAAAGTTCTTTTAAACCAAAGGAAGACATCTCCACTAAAAGACCACTTGAGTTGCTACACATTGATTTATTTGGTCCAACAAGAACTCAAAGCCTAGGTGGTAAACATTATGGTTTAGTAATTGTGGATGACTACACTAGGTTTGGTTGGGTTTTATTTCTTGCACACAAAAATGAAGCCTTTTCGGCCTTTGAACCTTTTTGCAAGAAAATTCAAAATGAAAAGGATTTGAAAATCTCATCTATAAGGAGCGATCATGGAACTGAATTTGAAAATAATTTGTTTGAATCCTTTTGTGAGGAATTTGGAATATCTCACAACTTCTCTTGTCCAAGAACACCACAACAAAATGGTGTTGTGGAAAGAAGAAATAGAAGCATACAAGAGATGACAAGAGCTATGCTTTGTGAGAGCAATGTTCCAAAATTCCTTTGGGCTGAAGCAGTTAACACAGCTTGCCACATTTTAAATAGAACAATCATAAGGAAATTTTTGAAGAAAACCCCTTATGAACTTTGGAAAGGCTACCCACCAAACTTAGATTACTTGCACATCTTTGGATGCAAATGTTTTGTTTTAAATAACAAAGAAAATTTGGGAAAATTTGATCCAAAGGCTTATGAGTGTTTGTTTGTAGGATATTCCACAACTAGTAAAGCATATAGGGTTTATCATCAAGATGCTAGAATTATTGAAGAGTCCATACATGTTACATTCTGTGATACTAACTTGGTGCAAAGCATTTTGGAAGATGGTGATGCAGGAAATCAAGCTCAAAATGAGGAAGAAACTGCTCAGAATCATGGAAAAGAAAATTCTGGACAATCTGAACCAGAAACAGCAAACGCTGAAAATTCAAGAGACAATTCCATTTTGTCTCATGAATCTGAAGGAAATTCTGCAGACAGCAGCACACAGAATCCCTTGGTGACTGAATCTGCCTCCAAGTCCACCAGACCTCGTGAATGGAGATTCTTGAAGAATTATCCTGAGGAATTTGTCATTGGGGACGTCTCTCATGGAGTGCAAACTAGGTCTTCCACTAGAAAGGCAAATGAAGGTTCAAACATTGCCCTTCTTTCACAAATAGAGCCTCAAAACGTCAAGGAAGCCCTTAGTGACCCCTCTTGGGTTAAGACTATGGAGGATGAGCTTCTTGAGTTTGAAAAGAACCAAGTGTGGACGTTGGTTCCAAGGCCAAATGGAAAGAAAGTGACCGGCACCAAGTGGATATTCCGGAACAAGTTGGGAGAAGATGGTAGCATTGCAAGGAACAAGGCAAGGCTGGTGGCACAAGGATATGACCAAGAAGAAGGAATTGACTTTGATGAATCCTTTGCCCCTGTTGCCCGAATGGAAGCCATAAGACTTCTCTTAGCTTATGCTGCATTTTGTGGTTTTAAACTATACCAAATGGATGTGAAATGTGCATTTTTGAATGGTGTGATAGATAGAGAAGTTTATGTGGAACAGCCTCCTGGTTTTGAAAATAAAGAGCATTCTAATCATGTTTTTAAATTGTCTAAAGCTCTCTATGGTTTAAGACAAGCTCCTAGAGCTTGGTATGAGAGACTTAGCTCTTTTCTTTTAAAACATAGTTTTCAAAGAGGCACCACTGACACAACTCTATTTATTAAGAACTCTAATGATTCTTTTATTCTAGTCCAAATATATGTTGATGACATTATTTTTGGATCAGCAAATGAATCCCTTTGTTCTGAATTTGGAAAACTCATGACAAGTGAATTTGACATGAGTATGATGGGTGAACTTAATTTCTTCCTTGGGCTGCAAATTAAACAAACTGAAAAAGGTATTTTCATTCATCAAGAGAAGTATGCCAAGGAATTAGTTAAGAAATTTGGTATGGAAAATGCCAAACCCATGGGAACTCCCATGCATCCTAATTCTAAATTAGATAAAGGAGAAAATGAGAAAGATGTTGATGAGACTAGGTATAGAGGAATGATTGGTTCTCTTATGTACTTAACTTCCTCTAGACCCGATATTGTGCAAAGTGTTGGATTGTGTTCTAGGTTCCAATCCAAACCAAAAGAGTCACATCTTTCTACAGTTAAAAGGATCATTAGATATGTTCATGGCACATCCAATTTTGGTCTTTGGTATCCTAAGATTGATGATTTTTCTGCAGTTGGTTATTGTGATGCAGATTTTGCTGGTGATAGAGTTGATAGAAGGAGCACTTCTGGTTTATGTTGCTTCCTTGGGAAGTCCTTAAATGTATGGTCAAGTAAGAAGCAACCCACAGTGGCCCTTTCCACTGCAGAGGCTGAGTATATAGCTACTTCTTCTTGTTGTTCTCAGCTTTTATGGTTAAAAACACAGCTTGCTGATTACAAATTAAAGGCTGAAAATATTCCCCTGCTGTGTGATAATATGAGTGCCATTAATATTTCTAAAAATCCAGTTTTGCACTCTAGGACTAAGCATATTGAAGTGAAATTTCACTCAATAAGAGAACATGTCCAAAAAGGGGATATTAGTATTCAATTTGTTAAATCAGAGGAGCAATTAGCAGATATTTTTACAAAACCATTAGCTGAGGATAGATTCTGCATGCTTAGGACTTGTCTAGGAATTTTGAGTTATGATTCCTTGTTTGAAAAATGCTGATGTATTTGCTGGAGCTTTTTGTCTCATAAACAGGCATGAGACAATTCTGAGCAGGTAATGAACGTTTCCATCAAGTCAACGTGTTCTGGGCTTATTTCAAATGAACCTCAATCTGGGCCAACCTCAATATTCAGATCAAGAGTGGTCCAAATGTGTTTCATTAATCTCATATCACTTCAAGGCCCCAACATGAATGTTACAATATTGTTTGTTATTTTTTGATGACCTGTGTTTCATAAAAAGTTTTCAATAAATGTTTTGTGGCCCAAAAGGTTTCAAGTGGATTTATTCTTGGCCCAAAAAGTGTTTCAGGTTAATATTGTTGTTTTTCAAAATTTTAAAATTAATTTTAAAATCAAATAAAATCTTTCTTGAATGAGGTCATGTCTTTTCAAGTCTTTTCAAATGGTGATGCAGTTGCATGGTTTTGGAAATTTGCTTTTGGGTACGGTTACCAACACTCCCTCTCTTCCCTCCATAACTCCTTCTCCATCACTTCGGTTTTCACCACTACCCTCACTACTCCTTCATCTTCTTAAATTGAAACTAACCAAATGAGGAAGAAAACCATTGCAAAAAGGGCTCCTCGTGAAAAAGTTTTCAAGCTACCCACAAAGCCATCCACTCGCTCTCAAGACCGCACCTTTACCCCTTCTCCTTCTCCTCCTACCTCTCCTCATCGCTGTGACCCCATGGCTCGGACCAAAAACACTCCAAGGTTTCCTGCCTCTGCCAAGCCGACGCCACCACCAAAGGCCACACCTTCCAAGCCTGGCTCCTCAAAACCAAGTTCAGCAAAGCCTGGCTCCTCCAAAGGCAAACGTCAGGCGACTGAGGAACCCATACCCGAACCATCTCAACCAAAATCCAGGTCGGTTCCAATGCGCTCTCAACGAGGTAACACTCGAGTCCTTCTCCAGAATGTTAAAGAACCAGACATTGGACCTTTTGATCACAAAGCTCACTTTTTGACTTCTCATTCAAACTATAACCCTTATAGATTCAAATCTGCCATCTTTGAAAAGAAAAGGTTTTCCTTTTGTTGATAACTTGATTTTTCTGGACTGGAATCACCTTTTTGATATCAAAAAACCTATTTATCCCTTGTTGGTCAAAGAGTTTTATGCAAACATGACTTATCATGAGGGCACTGCTCATTCGTATGTCAAGGGCCGAGATATCATTTTAAACAATGAGACCATCAGTGATGCTTTGAAGTATACTGATGTTGGGCCCTGTGCCTACACGTCAGTTAAGTGGGATGAAGGAGTTGGTGTTTCTTACAATGATGCCCTGGCTAGTATTTGTGAACATATCTCTTTAATAGATGGCATTACACCCACTCACAAAGCCCTAGGATATGAGCGTGCTCAACTGCACCGAATAGTCAATCATATTATTCTGCCTCAAAGCGGCTCATATCAAAGGGTTTCCTACACTGATACTCTTGTTTTATATGCCCTTCTCACCAAAACTGAAATTTCATTTGCATATTTGATGGTTAGATACATGTTTGACTCTGTTAGAAGTGAAAAGGACAAAGCTCTTCCTTATGGCATGTTCTGACTTGTATTTTTGAGTATTTTGGTGTTGACTTGACCAATGAGAAATATGAAAATAGACATTCATATCTAAAGGGAGGTGGTTCAGTGAAACAGCAAAAAGGACCAACTCGATCTGAGAGAGTGGTTCTAGATGATGATGATGAAGAGTTCATTCCAGATGATTCTACTGCTCCGTCCACTGAGGGTACTTCCATTTCCACTGGAAAGAAATCCACTCTGCTGAATGTGGTCAGGGATGTTGCTCAAGAGTTTGTCTCTCAATCGAACCACTTGATTGAATTGAGCAAAGAGAAAGGAAGCTGGCTAGCAAGCATGAGAACTTCCTGAAGAAGTCAAGGGATAGGGTGGCTGTACTGATGACCTTCATTGATAACCTTCAAAATGATGAAGATGCTGCCACTGATGTTGAAGAGGATGCTGTTTCGGAAGGGAATGGTTCTGATGCTTAGGATTTGTCTCATAAAAACTGCTGCTGCTCTCTTTTTGTCTCATGATTTCTGCTTCTTTTGCTACTTTTGAACTATTTCTTTTTGGATGACTGTAATAACTCTTACTATTGATGCTCGTTAGACAGCTTAATTAGTACTTTGATCTGTGCTCTAACTCTTTTCTGCAGGATACAAGACTTTGTTTTTGTTGCTCTTCTCCGCCCTTGATGACAAAAGGGGGAGTAAAATAGCAATAGGATAGGATAGTAGATCCTAGTACTAGTACTTGTTACTTATTTTTGCTGCATTAATACTTGTTTCTCACATGCTGAATCTGTTTGCTGATGGTAATAGCTTGATGTTGGGCTGATTATGTGATGTTGCTCATTTGATATCCCTTGTACAAGATATATTGTACATAACTCTTTATTGTGCTTCCTTTAAGTACAATGTGAAACAGGGACAAAGAGGAAAGCATAGATTCAGGGGAGCAACATAAAATCAAAGGGAGTTTTCTAAACCTAACTCAAACTTACTTCCTTTTGATTATTGCTTAAATCATGTTTGTCATCAAGGGGAGATTGTTGAGTTAAGAAATTAACTAAATTAATTAATGATGACAAACATTATTTTTGAGCAAAATAAATAATTAGTGTTGATTAATTATATCTACCTATTAACTAATTGTTTATTGTTGCAGACCAAATGTTAATAGCCCAAATGGAATAAAAGGCATTCAGCAAAGAATATTGGGCTGAAAGCAAAATAAAGAGCCCAAGCAAAAGCAAAGGAAGAAACCAAAGAAATTAAATCGGGCCATGCATACTAATACCCGATCCAAGCCCGAACTGATTTCAGAATTGAAATTCCCTCTCTCCTGCTTAACCAAAAGCAACGTTCTTCTTCCTTCTAATCAAGTCACATCAAGATTTCAGAAAAAGCAAGAAAGAGAAAGAGAAGAAAAGCTTCTTCCATAAGCCATTAACCAAAGAAGCAAGAGAGAGAGAGTTGAAGCTTGAAGCACAGAAGCTAAAACAGAAATCCCAAGCTAAATCAAGCTTAAGAAAGGTAATCCATCTCATCTTGCATGCATCAAGATCCTCATCCTTCTTCCCAACTCTCTGCACTACCCGAAAATGGCTTTGAAGGGAAAGTTGTTTTCTGCCCCATTCTGCTGTGTATCTACGGACTTAATCAAAACTTGGGACCAAGTTGCATCTCTATGGTTCAGATTTGGTTGACCAGTGGAAATAATTCCGGTTACTTCTTCATGGCTTTCGGTCAAGTTGGAAAAGTCAGAAGCTAAGGTTCTACTTTGATGCTTGAGAAGAAAAAGTAAGCTTGTGGGTTGGTGAAGCTCAAAGCTCAAGGTGTTGACCTTGGAAGAAGAACTCAGCCACATGCAAGGAGATATAAGAAGTTTGCTGTTCATTCAGAAAAAGGAGAGAAAACTAGTGAATAGAGGTTTTGTTCTGAGAGAGCTCTTTGAAGAAGTTCAACTAACTGGACAGTGTAACCTAAATCAAAGGTGCATTCCGCCAGTATGAAGAACTGAATCAGAGGCTTGCTAATCTGGTTTTTCGCATAGCACAGAGGCTGTTGATGAAGTCAATCTCCTTCATGTTTTACTGATTGTAATGTTCTTTTCAATGTTTATCATTCTGTAATTTCTAGTGAGAAAAGGCATTGTGAGAAAACTCAAGTAAAAGCCATGAGTGAAAAAAGGCTGAGTGAAACACTTGAGAGAAAAGCCTAGAGTTATTTTCAGATTTCTTTAGGTGTGTTCATGTCTTGTATCTTGTACCTGTGAGGTATCCCTTTCTTAGTTGGGTTAGCACTAAGAGGTATAGTTAGGTATTAGCATAGCCAATGTCAAGTTAGGTTAGAACTTGAGTGTGAAAGGATTGGGTCAATCCTGTGTTATTGGTATATGTAATACTGTTTACTATAGTGAAATTCTTCCATAGTTGTGGAGGAGACTGGATGTAGGTTGCATAGCACAAGGCAACCGAACCAGGATACATGCTGGTGTTAGCTTTTTCTCTTCTCTGCTGTGTTCTGTTTTCTAATATTCATGAGACAAAAATAAATTGTCTCATAAATTTCCGCTGCTAAGTTAAAACAGAATCAGAATTGCAAATCTGTTCTAAAAGGGTAACAACAGTAATTAAAAGGAAGGCATAGATTCAACCCCCCTTCTCTAAGCCTACCACAACCTTCAGGTGGTACAGCTATATCATGGAGGTCCACGAAACAGACGATAGCAGCAACCTCCTCTAATCATGCTGAAATACTGGTGATTCATGAGCTAGTCGCGAGTGTTTTTGGCTAAGGAGTCTGATTCAATATATTCTGTCATCATGTGGACTGATGATCATAAGATAGCTCCAACTGTCCTGTTTGAAGATAATACAGCATGTATTGCTTAACTTAAAGGCGGATATATCAAAGGTGATAGAACAAAGCATATTTCTCCCAAATTCTTCTTCACTCATGATCTTCAAAATCAGGGGACAATTGATGTCCAACAGATCC